>NW_020837973.1:11977929-12010252 GCF_003676395.1 Aethalodelphis obliquidens
CACACACACACACACACACACACACACACACACACACACACACACACCTGCTCATTCTACAAGGCTCTTTACAGAGGACCACCGGGGAGTTATTCAGGTTCATGAGCCATTTTATTTACACGCATTACTGACTTTGCTAAGCCCTATGCAGAAAGGACCATCAGTCAGACCGGAAGGTGACTGGTGTGGAGCAGAAGAGGACGAGTCCGGCTGTCCCTGGACAGGCCTTTAGCAGCTGCCTCTTTTTATCTAGATGTCTGTCAGTACAACTGATCTCTCAGTGGTGGAGGTAACAAAGGGCAAGGGATCACTTTTGTAGCAATGAACCTCAAATTAACGCCCCTTTTATTTATTTACTTTAACTGAAATATAGCTGGCATGCAGTGTTAGGTTAGTGTCAGGTGTACTCTGTAGTGACTTGGCATTTGCATACATTGTGAAACAATCACCGGGTAAATTTAGTGCCCAGCAGTCCACACACAGTTATTGCAGTATTATCCACTGTCTTCCCCAAGCTGTGCATTGCATTCCCCACCCTAAGGCCCCCTTAATTTTGCAGTTAGTGGAGGGCTGTGACTGGGCCCCTTCCAGGTTGCCTTCTAGACCACAGTCCTAGCTGTGCGACTCCAGGCAGGTCTTTAGTCCAAGATTGTTTTGATCTGCATCCTTAGTTACCATGGCTACTAATTGCAGAATCCGAGGTGGCCTTCAGTACTTTGCAACACATGAACAAATGTCTTCAGATATTCAAATATCTTTTAAGGAAAGTTTCTGGCTAAAGATGTCACTGACTTCGTTTTTGGCTGGTTATCTCCTCTCCATCAGAAGGAGACGAATGTGTATTTGATGTTGTCTTAAATATGTTGTGTGATGATGTTGGCGTTTTGCAACTTCTCAAGTGCAGTAGCCAGTGAACTACTCAGCCCCAGCTGTGCCTTAGAAACGTCGGGTTGCCCTGCTTTACTTTCGCTCTTTTTCTGTAGTGTGGTGGGTCTCAGCTAGCAAGAACTCGGATGTCTTTCAGTTCATGGGATGTTTAGCTTTACACAACCAGCTTAGTTTATAGAATAAATTATCCTCGAAGACCAGGACAGAGGCATTTAGCTGTTTTGTTTTCCTGGGTTTTACTTACATGTTTCAAGTCTTTTAGAAGAGACAGAAAAACATGAACTCTGTAGTTAAACGTCAATTGTCTGAGTTGTGAAGCTTTGAGCCTTATAAAAATGTTAAGTTAAATTGCTCCTCTGTGACTTGACTACCACTATCTCACACAAAACCCAGGCAGTTTTGTTGGCTCAGTCATGCATAAACTGAGGTGAGATTTAATTTAATCATTATTGCATGTAATATTTATACATAGACAGACTTGCACTATTAAAGTAAGAGCTGATTAAAATCGTGGTGGGAAAGCTGACAGAAGATGTAATTCTCAACGTGTTAGATTACTGTCCGGTTGCTCCCAATTTTTTTTCTCCCTTGTTTCTTGTTTCTTAGAGAGTTTAGATAAGAGACTGTATCGTTAATGGATAGCCCTAAAACTGATGGAGGCAGGCATGGTTTTTATGGCATGTATATCTGTATTTCATTGTAGGTGCTGGACTGGATTGAGAACCATGGAGAAGCATTTCTGAGCAAACATACAGGTGTGGGGAAATCTCTCCATCGGGCCAGAGCTTTGCAGAAACGTCATGAAGATTTTGAAGAAGTAGCACAGGTAAAACAATGGCTTTTACTATTTTCTTCCATAAATACCTATGTGGTTGGTTTTGAATTACAGTTTTAACCCCACCTCTGTTGACTTAGCTTTAATGACGTAGGTTTGAAGGTGATTCAGAGAGAATGCTCAGATTTCAGATGAAGCTGTCATGGCCCGGCCGAAAGATGATTTAGACGGTTGACCCTTTCATAAATGCGAAGTTCTTGAAGCAGACAAATGTCTTGGATATTTTTGCCATATTTATGGTACAAGTGTCTGTTGACTAGTTTGTAAAATACCAGTTCATAATCAGGGAATAACAGTCCTTGAATTTCTGTAATGATGGGCCAGCATTTCTTTTCCCTTTTCTATTTCTTTTAAAGTCATGTGCTTCAGAAACAGGAGGCAGGGGTGTGGTGTGTTAAGAGCATGAGATTTGTGGAGTTGGAATGTTGGCTGTAATGCTCACCAGCTGTGTGGCTTTGGAAAAGTCTCTTAACCTTTCTGAGCTTAACTTTTTTACCTGAAAAGTAGGCACAGTGAGGGCTGCTGGAGAGGAAGTAAGGTGTGTGTGATAGTGTCATGTATGGCATCTCGCCCAGGTCTTTCCCACATTGGTAAATGTACCTTTCATTTAGTTTTGTGTTTTGAAAGAAAGAGGAGTGAAGGAGGGAGAGATTACCATGCCATGATATATATGTGGAAGCTGTAGGAGCTAGGGTAGAAGTTGTTTTAAAAAGAAATTGTAGGATGAATCCAAACTGAGACACATTATGGTTAAAACGGAGGAACACCAAAGGCAGAGTCTCAACAAGGAGAGAGAAATAACAAAATCACAACCGTGAGAATGACTCTTAGCTGACTTCTCACCAGTAACTGCAGATTCTGGAAGACAGTGGGATGGAGACCTGAGGGAAAGGAACTCTGAACCTGGAATTCCACACCCAGTGGAGCTGTCATTCAACAGTGAGAATAAAATACAGACCAAGACCAAGAGAGTTTACCATTCACTTACTTACAGGAGAACTGAGGTGTGTAGTTTAGTCAGAGTAGTGGAAGCACCCACTGTAATTTAAACTCCACGAGTGCAGGGATTTTGTGTTGTTCACTTCTCTGTCACTAGCGCCTAGAACAAGGCTGGCGTGGTGCAGCTAAGCGTCCAGCAGTATTTGTTGAACGAGTTAATTTAATGAATGAAAAGGAAATATGAGAAGAAAGGCTTGAGGTCAATAATGAACACAGAAATTGGTAAATATGTTTGTGAATCAAAGGATTGACCATTTAGACACAAGACGCTAGAATTGGGCGGTAGTTAAAAACACGACGGAGCAAAGCCCCGGAGCCTTGAACACAGAAGGTGGAGAGGTGTCCTGAGGAGGTTGGCAGGAGGTGTTGCTTATCTTAGATTTGTAAAGACAGGGGTGCGTGTGAGCGTTTTGGAATGACTACTAAATGCAGGGATAGAAAACACCGCTTCCCATAAGTATAAAGAGAAAAGAAATACAGAAAACCAGATAAGTAAAAACTCAGGAAAATGGGTCTAGTGGAAGCAAAAGAAAGGAGAACAACAAAAATCATGTCGGAAATCACAAAATAAGATGTATCAATTTGTCCCCAAATAGCAGTAATTAAAGTCAATGCAAAATAGATTATACTTGTTAAAAGAAAGATTCTCTGATTGAATAGTTTTTTAAAAATCATACTGTGTATTGTTTTCAAAGGGCAAACCTAAAACATAAATACCCAGGAATTTTGAAAGTATGTAAAGTGTTAGAAGAAGATCCACCAGGCAAATATTAAGCAAATGAAAACTGGTATAGGAATATTGGTGTTAAGCAAATAGACGTGAAAGCATAAAGACGTCATTAGAAATAAAGAGAGCCTTCAGTTATAAAAGGGGGAGTGTCAATATACATCTAACGGTTTAGTCTCAAAATCTGTAATGCCAACATAAGCAGGAGTGGGTGCGTCCCTGGGTTTTACATGACAGAGGGTTCAGGAAACTGATGTGAGATAGTCATGAGATAAGAAAGCAAACTGCACTTCAGTCCTGTTCAGGGAAAATGCCTTTAAAAAGTTACCTCCTTTAGGGCTTCCCTGGTGGCTCAGTGCTTGAGAGTCCGCCTGCCGATGCAGGGGACGCGGGTTCGTGTCCCGGTCCGGGAAGATCCCACATGCCGCGGAGCGGCTGCGCCCGTGGGCCGTGGCCACTGAGCCTGCGCGTCCGGAGCCTGTGCTCCGCAACGGGAGAGGCCACAACAGTGAGAGGCCCGCGTACCGCCAAAAAAAAAAAAAAAAAAAAGTTACCTCCTTTACACTGTAAAAGTCTCTGTGTGTAAAGTTAAAGTGACACCCAGCCTCGTGCATTCTTGATCTTAGAAGCGGGATGGAAGAGGCTCCGTGTTCAGCGGCCTTGCCGCACCAGGATGGGTCTCTGGATTTCTCTTTTCTGCATTACGTGTGATGTCCCTACTTAAGGTTGCTGGCAAATATTTTGCCTTCCTCTCGTAGCAGAAAAAATGTGGAAAATGTGTTCCATCTCCCCTTGGTTTTTCCATAAGATAAGCTACTGCTCTGTAGCCTTGTGGTTTGAGGATGGATGTGAGATTTGGATCCTCTGAGCAAAGACTTCAGGCGCCAAAGAATCTAAGAGGTGGGACTGCAAACAACCAGACCCAGAGCAGGCTCCTGCCCCAAGTAGCAAGGTCACCCGTGACTGTGGGCTCGGTTCCAGTGTGAAGGCGTTGGCCCGCCGAGTGTCCTCGTGTGCGTCCAGCACCTGTTGACCCCTGCCTCTAATTCCTGTGGTGCCTTCTGTGGCGACCCTCGCCCTATCTTTTCATGGTAATCTTACTTCTTCAGATCTAAGATGACAATCAAAGCCGTCAACACAGGGGCTCAGGGGGCAGCAAGAGGGAAACACTTTCTTTGTCGGGCACGTTTGCGTCTTGAGGTTTCTGGGGCGAGCCCCAGAGCGGAGGGAGGACTGCCTTTACCCCTGGTTCAGAGAAAGGCAGGGGCCTGTCAGCTTCCGCCGCTCCCCGGCCGGGTCTCACTGCTTTCTTATCATCTTTGGCATTTTGACCCTGGGACTCTAAGGGGTACCTGACCCTCTTTTCCTTAAATTGAGAGTCCTTAAGCCCAAGTCTGAACTGTGCATGAAAAAACAAAAACCTTAAACGCAAACACCTTTTGCTCACTTTGCAAACATCTGCACCCGGTTTCCCTCCCTCTGGTCTTCATATAATCACCAGTCGTGTGCCAGGGGTTCATTGTGCCGGGGCCTGGGGAGCCACGCACAGACACCCAGCCTCCCCTCTCCGCGGGCCTCTCTCCTTTGCAAACCCGCCGGGGGGCAGGCTCTGAGCGCTCCGCCCTGGACCTGGCCGTGCACTCACTTCCACCCCCTGCTGGGACCTGGCCCCTCACTTCTGGCCTCTTGGCCCAGGATCTCCAGCTTCTCCTTCTCTTCGTTCTTTTCCTTCTGGCATGAAATGTTTATAGGCCCTCCCGTCACTTGGAGAATGTCGCTTGATGCTGGTGCATGTTTTAGATACCGCTGGTTCAGAGGGAGTGTTGTGCACTTTACCTCCATCGCCCCTGGCACCGGCCTTCCGGTTTCTGCGTCCCTGGCTGATAAAACTGCAGCCAGGAGGCACACAGGGATGTGCCGTTGCCCAGAGTGGGCATTCAGCAGTCTGTCGTGGTTGGCTGTGAACGGGGACCAGCCCCTCCTGTATGGTAAATCCCCTCCACTTGCCTCAGGGTGAAAGGCTCTGATCCTTTCTGTCCGCAGACACGCGTCCAGCTCAGTGTGTGTCGTGTGACAGGGCCCGAGTGGTCCCTGATGGGGTTCTGGAGCCCGGTGCTCGCTGCCCGTGTACCTGCAGAAACTGCGCATCACGGACCCACTTCAGGCTCGTTCTGAAACACCGGGGGGCCACCCTGGACCCCTCTATGATAAGAACAGATTAAACGTAGTAAGCTGGGAGGGGGCTGTAGACCTGAAGAAATGGAGTGGGCTTCTCTCTCTAGCCCCCCCAGCTTGTTTAATAAAGATTCTTTGAGGGGCGTAAGAGGGAGGAGGGTAGCGTTTTAAGCCAGGAGAGGTCTGTCGTGTGAAGCGGCTGCACAAGGAGCCGGGCTTTATTAAGACCACGTGCAGGGACTCGGGCTAGACAGCGGCCTGGGTATCGAGCCAGATTACACTCTGTGTTTGTAGCTTCATTCATGGAAAGCTGTCTGCCTCTTCCCAGAGAAGACGACGTCAGTCTTGCTCTCGTGCAGGGGCGAGGCCACTGGAGGGAATGCCTTCCCCACCTTTCCTTCTCTACCCTCGCGTCTTCGATTGCTTTCTGTCCAAACAAAGTATAATACAAGTCCTACGGCAGAGGGAGGTCTACGGTCATGCTTTAGATGTATGTATGTTTTGGACAGAATGGCCTTTGGAGGCACCTTAAAAACAGGAACAGAGAGGCATCTTTAGTGCTTAAGAAAGAGCCTTTTCTCATTTTCTGAAACGTACTCACAAAGGTAAAACACATTTTGGGTTTAGGGAAAAGAAATTTCTTTTTCATAGTTAAGTTTAAGGTGAGTTAGTGTGTGTCTTGGGGTTGTGTTTTGAAGGGTTCTTTGTAAAATGAATGCTAAATTGTCTCTAGACAATCTTTAGTTTCAAGATATTGAATTAGCAGTTTATTTAATGAATTTTTCTTAAAGTCAGCTTCTTCAAAACATGACATGGTAAAGTAACATGACAGAGATTCAGAAACGAAGTGTCAAAAGTCTTATGGTTGAATTCATTTAAAACCTCCTAAATATAGATTATTGTGTAGAACGGTTCTAGTGTTCTGAGAAGGGGGAACCCGAAAAGAGCCTCTTGTGTCCTTGGCGGCAGCGAGCTGTGCAGCCGGTGTGACTTCTGCAGGCCCTCGACTTCGCTGCGAGGCCCCTGGTCTCAGCTGTTTCAGACACTGCTAGAGCCACATCAGGAAGCGTTGGACCATTTCTGCACACGGTTCGGCAGACCCGAGAACCCCCTCATGACTAATCTGAAGATCATTCCTTCTGTATGTCGTACAGTGATTGTTGAGTAGATAGATCCTATCCGATGACGCCATGCTGATGAATTTCTAGAGCACAGCAGACGCAGCCACGTTGCACGTTCACGCAGGAGCTTTAAAAAAGAAATGAACAATGCTTTCCACGTGAGGCTTTTTGCAAATGACTGGGCAAGGAAGGTGCTCTTTGACAGTCACCTGCTCTTCTACCTTCTAAATAATTGTCCAAGTTTAGCGTCCCTTTTTAGATTTAAAAAGCTATGAGTACAGCAGCCAGGAAAGCTGAGAAAATTCTGGTTCAAGGAAGAAGCTGGTTTTGAGAGCACAGAAGATGTCTCTAATAGGAGTCAGTACATCTCTGGCATAGCATCTTCCCGTAGGTGCCTTCTCTCATGTCTGCTTGTCCCCTGGGATTCAGATCACCTTCCAAAGACGTAAACATCTCAAAGTTGTTCTCCAGGAAGCCATTTCTGTCAGTAACTTTTTTTGTGTGCGATATAATTAACGTGTTTTCCAGGATAAAGAAGTGTGGCATTCGGGAAAGCAGGAGACCTTAATCATTCATTCTGGATTTTCAGAAGCTAATCAGGCCAATTCTCTAACCCCCGGGGTCTCTCCTGAGCTCATTCATCTTTTGCAGGGAGGATGCTCTGAGCACAGCATGTGGGCACTTTCGGCACACCCGAAATTCAGGCGTGACATGCTTGTGTTTTCCTCCTTTCCTAAGATCAAGAAAACCCATCTTTTTTTTTTTTTTTAACCAGTTTCTAAATATAGCCTCTGGCCATCTTGCGTAAGACCCAGGCTGTAGCTGCTGTGGGTGGTAGGGAGAGAAGGTCTGATCCTCCTTTGAAAGGCTCTTCTGTTTCTTGAGACCTAGGACATTGTGCAATTTTAATTTATTTCTCAAGAAAAAAGGAAACTCTTTGGGCGCACCCCGGCCTGGCCCTACAGTATATCTCCTTCAGTCCTCGCTGCAGGGATTGGTACCCCACCCCATGGACCAGGAACTGGGCCCCGGGGGAGATGCCCTGGGGACAGGACAGTGGGTGGAAGAGGGGACTCCAGTCTCTTCAGACCCAAAAACAGCCTCCTTTGCTTGACGCCTCCTCCCTGCTGTAAGTCTAAGATTGAGTGACTCAACCTTCCCTTCTGAGAGGACCGCTGGCCGAGGCCTTTGTTTTGGGGACAGTCCCAGCTCTCCTGACTGCTGGCTGAGTTTCTGCACCTCTTTGTCTCTGTGTTCTGGCTTATAAAGTAGAAGTGAAATCGTGTCCTTGTCACAAGGCTGCTTCGGGGCACAGAGCAAGTGCTCCAAAGCTAGTGTTTCTCATCCGTATGTTTATGAACACACGGAGATCCATTTCTTCCATGGCCAAAGGATCCAGGGTAGGTTCTGTGCACAGGGAGGCCTTGGCCTTGGGTTTCAGACAGGCCGCGGGCTAACCCTAGCTCCAGCAGCACCTACTGCTGTGCCGAGGGAGAGCCACGGAGACCTTCCTACTGGCTCAGCGTCTTCAAGCGTAAAATGAGAGGTGAGACGAAATGAGTGCTGTTTCGTGTCCCAGATCATTCAGAAATGCACTTCTTCCTTTGGGACGTTGATTTACCTGCTGGCCAAGAGGCGGAAAACCTTCAAAATTGGCATGTGTTGGGAGGCTCTGTCACCTGCAGATCCACTTACTAAACTCGAGAGGGAAGCGGCTTCACGGCTATAGAGACAATAGATGCGAGAACAGGACTCGGCTCTTAACAGGTGTGTACGTGCAGCATACAGCGTGCTACGCTGTCTGCTCCGTCCAGCACCGAGGCCCCGTCGCGCCTCTGCTCAGAGCTGCAGAGCACGGTCCTGGGAGGCCCCACAGGGAAGCGTGGATCCCCATAAAGCGACCGTCCCCAGGAATGTCACCTCACTGTGCGGCCTCTGATGAGCGGAGGCCTCTGGGGGCAACGTGTGCAGAACCTGCCCAGCAGGAACCTTGAGGCTGGTAGCTGCCCATCATGAGGAGAGCTTTCTCTGTGCCCAGGGGCTGCGCTGAGGGGCCGGAGGCCAGCCTCCCCGGAGGGAAGAACTAGGTCAGGGGTCCGCAAGCGGTACCGGTCTGCAGCCTGTTAGGAACGGGAGGTGAGTGGAGGGCAGGCGAGCGAAGCTTCCTCTGCCGCCCCCATCACTAGCGTGACCGCCTGACCATCCTCCCTCCATCCCCCGGCCCCATCCGTGGAAAAAGCATCTTCCACGAAACCGGTCCCTGGTGCCACAAAGGTTGGGGACCGCTGGACTAGGTGACAGAATCTGTGGACAGTGCTCAGGACCTGTTCCCTAGGTGAAGGCTGTTCTTTAAAAATCTGCTCTGTGTGTGTGTGTGTACATACATACACATCATATCTTTTTAATAAACTTTCTTAGACACCTTTTAGATGTACAGAAAAATGGTGGGGCTTCCCTGGTGGCGCAGTGGTTGAGAGTCCACCTGCCGATGCAGGGAACACGGGTTCGTGCCCCGGTCCGGGAAGATCCCACATGCCACGGAGCGGCTGGGCCTGTGAGCCATGGCCGCTGAGCCTGTGCGTCCGGAGCCTGTGCTCCGCAGTGGGAGAGGCCACAACAGTGAGAGAGGCCCGCGTACCACACACACACATAAAAATGGTGAAGATGATACGGAGAATTCTCATACCCTGCACCCAGTTTCCCGTTATCAAAACTCACACCGTTCTTTAGTGCGGTACATTTGTTATCATTAATAAGCTAATATTGATCTAATATCATACGAATAATATATAATATTATACGAATGTAATATTGAACCGATACTGTCAGGATTAATAACTAATACTGATGAACTGAAGTCCGTACTTCGTTCAGGTTTCCTTCTTTTCCCCGTGTTCGGGGCCCCATCCCGGATCCACGCTGCATGTGGTTGTGAGGCCCCCTGAGGCTCCTCGTGGCCCCGACATTTTCCGTCGCTTCTTTTTGTGTCGTCGTCGATGGCTTCCTTATCCCTCATCGTTACCGCATCGCTGTGATTCTCATTCCTAGTTTAACTCCTCCCTCGTCCGTCTGGCCACGAGGAGGGCTGAGAGGAGGGCTGATCCTATCCAGCCTGAGGCTGTGGGTCACCACTGCGACACCCAGGTACTGACGTGACAGTCTTTCTGTCCTGTCCTTCGGAATCTCCCAGGTGGTTTGATAATCTGCGTGAAGGGCTTCTTGTCACAAAGTCACCGCTGGCCAGAGCCGCGCAGGACGGAGAGTGGACTTTTCTGAAAAGTGCTTTTGTCGTTCCAGAACTCTTTTGAAGTGGGCAGGTGCACTGTCTGCTCTGCGCAGGAGTCAGGACAGCTTAGCTTCCCAGTGGGTCACGGTGAATATATACAAAACCCTTTAACTGTGCTTTGAAGCTCTGCAGTCAGATTGGGAATGACTGCTTTTCAGATGAGGCCACGTAATTGATTTCAAAGACTCTGTAAAGGGTGCACATAGACATTTTCCGAGTCTGGCCATGTCGGTCAGTCTTATGGGGTTCTTTGACGTCTCTCCCATCATTTCTAGGAGTTCTGAAGGATCCTTTGTTAGTAGTGCAGAACATTCTTGTGAGACTTGGATAGTACCAAGAAAGAAAAGTCCCCTGAAGATGGTTTTCCAGAGGGACAGGGAGAAGGGGGTGACTGTCAGCCCTGCAGCGTGTGAAGCAGGGCGGCATGAACCACCGTTGTGAGGGGTGAGCTGAACAATACACTGGGCTGTTGAAAGCCCAGGCCCCTGAGGCAGACCTGGATGCGTCCCGCTCCACCACCTGCCAGCCTTGGCCTCTGAGTCTTGAGATTGGCCTCCTGGCCTCAGTCTTCTGACCTGTAAAAGGGGCTGTGGTTAGGATCAGACAGCTCAGTGTGGGGGAGGCCCTTAGACCCACGCCCAGTAAGTGCTCCTGCCAGGGGCACAGTTGGAGCAGGGAGCCATCGACCTATGCTGGTGACGAAGAGCAGACCGCCCTCTAGCTGGTCTTTATTGTCACGTTTAAATCCCCTGTCGACACTGTACCCCCTCAGAGCCTGCCCAGGACGGACCGCTCCACCCCACCCCACCCTGACGCTTGGGCCTCGCGTGCCCTTTAAGTGTGCGTCAGCATCATTTTTGAGATCACCTCATACTTATCACACTGAATGTTACTCTGTTGTAAAACTTTTTTAAACTTGCAGAAGAGTTGGAAATACAGCACAAAGAACCTACCCGCCACGCTAAACCGTTGACTCGAGTGTGTGTTTCCTACCAACGTCCTGCTATACAGCCGTAATACCGCCATCAAAATCAGGAAATTAACACTGACACATGGCTACCTTCTAACCCTCAGACCACCGTGTCCTTCATAGCTAACGGATCCAGTGTAGAGCCACCTGTGACATTTAGTCGTCACATCTTAGTGTCCTTCAGCCTAGAGTTGCTCCTTGGTCCTTCCTTAACTTCTGTGACATGACATTTTGGAAACTCTGAGGCCCGTTGTTTTGGAGAATGCCCCTTACGTTGGGTTTGTTTGATGCTTCCTCATGCCTGTACTCTGGTTATACGTCTTCGGCAGGTGTATCCCGGGAGTGCTGCCGTGTCCTCCTAACTCTGTCCCTTCAAGGGTTGCACAGTTTAATCTGTCCTGTTACCTGTGGTGTCCACTTTGATCCCTGGGTTAAGGTGGTGTCTGCCCGATGTCTCCGTTGTAAAGTGAGCCGTTCCCCCTTTGTAATTAGCAAGTACTTTGTGGGGAGGTACTTTGAAATTCTATAACTATGCCGTCCATCCTCCAGTTTCACTTTCTGTGTCAGTCGGGACTCCTGGTTTCCGGTTGAGTGGACGGATTATCCTCCATCGCTGTCACTGTTCCCTCTGATGCTCAGATTGTCCCTCGTTTGGCCAGCATGCGCCTCCTCAAGCTGGCTTCTGTCTCCTGTCCACATTGTTCTTGGGCTTCTCCTTGCTTTGGGGCACGGTAAGATGTCGCAGATTCATCTTGTACTTTGTCTCACCCCAACCCTGGAGTCCGCCATTTCTCCACGGAGCCCTGGTTCCCTCCAGAGCAGAATGGTGCTTACAAGTGGAGATCTGGGTGCTACCATGCTTAGTGCTGCTGGGCCATCGCTGTTCCCAGGTCCTCTTGGTGGATGGGGGGCGGGGGAGGGACATGAGGGTACATGCGCACTTACACACGTGTCTCTTGAAAACCGTGAACTTACGTGGATCCTCCAGTTCCAGTCCAGTGTTGCAGGGTTGACTCAAGTATTCTCCTTCTCCAAAATGAGGAACCCGCCTCTCATCATCCTGATGCATTGGCTTATTAGTAGGTTAATACCCCTGGAGGCCACCAGTCTCCACCTGGGAGGCTTCCCAGTGCAGGGGCACCCTGTGCCCCATCAGGCTCGGACTCCCCACAGGGGCGCCTTCGCACACCTGGGGCCACCCCCATCTCACCCATGAGGTGCCGACCCTGCTCGGCTGTGGGGCTGAAATGCTGGGGAAGGAGAAGGACGAAGGGTTCAGCCAGTCTCTCACGGGGAGCCGCATGCCTCTTCTGGGCTTCTCGGGGCCTGAATTCTGTTCTTTCCTGCACTGAGGTCCCCCACCCGGCTGGACTGCTCCCCGTCCCCGTCGGCAGCCCTCTGGCCAGCAGGTCCCTCGAACACTGTCGGGTCTCTAACAAACCTGTTGATTTGAGGAAGCCATTTGCAGCCTCGCTTATCAAGAATTAAAACAGTAATTTTCAGAGTATTTTAGACACCCAATTGATACTCAACTCTCAGCTCTCTGGCTACTTTATTGCCATTGTAGTTACTATTTCCTTTTTCTTTAAAAAACGTATCCCCCGAAGTAGAGGAAAGATAAGCACAGAATTACTGATAAGTAGAAACATGTGAAAAGAGGCAGCAGCTTGTGTTTGTTTGCAATGTAACTTTTCACTTGATCTTGGGGAATTATCCTAAAGCGGCATATCATACTGAAAGACACAAAACTGGAACTCTGCACTCTGTCATAAAACCAGGAGGAAAAGTGAGGTAGGCGTTTGTGGCTACGCGCTGTCTTCTGGCTGCGCGGCAGCAAAAGGCCCAAAGCCCTTTATGAGTCACGAGACGGCCAGCAGCTGCCTACCAGATACCCCATCGCTGCCTCAGACGGAAGGGCTTTGCCGTGAGGTTCAGGGTTTAACAGCCTCAAACGAGAATGGAAAAGGCTGCTCATGGAGATGTTCTGAACTCCTAAAATCACCTCTTCCCCTCCTCTTTTCTCTGTTTGATTTACAGAAAGGAACATCACACGCTGACTCTGTTCCAGTGTATTATGGCTTCCAGCCTGGCCAGTTTGTCTTTTATTCACCTTCTGTGTCTCTGACTGTTCTCTTGCACAGAACACATACACCAATGCGGATAAGTTACTAGAAGCAGCAGAACAGCTGGCTCAGACTGGGGAATGTGACCCGGAAGAGATCTATCAGGCCGCCCATCAGCTCGAGGACCGGATACAAGATTTTGTTCGGCGAGTTGAGCAGCGGAAGATCCTCCTGGACATGTCGGTGTCCTTTCACACCCACGTGAAAGAGGTGAGGCGTCCGGAGGCAGAGACGGAGCCCCGTCTGGAAGGGCCTCTGGACTCCGGGGAGGAATGAGGATGGGCGTGATGTGAGAAAGTGGACCAGAGGTGGCCGTTTGCGCTGGTGGGGGCAGGGCTGGCCTCCTTGCTGGCCGTCCTCGCCACGGGGGCACACGCGTGCCATTGCAGGGGGTGGCATCTGCCGGGGCGGACCTGTGAGGGAGGACGTGGCTGGGAGCTGTGGACCAGGAGGGGAGCGGGTAAGACAGGAGCTGAAGGGGGTCCTTGGCGAGAGGCAGGGCACAGCCATTGTAGCAGAAATAGACGACCTGCCTTTTGGGCTCAGAGCTGTGGGACCTCTTTCTGCCTGTTAGCCTGTCATGTGGCTGAAGTCCTGGCTGCCTTCTGATTTTATCAGGCTGTGCGGCTGCTCTCAGATCCTCGCAGAAGTGCATTTTACATAATGTTGAATTTGAACGTAGCAAAGCCAGCACGGCCTTAATGACATTCACGTTACTGTCATAGGTATGCTGTTCTGATAAACTTGTCTCAGGATAAGAGGTAATGTGTTATTTGGTAAATGGAAAACACGTTGGTATTAATTATACCTTGCATATATGTTACTCTTGTGAAAATCATAGTCCAATATAAAGTAAAAATTAAAAAAAAGAAAATCATAGAAAGTTACAATTGAAGAAACTATTACGTCGCTTTTGAGATAGAAGGATTTATAATAAAAAGTAAAGTTTTCGGTAGGACTACAAATTAAGATGTCAACTTACTGCATCTTATTTCTAAGGTGAAAAAAATTCTCCACTTGACAGCTCTTTATAAGTTGGAAATGAGGGCCCCTTTTAGGTTATTTGAGATTGAGTACACGAAGGCGGTAGTTAACAGGCTAGGAAGAAGGATCTGGGAGGAGTAAGACTCTGAGAGACACTTGGAAGGGGCCAGGCCTGGCTTGCCTTGTGTAAAGGCATCCAAGATCAGGAACCAATGAAATTGTTTAAAGGGAAAGAGCTTCACTACCGGGTCCGGGATCTTGGGCAGTCAGTCCCCCACCAGCCTGCTCGTTTGACTTGAATGTTTGGCTTCAGGACAGCCATCTTCACTTCCAACTCAAACTTCGTGAGCCCAGGAAGACAGTGTAGGGGGCATATTTGGCAAATGGCCGGGACCCTGAGCAGCCCTTTCTGCAAAGGGGCTGGTGCTTTGTGGACCCTGGACAGTTGTCAGAATAGAAAACTGACAGGAGTGGCTTCTTTTCCTGGTTTAATAATGCCACCACTGAAAAAGACTTCACGGTGTTCACAGAGAGACTGTTTCTCCCAAGGAGACACGTTAAGTGGACATCGGTCCATGGCAGTTCTGATTACGGGTGCATGTGTCACCAGTTCCCCTCTCAGCTCGAATCAAGCCACAACCACTAACTAGTCTCCCTGGCTCTGCAGCCCTGCCACCCAGGCATATGAATTTGATTAGGTCACACCCTTGCTTCTGAACCATCAGAGATTCTGTGTGTATCTGGAGCACCAGCCTGAATCACCTCATCCTCGTGATCTGGTCCCTGCAGTGATGTACTGCTTCCCTTTACTCCCCCAGGCAGAGTCAGCTGTCCCCCCTGCACTCTAGAACTTTCTTTACACACACCTGTTACAGCACCTGTTTTGGTATAGCTGTGTGTTACCCTCTCTTTCCCATCAGTACTCGTATGCCACCTCCTCTTCCTCTTACGCATTTTTGCACCCTAGCCGAGAGGGAGAGAAGATGATGCCTGTGAAAAAGCAGGTTGTGCCTTTGTTCATTAAGCTGTGACAGACAGAAAGCAGGCGAGGGGCTCTGGGCAGCCCGGACCTGCCCGAGGGAGGCGCGGTGGGTGGGTATGGGGGCTGGCGTTCCTTATTCGGGCCACAGGGAGCGCCGCGGGCCCGGAGGGGCCCAAGAGGAAGGACAGGCCGCTGGGCAGCGTTCACAGACTGAGCAGAGCGGAAGGGCAGCAGTGGCGGCAGGCCTGGAGTCTGGAGATCGAGAGCCAGTGCTTGTATCCTGATGTTTGTCTGTGTCACAGGCCTTAGGAATATTCTTTAGCAGGATTCATGAAGATTTAACTTGCAGTTAGGACAAAGAGAGGCTCTTTCCATGAAGCATTATTTATGACTTTTCAACCTTGTTATGCTTCTCCAAAAGCAGGCGTTAAAGGAAACTAGAAGGAAAGCCGTTTACGAAAGCTGCTCTCCGGAGGCTATGTTTGGGTTCACTGGTTTTTGTAACAGCAGCAGCATTTTTAAGGAAAAATCTTACAGTAGAAGCATTCCAGTTAGTAAACTATGGAGTCTGTTTTGTCACTAGGCTTGGAAATTTATGGAAAAGTGAAAATACATTTTGTTTTCTCGACTTACGCTGTAGGAACTTCCAGTATATGTGAAGTTTGTAGACTGAGGAGAGCTTAAAGCTGCTTTGAAGGTTAAGTGGTTCACCTTCACAACTGGAGAATTGTCAGTCCATTCATTCTTTACTTTTTGTATGAAAGACCAGCACGGTAGCAGAGAAACTGGTATTTTACTGTGATTTGGTTCCTCTTAATCTCATGTGACCCCGGGTGACCCAGGTCAGGGAAGGATTCGGTGACAGTTGGAGGCGGGGTACCAACATGCCCAGGTGACTGGGAGGGCAGGACTTGAGGGGAGCTGGCCACACACAGGCGTGGAATGTTGTCTGATTCTTCCCCTCGATGTGCTTGGACTCCATTTTTAGCCTCAGCCATTTTCTCGGTAGATTTATTTTTTCCTGACCAGCCCCAGAATCTTCCTCGCTCTCCTTTCTCTGGGCTGCACCAATGCCCTCAGACCCACCAGGATACTTGGTAGGTTTTATGCAGGAGGGACGGCTTCTTCAGTTGCTGTGAACAAGTTTTGAAACTTGTTATTGAAAGAAAACTTCATTTAGAACCAATTTCATTATGTGTTTTGAAACCAAATTAACTCCTTTTTTTTAAAAAAAGTATTTTATTATTTCTTTATTTTTTTGGCTGGACTGTGCAGGCTGCGGGATCTTCGTTCCCCAGCCAGGGATCGAACCCGAGCCCCTTGGAGTGGAAGTGCGGAGTCCTAACCACTGGACCGCCAAGGGAGTTCCTAAACAAAATTAAATGTGAGAGAAGGGCCAAGAGGAGGAAATCATGCTAATTAAATGTGTGTTTGCATCAAGTCACCAAGTATTTTAGCATATCAGATGAATGAAAAAGTGCTAGAAGATTTAAGTTGGCAGAATTAATTTTCTCAAGCAGATCATACAATTTCAAATTACTTGGAGGGAGGTAGGAAAAGCAAGTGGCCTTTTTCATTCAGGCAAATACGTGAAGCTTTTTAGAAGTTAACTGTCGAAGGCTCTCCTGACGCGGAGGTTAACCTTCCTCGCTCCCAGATGTTCAGCAGTGGTTTTAAGACTCACTTTTTCCGGAGAGTAGCCCTCTAGCCCTCTCTTTTGCAGTAAATTTCTGGCTCTCTGAGGAGCAAGTAATACAAAGGTGATCTCATTAACAACCAACTTTGAAAAGGTGCCAGGTCAAGGTGATACCTGCTCAGTGTTGACTCAGAAATTGTTTTTAAGAATCACACCTGGGAGAAGGTTGGTGGTTTTAAGTCTCGTTGCAGACCAAGCACTGAGGTTCAGCAGGGAGACCTTGGGCTCTACTCTCTTACCCCGGAGGACAGAACGCAGCTGCTTGTTCCCGGGAAGAGAGGAAAGAGGAACCCCCAGCTGACTCTTGAACAACATGGGTTTGAACTGCACACGTCCACGTACACGTGGACGTTTTTCAGTAGTAAACTCTACAGCGGCACACGATCTGCGGGTATAGAATCGCAGGTGTGGAGGAACCTCGCACACGGAGGGCTGACTGTAAATCCTACGTGGATTTTTGACTGTGCGGAGGGTCGGCGCCCCAACCCCCGCTTTGTTCAAGGGTCATCTGAATTTTCACGTGGGTGGCAAATATTTTATACCTTGAGGTTGAATACAGAAGGTGGTTGATAGAGGTGTCAGCCCAATTTCACCCTTAAACCCAGATTTGGAAGCATCCTGGGACCCTTTCCTCTTTTTTCTTTTTCTCTGAAAGAATCCATGAGATGTTTAATCTCCTCTCAGAAGACCCGAAGACTGATAATCTGTCCTCTTTTTTTTTTTTTTTTAATGTCTTTGAAGTAGTACTGTAGTATTTAGAAGGAATGTTGACTTTATTTTAGGAGAGTTTTCGTCCTCCTGTAGTTTTTGTCCTCCTGTATCCCTCTCTTCCCTTCAGTGTTTCTAGCATTTTATTCACCTCCATTCTGATTATAATTCTCCCATTATTAGGCCTTTGTTACCTGTCCTCCTTTCCTTTTGAATGCTCTTTGCACTGTTCGTTAATTCGTTCATTTACTCTTTCACCTTTCAAAGTGTCTCCCAAAGCCACCTGTAACATATGGGGAGGGGGTATAAAAATGAATGACCACTGGAAGAACATACTTCTGCTTCTGCGCATCATGTATTTTAGACATCTGTCGGTTTCTCTTGATAGAGGTTAAGCTACTTGAAGGCTGGAACCCTGTCTCCCTTGTCTTTGTAGCCTGCCTCCCAGACTTAGCAAATACTCAGTCAGCTTGTGGAACAAATGATGTCTATTTCTAGCCCATCATTCTGAGACTTAATGACAGAGGGACATAGTTCCATTTTCAAATATAGCCAAGGCATAATTATTTTCATCCATTCGTTCTCTTCAACTTCATTCTCAAAATTAGGTCCCGAGTTAATTGACAATTACCTTGGAAATGTGTGGGTTATTTGAGGCAACCAGGTGGTGACATGGAGTTCTCAGCCAGAGTTTATTTCTGGAATCGATTCAGTGGCCTTGAGCTGGTTTTTCTTCACTTGATTCCCAGAAACCATGGTTTCCCAGGAAAGATCATTCCCATTTGAATGGGGCTGTGATTCTTGCTGGGTTAAGTAAAGAAGCCTTTTGGTTCTGCTTCTGCAAACTTACACACTGAACTGGGACACATTTTTGTTTGGGGTAACGCCTGGGAAAAGAGGAACCTTTCATTTTCTTCAGAAGTCAAAAATAAAGGCATCCCAACCACCTGGAGATTTTTTGGTCGCAGCATACCAGCCTGGCTTCATTTTTTTTTTTTTTTTTTTACATCTTTATTGGAGTATAATTGCTTTACAATGGTGTGTTAGTTTCTGCTTTATAACAAAGTGAATCAGTTATACACATACATATGTTCCCATATCTCTTCCCTCTTGCATCCCCCTCCCACCCTCCCTATCCCACCCCTCTAGGTGGACACAAAGCACCGAGCTGATCTCCCTGTGCTATGTGGCTGCTTCCCACTAGCTATCTGTTTTACGTTTGGTAGTGTATATATGTCCATGCCACTCTCTCGCTTTGTCACAGCTTACCCTCCCCACCCCGCCCCGTGTCCTCACGTCCATTCTCTAGTAGGTCTGCGTCTTTATTCCTATCTTACCCCTAGGTTCTTCATGACATTTTTTCTTCTTAAATTCCATATATATGTGTTAGCACACGGTATTTGTCTTTCTCTTTCTGACTTACTTCACTCTGTATGACAGACTCTAGGTCCATCCACCTCATTGCAAATAGCTCAAGGCAGGCAGACCTCTCTCTTTACACTCGGCCAGCGCCCAGCTCTCCCCGGGGAGCAGGGAGAGCGCCATCCGGATCTTGCCCTGTAGTGGGTGCAGGGTTACGAGGAAGCGGGCTCACCGCTCCTCTCCTCCAGGTGTGGAGCTCCCCAGCTGCGTCTCCTGCCATCCTCACTGAGTTTGAAAACATACCCAGTGCCTTTTCAACCAGCCACCACTCAAAGGGCCTGGATTCCTTTTCTCTTCTTCCCCTGTGGAGCCAGAGAACCAACCAGTCAGGCATCTGCCGGGTAAACTAATTCAGGAAACTTGACTACAGGTAGCTGATGCTGCCCGTGTAGACCAGCTGCCCTCTGATGGATCTCGTGGTCATTGGCAGTCGAGATGCAGCCCCGCTCAGGACACCTAGCTTTCCAGAGAAGCCCTGTTTCTGTTCTGCACGACTCTCGGAAGGGGAGGGGTCACAGGCCTCCTCGGGGTGATCCCAGCCTCTCGGCATCGGATTCTTCCAGATCCCTTCTGTCTCCTGTGCAAAGATCTCTAAAATTTGGCTTCCAACTTTCAAGCCTTTTATTTTGACCTTCTCAGCTGGATTTTACTGATGACTCATCTCTCTCTATTCTCTAAAATGATTTGGTTTTTTGTGCATTCCTATGTATGGGTGATACCTTTAAACACATTTCCCAGCTTTTTTTTAAAAAAACTTTTTATTTTGAAATATTTATAATCCCTGAAAGTTGGGGAAAAAAGAAACAGACAAGGAGGTCCCTGCACTCTTCTCCCAGCCTCCCCCCAGGGGTCACATCTCACATAACCACGTGCACTGTCAAAGCAGGAAAGTGGCTTTGCCACGCTCCCCAGAGCTTATTCCTAGATTCTGCTTCCCCCGGTGTGCAGTGCATGCACTCACGTGTGTGTGTGTGTGTGTTCGCGTGCGCACGCATGCTTAGCTTCGTGAGATTTTATCGTGTGTAGATTCGTGTAACCACCACCACTTTGAATGTACAGAGTCATGCAGAATCATCCCATCACCAGCGGGCTCCCTTCTGCTGCCTCCTTAAACCCATGCCTGACCCCTACCCCCTAACCTCCAACCCCTGGCAACCACTAGTCTGTTGTTCTCCATCTCTGTAATTGTACTTCAAAAATGTTCCATAAATGGAATCATACAACATGTACCTTTTTGAGATTGGCTTTTTCTACTCAGCAAAATTCCCGAGACCCATGCCTGTTGTTGCGTGTGTCAGTACTTTATTGCTGAGTAGTATTTCATGGTTTGGCTGTATCCCAGTTTCTTAACTATTTACCCTTTAAAAGACCATTGGGATATTGTCAAGTTTTGGCTTTTCCAGAGAAGCTGTGGACCTTCATGTACAGGTTTTTGCATGAACTTAAGTTTTCATGTCTCTGGGATAAATGCCCAAGAGTACAACTGGCAGGTCCTTTGGTAAACACATTGTTTTAAAAGAAACTGCCAGACTTTTCCAGAATGCCTGTGCCATTTTACACTCCCAGCAGCAATGCATGAGTGACCTCGCTCTTTAACATCTCAGAAGTCCAGTGGGAAAGGTTAAGATCAGACGCATAATATTTTAGGAAGTAATGTTTACCTTCTGTGATCACATCTCGATTTTTATGTTAATATTCAATTCCTTAGATGAACTCTCTAAATACACTCTTAAATGTTTGATTTCTTTAGCTTGTTTATCTGATGTAGACAGAAACGAGCAATTAAACGGCCACAAGCCAGAGGAAGCAAGAGGGAAACTCAGGACCTAGAACCGTCCACTACATCATCGCCCCTTGCAAGACTGAGCATTGGATTTGACTTTGGTTTCAAAGTCAACATTCAGTTGCTACCTACTGCTTTGGCAATTATGCCTTCACATAGATTGTGGTATCTGGTATTTAAAAAAAAAAAAAATAGGTGGTCTTCCCATAGGTGGGAATATCCAAAAAAATAGATCTAATCATTTATGCTTTCTTTCTGTAAAAATATAATCTTTATTAAAATAATTAAGAAAGTATACTACAGTGTAGCACATCCCCTTACTTACCTGGCTGAGTGATCTGGGACAGGCTGCTCTGTGGTGCCTCAGCTCTCTTCTCTGCAGAATTGGGAATAACAGCATCTCTGAGGGCTGTGGACTAATTGGATGCAATTACACACTCACCATCCTAGCTGCCAATAAATGTCCTTGTTTTTCCTCCTCACCTGCCTTGTTACTTGACAAATGATTTAACTATAAGACACAGAGGTGTAATAAATACCTGGGTATGAATACTTGGGTATAATCCTGATACCTTCCTTACTCATCTTTGAGCAACAGGAACTGCTTAATCTGCTTCTGTTGCCCTTTCTCAGGGTGAGCGCCTCACTCTGACCCTTCAGATCAGCAGTCAGAGCCTTGCTGGGTGCACAGCTCCAGCGCTGCATCGACTCAGGGCAGAGGAGGCTGTTACAGAGAATCTTTGCTCATGGTTCCGTCACATTGGCATACATTGCTTTGTTCACATCACTAACTACTTTTGTTCCCAGCCAAAGCTGCAAAATAAATGAATTTTTTCACCAAGTAAATACGTGTAAAATATTTGGGTTGGCCAGTGGGGAAGAGGGATGTTATTATCTAAAAGGAAAATCCTTTTGTCAGTTTAGTTTAATTCATGTAAAGCTTTTTTTTTCTCCCTAGAGAATGGTTTAAAACTGGTTTAAATTCATGAAGTTTCTGTTTCTTCTTATCGACCCAATATTTTGAGGCAGAGAAAATTTTTAGATCAAGAGAGAAATTAGAAGTTAGTGTGTAAAACTGTACAGAACTCTAATATACCTGACAGAGAATAGTCACTTAGTAGATGATTATTAAATGAATGAATTAATAATATACTGTCTTATCTTTATTTGTAACTCACTGTTACAGTGGGGACTAAATGTATATCCCTGTGCACTAACTCCAGATTTTATCATTTCTTATTGAAGGGAGAGTCTAAATTTCTGCTTTTAAACGGAGAGTCGCAAACATACGCTTTAATTAGTTGTTTGTAGATTGGCCTCAGTTAATGTAATGAGGAGGTGAGGCACTTGTACAAAAATTCAGGGAATACAACATTAGGTCTTAAAATGCCCAGCTGAAAATGGATGTATGTGTGATCTTGTTTACTTGTTAGACTTCTTTTTAGAGGGCATTTTAATATTTTGATACTCAGCTTCATAAACTAAATGTGATAGGGCTTCGGTTAATTGAGAGAAGTAAACTATCGATGTGTATTTCTGTCGTGTACTATTCGTTACTGTTTATTATTCTTATTGAATAAGCTGTAGAAAGATTGATCACCAGCAATGTTTTGTCAGAAAGCTTAAAAGTTCTAGGTAAGCTGGGCCTACAGGGACTGAAAAGCCTTTTTTGGTTTTGTTGTTGTTTGTTTTCTCTTCCTTTTTATAAAGCACAAACTGCAGAACCACAAGATCAAGGAAGGGTCGGGCTTTCTGCTTGGGGCCCAGGATGTTGATGGATACAAGTCGATGACCAAAATGGGTGAAGATTTTTATAAGAATGAACTTATTTCTCCTAAATGATTTCAAGTCCGTATTCCAAGACACATTAGATCCCTGGGTAGTGAAAGAACTTGATAGTTGGTTCACCAGATTTGGTGTATTGCTGTCTAAGGAACTGTGGGAAAAGGAAGGGATGCCGAAGGCCTTCTTAAGAAGGTAGATTTCACATATTACTCAGGTTGAGGTCACTCCTAAGCAGAGTTCTAGAAAAGACAGTTTATAAACTGCCTTTTAAAAGGGAAGCAGTGAGTGAACAAGTTATGCCATGTGAACTTTATTTCATTCTTTACTAGGTTTCTCATTGGATGAAGAGTATGCAGTGGAATTAGTGAGCATTTAGCCAGGCATTTGACATTTAATTTGTACACAGACAGGAAAATATGGGCTGAATCACTGTGAAAAAGAATCAGTTGAGGGCGTCAGTTAACACAAGACCAAGACTGTCCTTATCCTCCCGTACTGATCTCTGAGTAGGCCATGCCAGGAAGAAAGTGTTTGTGATGGGAAGACATTGCTCATACCCTGCCTGTGAATGAGGAAGTCATTTCCAGCCCAGACCCACAATTGGGTCAGCTTTCTGATGAAGGGGGTGATGGGAGGGGGTAGACCAGTCATCCCAGGTGGACCTGAGGCCCCACAGACAGATGGTTTTAATCCCTGGTGTCACCTGCTGCAGGGGAGCAGCCTGTGCGGTTGACATGTCTTTGAACTGCCTCCACCCACCTATTCAGAACTTTTGCGTCCGTCTGGGACATCTGGAGAGATTGTACATCCAAGTCCAGGCACCCCGCAAACTTGCCTTTGTTGTGTTGAGAGCATTTTGTCTTGAAAGTGGTCAAATTGCGATAAAGCCAGGACAGACTTGGTGCTGAAGCAGAATTAATCGTGGCTGCGTTAAAAGGCTTGCAGCCGAGGCTGGCAGTGGGAGTGTTGGTTAGTGAATGACCTCAGCGGGGCTGGAGGTTGTTTGCACTGCAGACCTCTGTCTCTAAGCACGAGGCCTGTGAGTGTGTGGATTGGCACGGAGGGCAAGTTGATCAAAGTCTAGACCAGGGGCTGCCAGATATATCAGATAATAAAATAGAATCAGAAAAGATCCCGGCAAGAAGAAGTCCAAACCTATGACAGAAATTTCATTCATGGGTTTTGATTCATGAGTCTGTTTTGAATCAGAAGTAGGCGGGTTACAGAGGTAACATAAGCCACATAGGTGGCAGCAGCACGTGTTAAACAAAGAACGTTCCTACCTGTGTTGAGGGACAGTGTCCGCAATAATTCCTCCCCCAGGGTGACGTGTCTCGCTGCTGCTTGGGTCACGCCTGGTGCTGCCTTCAGTGCTTCAGCCCCCGAATTGGGGCGCGGGGAGTTCAGAGGAGAGACAGCTGGTGCTGCCAGAGCTGGCCGAGCGCAGGGAATAACGTGTGAGTCTCCGGAGAGGGAGGCCGGTCTGCAGGAACAGGCACTATCTCCGGAGATTTGAAGAGCACAAGAGGAAGTACACTTGGACCAGCTGCATACTGTTTCGGGGAGACAGGGTTGCGCTCAGAACGACCCTGGGTGGCGAGGCACTTTCCCCCAACTTGATGCCTCAGGGAGCGACAGCTGCTGGAGGGAGTGTCTTACCCACTGGGGATGGGGTGGAATGAAAAGAAGGTTTAAAATTCTAAATCTCAACATCTGTTTTTAGCGAATTAGACTTCATCTAACTACCTGGGAGGCTGAGGTTCTGGCACTGCCCCGATGTCCGAGTCGGCCGTGGGCCCAGCCGTGTCACCTGTGCCTCACCTTGTCCTCGCTTCCACTGCAGAGCCTGATGCCCCCCTTAATGGTGTCCCTCCTTAATGTGTGGGCTGCCCTTGCCATGCTCCTAGGGTTTCCTCCTTTTCTGTCCCCCCTTACACATACTTGCCTTGGTATTACTTCATGATACTGACTTTATTTGCCCTCTGCCCCTCGCTCCATACATCCTTCATACATTTCATTTCATCATACTAAGGGATCTTTTATCACCCATCCAAGAATCATTGGTACTCCTGAAACCCTTACTCCTCAGTCAGGTGACAGGCATGTGCCCCAGAATCACAGTTGGTCATTTCAGGCTAAAGAACGTGCTGTTCGTGGCTGGAGCGGTTCCCCTTTGATCCCTGCTTCCTCTGCCTGAAACGGAATCACGTTCTATGCTCATAGCAGGTGCCCTCTGAAATTCCCCCTGCAAGTTGCCGCCTGCTTCTGTTCCTGGCTTTTTTTTTTTTTTTTTTTCAATTTATTTTTTATTTTGGGCTGTGTCAGGTCTTAGTTGCGGCAGGCGGGATCTTCGTTGAGGCACGCGGGATCTTTCGCTGCAGCGCTCGGGCTTCTCTCTAGTTGTGGCGTGCGGGTTCTTTCTCAGGTGTGGCGCGCAGGCTCCGGGGCGCATGGGCTCTGTAGTTGCGGCGTGCGGGCTTCAGAACTCATGGGCTCTGTAGTTTGCAGCACGTGGGCTTAGTTGCCCCACGGCATGTGGGATCTTAGTTCCCTGACGAGGGATCCAGCCCACGTCCCCTGCACTGTAAGGCGGATTCTTTACCACTGGACCGCCAGGGAAGTCCCTGCTCCCGGCTTTTACACTTCCCCACTGGTACCTGAATGATTGTCAAGAACAAGAGTAGGGAAAGGGACACCAGTGGTGGTAGCTTCTGTTTACAAAGTGCTTGTGGTAATTGAGCACTGCCACACATTTGTGGTCCTCTCACTTGATTCTCAAACTCATGGTAAAATGATCCCACTTCACAGATGAGAAAACTGAAGACAAAGAACCCCAAGGACTTTTCCCAAGGTCACATGGGGGATAAGGACCCCCCAGCTGGTGTGTTGCGCTCCTACCTCCAGATGGACCAGGCTGGTAGCCTGCGTTCAGACAGTGCATCTTGGGAGTGGTTGCAGCTAGAGCAGCCCCCAAATCTCGGGGCTCCCATCTGACCACCCACCGAACCAGCTGGAGACTCAGTGCTTTCGTGGGATCTCCCACCCCAGTGAGTTCCTCTCGGAGACCTCTCTAGCAAGCAAAGGGCTTTTGCAGGGGCTTTCTCCCAGCAGAGCTTCGGCTCCTTCTTTAGGCTCCACCCAGGACAGGCGGTGTGGGGGAAGGGACTGGGATAGGGGACGCACAGGGGTCAGACCCAGCAGATGCTCGATCCAGGACCAGGCTCTCCCACAACTTATCACAGGAGTTTTCTTCCAAGAACTCCATGGGTCTTTCTAAACCAGCCTTCTCTCTGGATCCTGGACTGTGACCCAAGTCTGTACACACCTGCACCCCATTCTGGGCTGGGTTCAAGTTCTCCTGCGTGGAACGCTCCTGGCCACAGCTCGGGTTGCCTCTAGGGGACAGCGTTGCCTAACTCCGGGTGCCTGGCCGTCACCTGGCTGTGGGCACAGTTCTCTTAGAAGTGGATTTCATGCGGCTGAGAACTTGGATAAGATACAACTCCTCTCTCATTGTCGGGCAAAGATTTATCTTTTCATTGTAAATTAACAGCATGCCCAGAAGTGCAATTTTTTTCACCCTCAGGAAGTCTATGGTAAAAATTTCACAGGCATCCTAGAGACTATTTCTCATTCCTTTATTCAGACGTTATTTTGGGCGTCACGTGTACCACTTCGAAAGCTTAAAAATAGACTTTGTCTGACTCATATTGTATTATGATATGCATCAGTTCATCATCGGTTGGCATTGGAAATGACCTTTCTCTGAGACATTTTCCTCCAAAATGAATGAGAATATTTCCTGTAGGACCCGACAGAGGAATTCTAAAGGGGCAGAGGAACTTTAGGCGTTTTAATCATGGATTTAAATGTAGTCTCGCTCCTTCTACCTCAGTTTTTTTTCCCTTTTCAACTGCGTGAACCCCTCCAGAGCTGGGCCCTTCCCTGGCTCCGCAGCCGGCTGGGCGGTGTGCACCCTCCACCATGGATGCGTGTCAAGATGTCCGGGCTCTTGAAGGAATTAGCTAGTTCTTTCAGAACTTACCAGGAAGAAAGGAAAGGGTTTGACCCACACATACGTGTGGCACTTTCCCCAGGACCAGTGGGAAGAGAGTTCTGTAGGATCTGGACTAATTCCAGCACCTTTTCTCTCGTACTGCACTGTTTTTAGGTGTAAAAGATTTAAATGCGGCACGGTATTAAGTTTACCAGACTAAGTGACATATTTTGAACAATTGGTTGGAACTTGGACGTGTTTTGAAAAATACCCAGAGAAAGAACACTTCTAAAAACTTTATGATTCTTATTATCAAAATTTCTCTTACAAGAACAAAACTATAATAGTGGCTAACATATGTTATTTTGAAGAAATATGTACCATCTTGTTGAATCTTCTCAGTAACTCCCTGGAGTAGGCGTTATTACCATGTCCATTTTACAGATGAGAATGCCGAGACATGGATCCAGGGAAGTTGCTCTAGGTCACACCCTAGGAAATGTTAAGTCCGGATTTGAACTCAGGCAACCTGGTTTCAGAACCCACGCCTCGTAATCGTTATTCCATATTACAAGAAAAGTGTTTTTTAATTATTTGTGGATAAAACACTTTTTAATTGAGATATAATTGACATATTAGTTTCAGGTTTACAGCATAATGATTCAGTACTCCTATATATTGTGAAATGATCACCTTCCCATGGAAGATTTTTCGTGGGAAATATGAGAGCAAATTGGGAGATTCTTTATGGTCGTAATGCTTTCATCCTTCCTATTTATAACTGCAGCAACCAGTTTCATGGGAATTTAGAGAACAAAACAAAACAAAATGAAAAACAGGGGTATGTTATTGATTGGACCCTTAATAGATGTGCAAGGTATCAGTCCCTATTTGGTCTGTTGATGAATGGCACTTTTTCATGTTGCAATGCGGTATCAATGTGAAGTGTGACCAGGTCTGGAGGCCTCCTTTCTGATACCGTACTGACTTTGCGCATAGGTTGGCGCTGCTAATAGGTTTGCCCATGCTGTTCAGGTCACTTCATCACCTATGGCCTCTTTTCCTTAATCTGTAAGATCACAGAGGTGAACCAGCCTCCGTCCAAAATGCCTATAATTAAAATCCTCGGATTGTATGAAATTTGATATCTTACAGAGATGGGTAAATAATATGATTCAAGTTGACATTTTAACATTTTTAGTAAAATTAACTCTTAGGACCCCAAGTACTTGACTAAAAAGTAAGTTCTTTGCCAGCACTCGCCTTGATTTTAAATTTACCTGCCCTATTTAAATACTTATTGACCTAACAAGAGCCAGCTGGCAAGACTTTGTTTTCACCTGAATACATGTTTAACAACAAAAGAACTCCTGAAAGGTTAGCTTGGATTTGCCATCATTAGTCATTAGGGAATTGCTGATTAAAACCATAATGCGATACCCCTCATTTTGAATGGCTACAATTAAAAAGACGGACCACGTTGGTATCGGTAATGATGTGGAGGGATTGGAGCTCTCAGACACTGCGGGGGGCAGCGGGGCCAGGGAATGTGAAATGAGCCACTTTGGAAAACAGTTTGGCATTTTGTTAAAAAGTTAAACATACACCTACCATACGATCCAACCACTCTGCACCTAGATGTGTACCTACAAGAAAGGAAAGCACAGGTGCATACGGAGACTATACACCAGTGTGCATAGCGGCTGTGTTTGTAATGGCCCCAAACTGAAAACAACCCAGATGTCGTCAACATCTGAGTGGATAAATTGTGGCGTCAACACAGAATGGAATATTACTCAGTAACAAAGAGGAGAGAACTGTTGATACACGCAGTAGTATGGATGAAATCTCAAAATAATTATGTGGAAAGAAGCCGGACCAAAAAAAAAAGAGGACCTACTATATGATTCCGTGAATGTAATTCTTTTTTTAGAAAATGCAAGCCAATCTGTAGTGGCAGAAAGCAGGCTGGTGATCGCCTGGAAGGAAGACAGAGGGAGGGATTACCAGGGGCACAGGAAGACTCTTGGGGTGATGGAACTAGTCAGTGTCTTGATAGCGTTGATCTTTTCATGGGTTTACATGTGTCCAAACTTATCAAATTATTTTAAACTTGTGCCGTTTCTTCTGTGTACGTCAGGCCTCATTAAAGCAGTGGTGCTGTGTCAGCCACGAGGCCACGTGGCCGGCAGTGTCGGGGGCCCCCTCTCTCCCCGCAGCTTGGGCAGCCGTCTGTAATGTACACATACCTTACCGTACGGGAGGTGATTATTCCATCCCCGCGGAAGCAGAAAGCCTTTTCTCCACGCACAAACCGCTCCCAAGCCACCAGGGCCCTTTCAGTTTGATTAATTGTCCTTTCAGTTTACTGAATGGCTACCCAAGGACCTGGAAGAGGCAGTGGGCTTCCCAGAAGCGGTCGAGGTGCTCTGTCCCCGCCAGGCTGGAAGCAGTCCTTGTCCCAAGTTGTCTTTGCCTATCTATGTGTGCGAATACCTTGTTAATGGTCATGGCAATGAAGGTGATCACGTGTTTCCCGTATGTACTCCTGTCATCGAAGGACTGACCTGTGTCCGGGTTGACCGTGGCCTGTGTTGGGAGTGGGGACCTGGCAAGAGCCGCATCCGAATCTCCTGCCGGGCGTGGTGACGGGTTGATTTTACCACGTTATATGTTTCCTTCCTTTTGAGGGATGTAAAGCCCCCTGTCTGAGCAGCAGTTTAATAATTAGTAATGGACTGTCATGCTCTTGCTAAAAATAAAACTATGCCTCTGCTAAGTAAGAGTCAGAAGACGCATAGAAGAATGCCCGTTAGGTTTAGCAGACGTTCCAGCTGTTGGGATTTTTTTCTGTTTCCTCTTGCACTTGGGTTGGGTCTGGGAAGGACTGGGAATGGTCGCTGCCCTCCCCTTTCCTTTCTCTCCTTTGTGACAGTCCCCTCGGGCTCTCTGCCTGGTTGTTTCTTCACTTCACGTCCTGCTCTGTGTCCCACTGGCCGCCGGCCCCCCTGCCGCCCGCCTCCCTCTCAGCTCCCTGGGAACCGCTGCCGCCGGTCCCCTCCCGGCCCGGACCCCCCAGCCCCGGGGAAGCGGGAAGGGCCGGGCTCACAGCACTGTCCCCGCAGCTGTGGACATGGCTGGAGGAGCTGCAGAAGGAGCTGCTGGACGACGTGTACGCCGAGTCTGTGGAGGCCGTGCAGGACCTCATCAAGCGCTTCGGGCAGCAGCAGCAGACCACCCTGCAGGTGACCGTGAACGTGATCAAGGAAGGGGAGGACCTCATCCAGCAGCTGAGGTGGGCCACGCCCCATCCCCGTTCCCCGTCCCCGCGCGAGGCTCTGAGATCTGCGGGGGCTTCCCCTCCCCCTCACTTTTTGGAACAATTAGCTATAATCCTCTGTCCAACAGGCAGAGAACGAATAACAACCATGCGTGCAAAGGAGACCAACATCACTCTCTCTCTTTTCTTTTCTCTTTTTCTCTCTCACGGTGTTTTTCACTCTTATGATTTTTCTCATTATGGCATTGACTAATACGCCTCCCCAGGATTCAGGTCTTACTAATATTTCCTTTTAACAGCTACCTAGAAATTACTGAAATTTCTTTACAAACCAGATGAATTTAGACCTCCCAGGACCGCGTCCTTCAGGCCCTGAGCAACCTGCTTTTCTGCGGAGAGGTGGGCGTCACTCCTCTCAGACTCCAGGCTCAGCAGGCCTGGCCTCGGGTGGCACCAGGTGACACTCAGGTGCTCCTAGTGGCAGGAAGTGGGGAGGCAGGCTGGAGCAGAGAGCATATCCCTGTCCTTGGGTCACAGGGAACCGTCACGTAAATTCAGCACCCCTGCTGGATCCCTCGGGGTGGCTTATCTCATCGCCCCTGACAACTTCCCGTGATGCTCGCTTTTCTGAGAGTCCGGCAGACTTCCTTGACGAAGGCTCAGTTGGCTGCATTACAGCTTAACCCCACAGCTGACGTGGCTCCACCATTTGTAGTGAACGGATGCCATCTGTTCTCTACTTACGGAGAAAAGTGGCTGAAGATGAAACTCTACGACATGATTCACGTGACTGTTGGCCTTCTTCTAAGAGAGGGGCTGTGAAAAAGTGCGGAAGGAGTTCCTCAGCGTATGCTGAGATCCAGGGAGGAAGGCCCGGCTTGTCTGGCGGGGGGGGCGGCTTATTCCGTGTTCCGAGCGGGGCAGTCCCGCTTCCCGCTGGCTTCTTCCCCGAGGCCCCAGCCGCCGGTTCTGGCCTCCGGCAGGGTGAGACTCTCCCATCCAGTTCCTGTTTGTCCCTCTCCGCCCCTTCTCAGGGACTCCGCCATCTCCAGCAACAAGACCCCACACAACAGCTCCATCAGCCACATCGAGACGGTGCTGCAGCAGCTGGACGAGGCCCAGGCCCAGATGGAGGAGCTCTTCCAGGAGCGCAAGATCAAGCTCGAGCTCTTCCTGCAGCTGCGCATCTTTGAGAGGGACGCCATCGACGTGAGTGTCCCCCCCGCCCCGCCCATCCGGGCCTGCTCCCAGAGCTCCAGCACCCCTCCTCTGCCCCTTGCCTACTGCCCCAGCCTCTGTGCCGGGAGGAGGGGGAGGGGGAGGGGAGCGGGGAGGGGGAGAGAAAGAGCGGCTCCTCCCAGCTCGGCCCTGGGAGATGGGGCCTGGCTCTGGGGCAGGCAGGTGGGCAGCGGGACAGACACCACACAGCAGGACAGCAATGTGAGTGAGCTTTGAGAGTGGCTCCAGGCAGGGCTTCTACAAACAGGGCCACCTTGTCACCTTGGCTTGTTCATCCTTGATTGGACCCCTCAGAGCAGTCCCCTTGTCCTGGAAGCAGAAGCGCAAGCTCAGGGCGGTGATGCTCTTCCTCCCTCCTTCCCTCCCCCCGCCATTCCTCTCCCTTCAAGAGTGAGTGTTCCCAGAGCCTGTGGTCATAAGCTTGTACGTCCCAGGAAACCCTGTTTTTTCCCCACAGAAGTGTTCTCAGGCGATCTGTAATTCTAACCTAAAAGATTGACTTTTGCACTTATTTGTGACTGGGAGAAAGAAGGACAGGTTTCTTAAGAGGGCGGTTCTTAATTCTCTGCCAGGCAAGATCTTTTATTTTTGAACTTGGTGAAGTACAAGCAGAAGTAAGTATAATTGGATGACGCTGAATCTGTGTGTGAAATATGATAAGAGGAACCAAAACTCCGTGGGTGAGCCTGGCTTCCTGGAGCCAGTGGACTTCATGCCGCTGCTGGCAGGGACCTGCTGCCTGTCCAGGTACCTCCAGGCACCCCAGGTGGCCCATGCCTGGCGGCCAGAATCTGTAGAGCCTGCTGTCTCCATATCTATCACTTGTCCTGCGTTCGGAACAGGGCCTTGAGGGCAGTGGGGTCCGGACCGAGGCGCCACCGAAGGCAGGGGGATGGCAGGGCTGCCGCAGCTCAGGGGGACCGTCTGCCCGAAGTGGGCCTTGGAGCTCGTCCCTCGGTCCCGCCCCGAGTGGTGGTTTGGTTTGTGTGCCTCTCACAGGGGCCTTTGGTTGCCTGCTTGTCTAAACTTCCATCAGTGTTTTCATTAAAGAAAGGCCGTCTTGGCTGTTTCATTGTCATCACTGGTTGATGACAAGAAAGGAGTCAAACCCTGCACATGTTGCCTGGTAACAGCTACTCAAGGGCTCTGGTCTTAACCTTCCCATCCACGTGGAGCCACATGAAGGAGAGGTGCGCTGGTCTCAACTCACGGTGCCGCGCCACAGCTGCCAGTTTGCAGCGTTTGGGGTAGCCAGGGTCACGGTGCATCATCGGGGGGTAGCCAGGGTCAGGGCGCATCATCGGGGGGTAGCCAGGGTCAGGG
>NW_020837973.1:12010262-12162108 GCF_003676395.1 Aethalodelphis obliquidens
GGTAGCCAGGGTCAGGGCGCATCATCGGGGGGTAGCCAGGGTCAGGGCGCATCATTGGGGGCTGGCCGGGGTCAGGGTGCAGCGCTGCATGAACAGAAGAGCCAGCATGGCTGCCTTCCTCTCAACCTCCACTTCATAGGAATTGCTCCTGGTGACTTAGCTGCTTACTGAATAGTTTCGATCAAGAAACAAAGAGCAATCAGAAGTATTATTGGAAGTTTTCTTTCCAGGACATTTTGATATTTGAAATAAAATATTGGCTTTACTTGTATTAATGTTATCGCAAAGGGAAAAAAATTTTTTTTATTGTATTTCTACTTTCATAAAACTACTGTTTTAAAACGTAGATCAGGAACCAAAAACATACATTTTCCCCACATGATAGCCACAGAGTTCCACATGGCCTCAACAAAGCCATTGCTCTCGGCCAGGGATAACGGCTTTCCTAAGCTGGAAACGTAACCCTGCAGTTCAGTCACAGACCAGCTAAAATATAGTTTAAAAGCTTTTAAATGTCACAGCCTGAGAGCCTCTCTCCGTTCTCTGGAGTAATCCTGAAAATGTGAAAAGCTGAGCAGTTTAGGCTCTTCAGGGGTTTCCTCTCCTGTCTGGGAAGATGCCCCCTCTGACTGCCCATAGGAGACATGGAGTGATCTTTGTGGCAGAAATTCATCTGTTACCTGGTCAGTGAGAAAAATCCCCCGTATCACTTGTATTTCAGTTGAAATAGCATTTCCATCTCTCAGAAGTGGAGCAGGGTTTCTTATGGCTTAGAATATTGCTATTTCAGTCTCCAAATATTCCATATAAAATCTGCTGTGTTGGTCTAAAAAGAACAACAAAAGCCTTACACTAGCATCTTGTGACAGTTTAGTTATGGAGAACAGTCATAACTATCTGCATTTAGAAAGGAAAACAGACTTTCTAAAAGTTCGGGGCTACATTACAAAAAATTGTGTCAAAGTTATTCCTTCAAAGAATCTCTGTTCAAAAAAGCCTTCCCCTTTCTGGAGCTTTGTTTGTGCCACAGATTTCTTTTCTTGGCTTGTGTGGTTATTAACGATGCTGAACGTGAGGGCAGGATTTTTCCTGATGATCCTGGATCCTGACCATCGCCAGCGTTTCTCTGTGCTCAGTGAGTGTTTTTGAATCCTGCTGCTTTTAGCACATCGACCTTTGTTTATTGTCCATTTCTTGAGTGTTTTTTGAGCCTAATGTTGTCTCCATGAGGCACTGTCGCTGAGTCTGTAACTCACCACCACACCTAACTCTCTTCTCCCTCAGTGTCAGAAAACAAACAAACATTAAGAAAGAAAATTCCTGGACTCCCCTGGTGGTGCAGTGGTTAAGAATCCACCTGCCAATGTAGGGGACACGGGTTCGATCCCTGGTCCGGGAAGATCCCACATGCCGCAGAGCAACTAAGCCCGTGCGCCACAGCTACTGAGCCTGCGCTCTAGAGCCCGCGAGCCACAACTACTGAGCCCACGAGCCACAACTACTGAAGCCCGTGCACCTAGAGCCCGTGCTCCACAACAAGAGAAGCCCGCGCACCGCAATGAAAAGTAGCCCCCACTCACCACGACTAGAGAAATCCCGTGCACAGCAGCAAAAGACCCAACGCAGCCAAAAATAAATCAATAAAATTAATTAATTAATTTTAAAAATTCCCCTTAGAATAGAAATAAAGATTAAAGTTATGGTAATTTCCTTCCTTTTAAAAAATATTTTTCTCGTAGCCTCTTGGTTTGTGTCTAATTTGGCGTTGTTTAAAATGATTACTTTATAAATTGATATAATTTAATAAATTAATATAATGTGCACATATATTATGGAGACCAAGTAATAAAAGGAAGAAATCAGGAAGGTTTGGGCAATAGGAATTTGGAGAAGCCTTAAGACGTTTATTACTTCCCATCTCCCAGCTGGATTCTGTGTAAACTCTCTCACATTCTCAAATTCTCAAACTAATTTCCTTACAGCTCCTGTGGACAAAGTCAATGAGGATCTATGGGAAATGCTATTTCATTGAAGTGTGGAGTATAATATTCTTTCACAAGTTTTTCTCCTCCTTTCTGGATTTCATAATTTTTGGTCTTAGTTTTTAAAAAGCATAGCATGAAAGTTTTCAAACTACACAGAAGTAGCGAGAATAGTACAATGACCTTCCAGATGCCTGTCCTGTAAATTCAACATGAGTTTGCCCCTCTTACGTCAAGTATCCTCTTGCTATTGCTGTGCTGTAGTGTTGCAGAGGAAATCTTTGCCAGCTGATCACGTTTCAGTCCTAAAGGCTTTGTGAATATCTCTAAAAACTAGGCCATTTTCTTGCATAACCACATCCTAAGCACCTCGCCGTTAAGAGTGATGCTTTGGTGTCTGCTAATACCCAGCCTCTGTTCAGATTTCTGCAAGTACTGCAGAGACGAGGCACGTGGGGTCTGCCCCTGCGTTTGGTGGTTAGCCTTTTCATCTAGAATCCTCCCCCCATCCGCCCTTCTCTTTTTCCCGTGTTGTGACTTGTTGAAATAACATTCAGTTGTCAGAGGAACCAGGTCCCACGTTTTGCATTTTCTCACTTGATCTCTGGTAGGCTGTTTAACTGCTGGTCTTTCCTCGGCATTTCCTGTAACCTTAGAAGGCAGATGGGAAGACCCAGTCAGGTTCGGGTTCATTTTGGTACCAGAAGCTGCGCAGGTGGCTCAGCATGGTTGCTCCTGTCAGGAGGCGTGTGCTGTCTGGTCCCGCATCTGCAGGGATTCTGTGGGCGGTCTTTGGGGCAGGAGGTGCAGCCTGGTCCCCGTCAGCCTCTCGGGATAGTTCACTGGGCGCTGATGACTTTTACCTGAACAGGTGTTGTAGTAGTAGTTTTTTTTTTTTTGGTTACAAAGAAGTTTTTTAATTTTATTATTTCTACATTTAATAGCTAGATTTAACTGTAAAGAGGAACTTTCCTTCTTCGTTGTGTGCTTAAATAATTAATTTTCTCCTTTAAGAACCAATTTTGTGGATGAAGGTTGGTTCCCTTTAATCAAAACCAAAGAGCTTTTCATTAATTTCTGGCTTTTTAGATCTTTTTTTAACATCATTAGGAATTAATGGACTTTCGTATATTCCGTGTATTTTATTCAATTGTGGTAAATTTTTTTAGGGTCTAATGGTCCCAGTCACCTGGCTCCTGTGTCCTTTGGACACAGTCACCTTATTCTCTTCCTTCCCTACCTGGCACAGTGAGACGTCACAGCAGATATTTATTTTTAAGTCTTGGTCCTAAGCAGATACTTTCCTCTGTCAGATCATCTCAGACCTTGAGTCTTGGAACGACGAGCTTTCTCAGCAGATGAATGACTTTGACACGGAGGACCTCACAATAGCAGAGCAGCGCCTGCAGCACCACGCGGATAAGGCTCTGACCATGAATAACCTGACCTTCGACGTCATCCACCAAGGGCAGGACCTCCTGCAATATGTCAACGAAGTGCAGGCCTCTGGTGAGCAGCGCGTTCCGCCCTGGGACGGGTTTCGTGTCCCCGCAGGAGCGCATCCGGTTCCTTTCAGGGTGTGCGCAGGTCACTTACCCCTGTGATTGAGGTGTTATAAATACCTGCTCTCTGAAAGGAAACGTTTTGCTTTCTTTCACCCACATAATATGATCACATTTAACATTGACTAGTGTACTTACCCTTAATATTCCTGCATGTTATTTCAAGTGGCACGAGCTTTAGTTTTACAAATTATATATTGTTGGATCTCCACGAATGAAATGTAAACCCCAAGAAAATATTTTCATGTCCTTTATTTTTTTCTTAGTTTTATATTTTACCAGCAGATGTCACTATAGGCTCAAAAACATAGAGGGAACTGTAGAGTTAGAAACTTAGCAACAACCTGTGTCCTACGTTACTCATTTTACACAAGTCAAACTAAATGCTTCCTCAAGAGTGAACGGGTATACAGTGGATAACAACGGAAACAAACCGAAGTTTGTGCATTTAAAAAGGACTCACTTTCACCAGATATCAGTGTAGGAGCAGAAGTAGATTGATAGGAAATGGGTTTGCTTTGATTAGCTGTATGTTATATTTGGCTTTGGACCACATCGAATTTATCCTCTGAGACATTCTCGGAGGCAGGCATAAACCTCCTCTGCTGCCTCTGACCTCCTCAAACTTGGCCTTCACAGTAATGGCTTGGCCCGGCGCCGGGCAGGTAGTTCACAAATGCAGCATGTACGTCATGCTCCCTTAAGAACAGGTTGAGTTACGGTTTTCTCAGGGTATATGCCCAGTAGTGGGATTGCTGGGTCGTATGGTAGTTCTGTTTTTAGTTTTTTAAGGAAACTCCATATTGTTCTCCATAGTGGCTGTATCAGTTTACATTCCCACCAGCAGTGCAAGAGGGTTCTCTTTTCTCCACACCTTCTCCAGCATTTATTGTTTGTAGATTTTTTGATGATGGCCATTCTGACCTGTGCGAGGTGATACCTCATTGAGTTTTGATTTGCATTTCTCTAATGATTAGTGATGTTGAGCATCCTTCCATGTGTTTGTTGGCAATCTGTATATCTTCTTTGGAGAAAACCATAATTCAAAAAGAGACATGTACCACAATGTTCATTGCAGCACTATTTACAACAGCCAGGACATGGAAGCAACCTAAGTGTCCATCGACAGGTGAATGGATAAAGAAGATATGGCACATATATACAACGGAATATTACTCAGCCATAAAAAGAAATGAAACTGAGTTATTTGTAGTTAGGTGGATGGACCTAGAGTCTGTCACACAGAGTGAAGTAAGTCAGAAAGAGAAAGACAAATACAGTGTGCTAACACATATATGTGAAATCTTAAAAAGAACAATGGTTCTGTTGAACCTAGGGGCAGGACAAGACTAGAGATGCGGATGTAGAGAATGGACTTGACATGGATGGTGGGACGAAGCTGGGACGAAGTGAGAGAGTGGCATGGACTTATATACACTACCAAACGTAAAATAGATAGCTAGTGGGAAGCAGCTGCATAGCACAGGGAGATCAGCTTGGTGCTTTGTGACCACCTAGAGGGGTGGGATAGGGAGGGTGGGAGGGAGACGCAAGAGGGAGGGGATATGGGGATATATGTATATGTATAGCTGATTCACTTTGTTGTAAAGCAGAAACAAACTAACACACCACTGTAAAGCAATTATACTCCAATAAAGATATTTTTAAAAAAACAAAAAGAAAAGAACAGGTTGAAGTGCTGTTTGAATTCCGGGCCTCCCTTCAATGTCCGCAGGCGTGGAGCTGCTTTGCGACAGAGACGTAGACATGGCCACCCGGGTCCAGGACTTGCTGGAGTTTCTCCACGAGAAGCAGCAGGAGCTGGATTTAGCAGCCGAGCAACACCGGAAGCACCTGGAGCAGTGTGTGCAGCTCCGCCACCTGCAGGCCGAAGTGAAGCAGGTAAACGAATGTGCGGAGTGAAGGGGACCCAGCCGACAAGTGAGCGCTCGATGAGTGCTCTCCTGGTAGCTCGGATGTGTAAGCCTTGGGGCAGATTGTCCCTGATCAGAACACAGCTGTCCTGGTGTAGAATACAACACACCCCCGACACACCACAGCTAGCGTGTAAAATTGAGCCAGTGCCTGGGCAGCTCTGTGTTTACTCTGGAGTGGAAAAGCCTTCGTCACCCAGCAACTGGTCACTTGAGAGTCACCTCCACTTAGCTTGTTTTGTTATTGGTCGTCTCTTGCCTGAAACCCTGACCACGTTGCTTCCCGGGCTGAATAACTATACGATTGATTTTTTTTCCCCAAATAGACTGTTATCAGTCTGGCCGGGATCACAGGCTGTGTAGGCTTGGGTCTTCTTGTGTTCTCAGGATACGATACTCCCATCTCCCAGATAGCATGGCAAAATACAAATGGGACATTTGGAAGAGATTGCTTTCGGTTCAGTGCCAGTGGGATTCCATGCATGTGCATATTTAGCATGTCTGTTACATTTTATCATGTGAGCAGGGAAACCGTGGAAGTATGGCTTTCTGGGATTCTTGTAATTGTGTAGAAAGGCATCTGTTTGTTTGATTGGAGGGGCTTAATGGTTGCCAAATGGCTGTTGTAGCCCCAGCCATCACCTCCACATTCCAGGTATCAGGAAGGGAGAAGCATATCAAGAAAGAGGCAGCACCTGGATCAGAAAAGAAATGTGTTCCCCAAATGGCCCAGAAGCCCCTGCTTTGATCTCAGTGGCTAGAATTGTGTCGTATTTGCAACCAAGCTGTCATAGGAGCTGAGAACTGGCTTTATTTTAAGCTGTTTCCCAAGTTGGGATTTTCTGAGTAAAGGACATGAAGAAACTAGGTACTGGTTAAGTAACCAGCAGTTTCTGCCACAAATGATTACGCAGAATGACCTTCCACATCCCTGTGGCTTCCATGGTCAGAACTGACTTCTCATTCTGTGATGCTAAGAATCTGGTGGTGTGGCCCTGAGCATTAGCCAACAGCTAAATTCATCCTTGGGTCAGTGTGCTGTCTTAACACTGACTCTAAAGTGGAAAATACGTTAGTGACATCAAAACAGTTCCCTTATCGAGCACTTTGCTAATTCTGCACGTCCACGAGGCCTAAAAGGAGTGAAAGATACATATTTTTGAGTATCAGGGAATTCTTTGCAATTGTAGGTTTTCTCGTATGTGATCCTCAGTCTGGTTTCACCTGTGGACTGATGATCAATCCTCCGGACCCTCCACCTTTTCCAGCTCCCACTTGAAACTAAACATGACAGAATTAATTTTAAAATGCAGCACTTAACGATCAGATACCAGGGAAGGGTAGCAGGCTGTTGCCAGTAGGATCACGAGGAAATCCCTGCTTCGCAGCTAAGTGAGCAGCTCGACCGCCGTGCACTTGGACTGCGTCACTGCTGGTCCATGGCCTGGATGCCCCAGAGGGGCTGCTGCATGGAGTTCCCTGTGTCGTGTTTCAGGTGCTGGGCTGGATCCGGAATGGAGAGTCAATGCTGAATGCCGGGCTCATCACGGCCAGCTCGTTGCAGGAGGCGGAGCAGCTGCAGAGGGAGCACGAACAGTTCCAGCACGCCATCGAGGTGCGGACGCCCGGCCTGGCCTCGGAACCCGGCCTCTCCAACCTCAGGACCAGCCTGTTAAGTCCCCTCACACAGCACTGACCCTGGGAGCCAAAGGGGGTTTAGTGGAACCCCAAACGGCTGCGCTTACGAGCCTGCAGTTCGTTACAAGAGGGGGAAGCAGTCTGGCAACTGCAGTGATGGGAGGCTGTCCATGCCCACCAGGGCGACCTTACCACAAGGGTCCCAGAGGCCGGGGGTGGCTCTTGCTGTCCCCTTGCTGTCAGGGCCCTGGCAGGATGCACCTCACCTGTCGGGAACATCTCGGCACCAGGGAGCCCGAGCTGGGGTCTCAGCTGAGGTTTTTCACATTTTGCTGATGTTATAGGCACAGTTGCTGCTGTGTAACCGGTCTTGAAAAATCAGGGCACTTGGGGTGGCTCTTGAGGACCGGGTGCCAATCACCAGTTCCCTTTCCCCCATAAACAGTGCTGTGCACAGAGCTCCTGTGACCCTGGGGAAAAGCAGCGTCCCTCACCAGAGGGTTTTGTGCCTTGACGGAGTCAGTGCTGTGCCGGGACTTGAGCAAAATGGCTCGGCCAGTCACTCTCACAGCATATGGATTAATTCATTTTAGAGTATTTTTGGAGGGTGGAGGAGTTAATGATTGTGACGGGTGGTCTCAAGGCACGGTCAAGGGAAAGAGAGCATTTGATTATAGAAAACTTGTTTCCTGCTCTAGTTATATACATATTCTCAGCCAGAGATGAAAACCAAAGAAATTACCATTAATGTCTTCCCTAGATTAATTTACTCACTATTCAGCGCCAGTGGACAGACACTAACACTTCTCCGTGAAGCCCAGACTCTGGGTGAATCTTGTGAAAATCGTACCCTGTGCCAAGTGCCTTCTAGGAATTAAATCACTGATGCGCCTCACCGTCTGGGTAATGGACAGGATTACGCTGGGTACAGTGTTTTATGGGGCCGTTAGTACCACTTCAGGTGAAATGCAAAATTTTGCCATTGTTTAAAAAAAGAGAAAACTCTGTGTCCACAGAGACCCATGTGCTTCCCCCTGACGGCTGCCCTGCCGGGCCCTCTGGTTTCCCCGAGGACCCTGACCTCAGCCCCTCACAGAAGCTTCTAGTGAGGATACGAGAGCAGGAGTTGTTACCGGATTTGCCAGTTTGTCTTCATAGATTCATTGTCTGGCACGGACCTCCAGAGAACACAGTTGGTTCATTTTTAGCTTTTAACTGTGTTTCTCTCTTTCTCTTTTTTTAAATCAGTAGTTTTTGAAAACCTTTTACTCGAGTCCAGAGTTTAAGGTAAAAGTGAAATAAAGAGCACTCACTTAGGCCACCTTTTTGTCCACTTGTTCATTAGCCCCCGGCCGCTATTATAAGAAGAATCAATAGGAATAATAAACTTGGAACGTTTCAACAGCTTTTTTAGAATATTGGCTGCTAAGGGTTTTTCCTGCTATCTCTCAAAAGCTGGAAAGTCCACAACCAAGACCCCATTCTGGAAAGTCCTAAGTCATTTCATCATTCCCTGGGTAAATATAAATAGTTGTTGGTAGGCGTAAAAGCTTTTTTTTAACTAACCTGTCAGCTGTGGTTTTCGAAGCGTCCTAGTGAGTGTTAACTGAAGTCGTTCCCGTAAAAGCGAGCAGAAGGAAGAGCTGCGGCCTTCCCGCTCCTTCCCCGTGAGTGCGCGACACCCCCGCTGAAGAGCTTTCCGCTCTCTCCCCCCCTTAGAAGACCCACCAGAGCGCACTGCAGGTGCAGCAGAAGGCAGAAGCCATGCTGCAGGCCAACCACTACGACATGGACATGATCCGGGACTGTGCCGAGAAGGTGGCCTCGCACTGGCAGCAGCTCATGCTCAAGATGGAGGACCGGCTGAAGCTGGTGAACGCGTCCGTGGCCTTCTACAAGACCTCGGAGCAGGTAGGGCTCCCTGCCGCTGCCGCCTGCTGAGCCTGACTGCACGGCACGGCTCAGTCCTTACCTCGCCGGTCAGTCCTGGGCCAGTCGAGCAGAGAAAAGCAGCATTATGGGATTAAGATTATTCTTGCTTCCCTTACGTATCAAAAAAGAGCAGGTCGGAAAGGATCTGAGGAGATGTCCCTTTTCCTCTCATTTAAATGGATGGCCTGACACAGGGCAGAGAGAGGAGGGAAATTCACCTTGTATTTTGGCCTTGTTCTGAAAGCCTGCATGGCCGCACGCCAGGTGGCGGTCCCGGCCCTCGGGCCGGCACTCGTCATCCCATGGGTGCTGAGTGGTCCCTCTGAGCCCGGATTCTCTCCTGCCGCAGGTCTGCAGTGTCCTCGAGAGCCTGGAGCAGGAGTACAAGAGAGAGGAGGACTGGTGTGGGGGGGCCGACAAGCTGGGCCCCAACTCCGAGACGGACCACGTCACCCCGATGATCAGCAAGCACCTTGAGCAGAAGGAAGCGTTCCTGAAGGTACGGAGCCAGCCTTCCGGGTGTGGTGCCTCAGTGACGGGGTTCGCAGCCCCCCCCGAGGGTCCATCTGAGCCGGTGGGGCGTCCGGACCGTCAGTCCCGCAGCTGCGGCCACTCCTCCGGCCCCGCCTGCCTCGCAGCGCCCCTGCCCTGGAGAGAGATCGCGGTGACCCTGCCTCAGTCATAAGTCAGCTGATCGGAGATCTTGAAATCTTGTTTCAGTTGTCATTTGTACCCTCCTTCTAGTTTCCACAGACAGAGAGCTAGACAGAAACCTGTGTGCATAAAGATCGGGTGGAAGTCACAATACCAAGTGATCCTGAACAGACACGCAGAGAGATTGATTTGGGGGAACAAAAATGCCTAGAGCTTAAAATAATCTTCCTTTGGAAATTCAGCCTCTTGAGGAATGAAGACTGTCTCGGAACACGTGTGAGCCCAGCGTAGAGTGGACACAAAGCAGGAACACCCCTTGTGGTTCACAGGACCAGTTACTAATACTGTACTTATTCAGGAAGTGTTTCCTGCAAGAGAAATGTAATCCCATTCAAGGCCTGGCTGAAAGTTTTAACTCTGAGAAGCTTTAAATGAGGCACTTATCAAGCCTGCTTTGTCATTTGTATATATAGTCCATACCTGAGTTACTGGTGTGCTTTGCAACCATTAAATTTTAAAAAGTGGTCAAAATGTTTAGATACGTTGACTTTGAATGTTTCCACGTTGCATTCTTTCACTTGTGAAAAAGTTCTCCTGAGGTTCTGCTGGTGGCCACTCAGACCTATGAAAACTAGGTGTGGTGTTTACTTTCCATGTTACTTGGTTTAGTTTTCCTCCTTGCTCCAGCATCCTGACCTCTCTGACACCATTTCCTGTCACATTTAATCATTTCTGTTTCTGTTTCATTTCTGAAGGTGATCCTCTGAGCTGACAGAGAGTTATTGTTTAGTCTGGGAGAACAAATTGTAACTCTTTGAAAATTCTAACCTGGTAACTTATTATGAGCTTCCACCACAGAGATTTTCTTTTTAAGCAAATCAAGGTGGGAAAACAGTTGGAGCTTCCCAGGGTCATTAGTTGTAACTATTCCAAACAGGACCTGAAAGCCCCACCCCTGCTTGTCCATGCTGTTTAAGTTTAGGAAAGGTCCACCACTACTGGGATGTTTTGAGGTGGAATCGTTACAATTGCCTCTCTTTCTCTGGAATCCATTTAGTATAAAACAAAATTACATACTACCTAGTTAATATAATTAAGAAAGATATTTAGGTAAAATTACAAAACAAAAATAATCACAGACCTGGTCAGATTCTTTCATTCAACTAGGATTATGTCTTTGGTGTGTTGGATATCTTTAAACTTACTATGGAAGTTTAAAAATGCTTATGGAAATTAAGAGAAAGGATAATGAACCCCCATGTACTTCTCACCCAGCTTCAATAATTACCAACATATGGGCATATACCCACCTTAACTGGATTATTTTAAATTCTAGATATTACACCATTTTATTTATAAAGACCTCTGTGTGTATCTAAGCATTAAATTCTACCTTTCTAAAACCATTCTACAACCACAATACCATTATTGGACTTGAAACATTAACAGTAACTCTTATTTTATATAAAATCCAATGGTGTTCACATTTCTCTGATTGTCCCATAAATGTGTTTATACGTGGTCTTGATCAAAATCCAAACAAGAGCATGCATTGATTTGATTGGTATGTCTCTTAAGTCTCTTTCAGTCTAAATCCCACCCTCCCTTTTATTAGCATTTGTTAATTGAAGAAATAAGTTATTCATACTGTGGAATTTCCCTCATTCTGGATTTGGTAATTGCATCCTGTGGAGTCATTTAGCACCATCCCGGATTCATTTCTGTTAGTTGTGTTGAGGGCCTTGACCCGGTTCAGGTTTAAGTGAGTGTGTGGGGTACACTTAGGGTACCTGATGGGTGGTGTTGTGTACTTCCAACGGCATTGCTCCAGGACACACACAGGTCTGCTTCTCCGGCTGTCTCTGTGATATGAGGGCTTTTCAGTGCTTCAGATGTCGTAAGTCCATGTCATCCATTGTGTACTTCCCCATCAGCCTTTCACCCACTGGGTTTGGTAGCCAGTGGTGATATTGTTTCATTAGGAGTTGCAAAATGGTGGCATTCTATCATTCTTTCTGCCTTGATTAGCTGCAGTTATTCCCTCCTCAGCTATTTGGTTATGCTAAAATAGAGTTTGTCCAAAAAAAGGGTGGGGGGGAGGTAAATGCTTGATTCCTTCCCTTTGTTTATGATTTTCAGAATAATGATCTGCTGCCCTAGCAGCCTCTGCATATGATTAATTTGTTCTTTTAGTATCATCGTGGATTTTAACATTTGGTGTGTTTCAATCAGTTACAGTCATTTATCTTTCTATATTCAACTTGTCCCACTAGTGGGAGCCCCTTCAGGTCAGGTTGGCTCAGATGTCCTTTTGATGTAACCCTAGCAGTCTTTACGGCTTCCTTGCTGTTTGGAATGACAACTTATTTCGATCTTATCATTAGAGACTCATGATGTATTTTTCTCTTAATTAAAAAAAAAAAAAAAAAAAAAGGTGTTGCAGCTCCATTTACTGAAAAGGCCTAGGAACGATGACCAGCCCAATGATAACGAGCATCCCTAGTGCCCACACTGTGGGCTTTCAGTGCCATTTACCACAAGAAGGAGACCGAGCTCCTTAAAAAAAAGATTGATTCCAGATCCGGGCTAGGAAATGTGCAAGATATTTCCATTTCTATTACAATTAAGGGATTTTTTTCCTGAACCATTTTGATTTCATATTTATATCTCTTTTCTCTTAAATAAAACTTTTTTAAATACATGAATGAAATTACTTATTCGGTTTGCAAACATGGAATATCAGTTTTCTATTACCACAATAACAAACCACCCCACAATTCAATGGCTTAAACCAAGGGTTAGCAAGCTAAGCCCTGAGGGCTAAACCTGGCCACTCCCATTTATCAGTCGAGGCCACTTTCATCTACAATGGGCAGGTTGAGTAGTTGCAACAGAGAGATGGAGCCCACATGACTCGGAGAGCTGAAAATATTTACTCTCTGCCCTTTCTAGACATCCCGGTGCAGCTTAGCCAGGTCCTCTGACTCAGGGTTTCTCCCAAGACTGTGATCAAGTTGTTGGTCAGGGATGTGGTCACCTCAAGGCTCGACTGGGGAAGGGCTTTACTTCCTCTCGGGCTGCAGGCCACGGGTCACCCTCAGTGTCTGGCCACCTGGACCTTACCATGGGGCAGCTCTCAACATAGCAGCTGGGTTCAGCAGAGCAAGGGCTCCAAGACAGAGATTTTTTTTAAGTTGAAATAGGATTTAGCCTATGTATTCTCCAGACACAGATTGGCCAGATGAATGCTTTAGATTAAGACCTATGTTAGAGCCACGTGATGTCATCCATATACACTGAAGATGCATGTCTGTATGAGTCACATGAACACGTTGCTCTGCATTATTTCTTAGGCTTGCACGCTTGCTAGGAGGAATGCAGATGTTTTCCTGAAATACCTGCACAGGAACAGCGTGAACATGCCTGGAATGGTGACACATATCAAAGCCCCTGAACAACAAGTGAAAAGTGAGTACACCTAGGAGTCAGCTGACGGATGAGCTTGACAAGACGTGTTCTAAAATCTTGGTCCAGGGCTTCATTTGGAATGTCCTTTTCATATCATTAAAGTTCTCCTAAGTTATCTTATTTTAATAATAAAATATTAAACAGATGTATAGCTTGACAATTTATTGAATAAAGTTGAAGAATATAAACGGAGAAAATGCAGCATGCTCAGGATATTTATTGGCATCGACTGTTTTGTTAAAAGTAAGTGAAAATATAAATCGGGAAAAAATGAAAGCCAGAATTAGCTACAGGCCAAATACTTTTAAAAGTTTAAATCACAAAAATTATATACCCATTTCATTGCCATAATGTATCAGTTTTATATACTTAAAGCATTATGAATAAAAGCAAATTGCCAAAGAATGTTATATAGATAGATGGGTATCATTTGAGTTTAAAAATGTACAAAACCGTACACACACGCACGCACGCACGCACGCATAGAAAAAGACCTGGGAACAATTATACTAAAGTGTAAGTAGGGTTGTCATGGGTGGAAGTTAAGGGTACTGATGATTTTTATGCTGTAGAATTCTGATTGAATATTTTGCAGTGAAAATGCATCCAGGTGATACATCATTTTAAACTTAATCATAAATTTTTTTACAAGTTTAATTGAAATGACATGGAAGTGGGTCCTCAGAAAATGAGGAGAATTGTTGAAAACAGTCTCGGTATTCAGGCCCTGTTCTATCAGCTTTAATCCTCACCTGAGCTTCAGTCCTGCCCCAGGCAGAGGCTACGGAAATAAGAGACTAGAAAAGACTTACGCTCGTTTTCCTTTCATTTAAGTGGTAGCTTATTTTTTGACAGGCTTCAAATTTCAGTGCTAATTTGCTTCACTAAACTAGTTCACTTTTCAGTCGAGCAAAGATAATGTAACAGGACCAACCAGTGAGCTGGCGGGTACATGCTGCCTGCAGGCTCCTGTTTCTCACAAAGTACTCAGCCTATGAGGAACTCGGTAAATATTTGTGGAGAGGTTATTATTTTTAAAGTTTTCCAATAAAGTTATATTCCAGGTACTACTTATTTGATTTGCAATTTCAGTCAGGGAATCTTTTTCTGAAGTTTTTTTTATCTGTTTACTTTGTAAACTTCTAGAGTAAAAACAGACTCAGTGTAAAGAATGTTTAAAGTGTACAAATGTATATAAATTACCTAAATTCCTTTGCCAGTGGTAACCACTGTGAAGACCTTTTTGTGCTTCCTTCTATGCACATAAGTGGAAATATGCAGAGATACAAACGTGTAGCTTCAACTCACCCATCTGGCTTTTTAATTTTTTTTTTGAAGTGGGACTATATTCCCCTGCAGTTTTCTTCTTACGCTTAGTAATAATTTCATTCTATATCAGAATTTGGAGATCTGCTCTGTTACTTTTAACGTCCAGTATGGCGACTTTGTAATTGATTTAATCTGACCCCTAATCAATGGGCTCATACGTTGCTGCCAGTTTTTCCGAACAGCACCTCAGTGTGTGTGCATCTGTGTACAAATTGTGTCGAGAGCTTGTGCCAGCACCGTATCTGAAAGATAAATTCCTGGTTCAAGGGTGCGCACCACTCAGTGTCGTTACCTGTCACCAGGTGACCTCTGCAGGGGTTGTGCTCCATTTTCCTCCCCCAATAATACAGGCACACAGGTTTCCTCTGTCCCTTCTAGCCCTGGGCAGCGTCGTCCCTGCCAGGGAGTGGTGTAAACTGGTCTCATTGTTTGAGTGAGACGAAACGTTTCTGTATCTTTAGTGGCCATGTTTCATTTCATATGACCGTGACCTCCACGTTTATATGCTTTGCTCGCTTTGCTAACAGATTATTCATATTTTCCTGTTGACTGTTAAGTAAGTTAGATCCACCTTCTATGTTGCCAGTAGTTTTTCCTGGCTTTTTACTTGTGTCCTATTTTTATGGCGGTGGTTATTTAATTCTCTTGTAATCCGATTGCTGTTTTAACTTTTCCTTTCTAGCTTCATGCTTCTCAACTTCATTTCCTTCCCTCTCCTAAGGGTTTATGTTTTTGGTTTTGTTTTTAAAGCCCCCATCATTTTCTTCTAGTACTCCACTGTTTCATCTGACATCTTTTGATGTATACTAAATTCCTTCCGCAGGAAGGTTCTCATGGTCTTGCACAAAACATCTAATACTGGTGTTTTTCCAGCCATTGTCAGATTGCCCCAGCAGGGGACTCAGTAGCTACCCCACTGACCCAGGCGACCTGAGGGATTAGAGGCCAACTCGAGTGTCGGGTGATGCCAGTCCTAAGTGTAAACTGGAGTAAGAGAACGAGGAGAGGTCTGGACAGGCGTGTCAAGGAGCCAGGCAGGCCGGCCGTGCGGCTCAGTGACTATACTCTGGCTCACCACGGCCTTTGCATTAAAATGTCTTTAAATAAAAATGAATGGGAGTTTGTGGGTGTTGTGCTTGATGGCCAGCACCAACATGCGGCTTTCTCTTCATTCTCTCAGATATCTTGAATGAACTCTTCCAGCGGGAGAACAGGGTGTTGCATTACTGGACCATGAGGAAGCGGCGGCTGGACCAGTGCCAGCAGTACGTGGTCTTTGAGCGAAGCGCCAAGCAGGTCAGCCATCACACAGCCCTCCCGGTGCCCTCTCCCCGCGCCCAGGCCTCCGTCGTCAGACGGGCAGCTTCTGACGTGGCAGCGGGTGGAAAACCACTCCCTGATCATCCAAACAGCCTTGCCTTTTACTTGACCGTTTGTTGCCAGAAAACCCCCCAGCCTCGTAAAAGTGTGTTACTCGGTGATTTTGGCCTCAGCGGGTGTGCCATTCAGCTCTGCCGAGCTGCCGTCACCCCACAGTTAAGACAGCGAAGTGCACGCAGTCGTGGTCGTGATGATTTAAGTCACTGTAAGATAATACGGTGGGCAGTTTTCCATGTTGGCGTCCTTATATCTTCAAGACAAAATTGTGTTCTTCGGATAAACTGAGCTGAAATTAAGTAAGAAATGTGGCAGAATTTCTGAGAGTTCAGTATACTCAAAAAAAGGTCACGCATTTGGCTAAGGCAGGGACCTCAAGAGGGTACGTTTGCAGCGTCCCCCTCCCCTCCCCCGCCTGCCGGAAGTCATTCTGGGATCGATGGCCAGTCGTGGAGATCATTTTAGGGTAAAGTCTGTCTGACTGTAACTCAGACAGGAAGATGCCTGTCACTTCTCTCTGGCCTTAACAGTAGCCTAGGAATCCGTGCCCATTAGTCCAGAATTCGGAGGGTCAGGAGGGAGCGGGAGGGAGAAGGCTTGTTCTCAGAAGCCCCCGCGAGTCGCCTCATATGCACCACGTCCCCAGGGCCTCCTCAGGGCTGCCGGTCCCTGGTGACCGCGTGTGACCTGCTCTGTCTTCTGGATCCACCTGGAAACCTGACACGTGCCTGATGCAGCGTAGGCATTCGATAAAATCCGATTAGCTCAAGAAAGATTACATTTTCCTCAGCACAGGTTTCTCACTTGGGGAACATATTTTGTTTAATTTGGTAAATGTCAGTCTCTCACTGGGCAGCTCGGTGTCCCAGGGCATAAGCAGGAGTTCATGGTCCCTGAACCTGGCACCCTGACCCGACCTCTCCCTTGTCTTGATTGGCTTTCCCAGATGCAGTTACCACGTTCCCAGCAGGGGTGGCAAGCGGTAGTATTTTTTAATGTTTAAATTCCATTTTCTTAACATTTTATTTAAGGATAATCTAACCGTATTTCAGATTTATGGGGGCCTGATTTTATTTCTAATTAGAGACTCTTTCATAATCTTTTCTCATGTCTTTGTTTATCTCTCTGTTGAAAGACAAGGAGTCATTCAGCTACAGAGAACAAAATTGTAAATAATGCCCTTGACAGAGAAGAATAATGGAATATGCTGTTGCTTTTTCCTAAAGCCAGTTCGCATGCCAAAAATAAAATCATTCAGTTTCTGCCGTTACAGATGATGGCCCGTCAGCCCACGGCCCTGTAGGGTTGGCTTCTGTGCTGTACGATAACAACAGTCCCACAGTAAATACCGAGTTATGGGTGGGCTGTGGCAGGTGACTTGCAGCCCCTGCTCTGCTCTGGGCACCTCCTGCCTCGGGGCTGCTCCTCCCGGGCTGTCTGTGCCCCCTCTCCCTTACCTCTGCCTCTGAAAGTTGGCTTTCAGTTCAGGGCTTGTTCTTGTTTCTCTTTCCTCTCTCCTTAGCTCTCACTGTTGGTGTCTCCCAGCCCTGACCTCCATTTCTGGTCTCCAGATGTAGAAACCCCAGCTCCCTCCTTGCGTCTCTCCACTTTGGCCTTAACCAAAGCAGAAGTGGACCCGGGACTCCCCGTCCGCCGTGTCCCCGCCCTCATCTTACCTGATTCCCGCCTTTCCCTCATCTTCCCAGCTTCACCCCTTCATTGGGGCCTGATGCAGCACATCTGCCCTCTCCTCCGCCCCCAGAGCCATCACGGGTACCAGCCTAGCCATGTCTCATATGAACCCCCTGGACCGGTTTGCCAACCGGTGTTGCTTTTCTCTCGCTCACTCTCCACTGCAGTCCCTTTTCCATGTGGCAGCCCCATTCACTTCCAGACCAAAGTCCAAAGGCCTGCGGCCTCCGAGGGCCCCCTGTCGCCCTCCAGCCTCACCTCCAGCCTCCCCCTGTGCAGGGCCCCTTTCCTCCTGAGCCCATCCCTTCTCAGCCTGCGGGTCCCTCATGGTCACAAGGGCAGGGCCCAAGCCTCCCCCACCCCAGCGCCCCCCTCAGCACCTGCCTGCATAGAGGGCGCTTGGGCACGATTCGCTGTGTGAACGGAGGAAGTAGGGACCTTTGAATAAATTGACCCAAATGGCTTTCTGCCTTGATGCACTGTCAGTGGCAGCATTGTTTCAGAGATGGGATAGCCATGCTTGTGCAAAACGAAAGTAAATTCCCAGCCAGGAAGCTGCATGGTAAGTAATCTGGGTCGTGGTTTCCTTTTCATTTTTTTCTTCTAAAATGCCATAAATGCTGTGAAGTATCTAATAGAGACGGTGATGTTTCTGTTCCAAGACCAGCAAATCACAGCGGACGACTAAGATACTGCGAAGGGCAGATATGAAAGCTTCCATGTTTTTATGTTTCTTTTCCATAGTGTTGCTTTTTCAGATGTTTATGTTTAAGTAAGATTTCACTTCAGATCTATGCACATAGAAGGAAAAAAATGGCTTCCATCTAAAACCATGAAAGAATAGGAGTCAGAATGTGTCCTTCTGTTGCAGTCTGGACCTTGCCGGCCCCCTTCTTCCCAGGTGGGGTCATCTCTCTCCTACATCTGGGAGGTTAAGCCACTTCTGCCAGCGTCTCCCCAGAGCATCTTTATGCATAATGACACTCTGTAGGAGCCCCCAGAAGGCCAGTGAAGTGGGTGCACACCTCAGGACTCACTGAAGGCAGGAATAGGAAGAAACGGCTAACATTGTACATTTGAAAGCTGGGAATTTGCATCTGCTTTCTTTTCCTGTTTTAAGTTAGATCACCCCAGGAAGGCTGTCAAGTCCCTGTGACGCGAATGTCTCGGTGTTCAGCAATGCGAGGGTCTCAGACTTCCCGTTCCCCACACTTTCTCAGTATTCTTGAGGGAGGCTATTCACTGGACTCTTATGGCCCTTTAGGTTCATGCTTATAAGAAACTCCTGAGCTTGTTATCATTGATGCCTAAGTGACATGATTACAGTTTTCTAGAATGTCAACTTTTAATTTTGGAATTAAGATACATGTTTCAGAAGCTCATCTCTCTTTGAGGGAGTGTTTCTTGATGCGCCTGGGAGTGTGACTTTGCGTTTAAATGAGATACTGAGGTATTGGGACTTGCTTCACTGACGTTGAGCCGTGAACCTGTTTCCATTCCTTCCGTCTCTAGGCTTTGGAGTGGATCCATGACAGCGGGGAGTTCTACCTTTCCACACACACCTCCACAGGTTCGAGTATCCAGCACACCCAGGAGCTGCTGAAGGAGCACGAGGACTTCCAGATCACGGCAAAGGTGAGCTTGCATTGGCTCAGTGCCTGCGTGCCTCCTGCGTGTTTCCAGGAAAACCTCAAACAGGATACTTTGTGTAAAAGAGATCTTTCCTAAAAATTTCATTGAAGAAATACCTTATGCAGTGGGAGGAACGGGATGAGCCAGATGGACTGTTAGACCCTACTTTAGTGGTAATTCTAAGGCCTTTCACACTGTCCTCATTTGTCCCTTTGTTTCTCTGTTTCCTTTTTGTGCCTCTGATTTCTGGAAATGCCTCCCACCTCCTTCCTTTATTTTTTCTTTCTTCTTTGTCCTTTTCGTTCTTCTCTTATTTTCATTCGGTTTTCCAAGTATTTTCTGAGTACTTGCTATTTTTATGGAACGCTGGTGTTCCCAGCTTGACTTAGACGGATCCTGTGCGTGTTTCCTTTCCTTGTCTTGAACAGTGAAAACTGCTGCAGTAGCATCATGCCCAGTCGTCCAGTCACGAAGCTGTCCGGGTTTTATAGTTGGCAGAGTTTATGTCAGTGGCTGTTCATAGGCTTATAAAACTGGAGGCATTTTCACTTTTCTGCTGAATTAAATACATCTTTATGGCATATGCAGTACATGTGACTGTGAATTTTTAAGCAGATGTGTAAGAATTCACACACTGACATGAATGTTTTCTCAATTAAAATATTTGCAGGGGCTAATTCCTTCTTTTACCTCAAAACAATTTTGAGGCTTCTAGGCTTCCCTTCTCAACCTGTGGTGTTCTTGTTTTTTGTTTTGCAAAGTTTTGAATATACATGCTATGTACTGTTTTCAGGACACCTCTGTTTTTGATGATAGAGTTAAGGTTTTAGAAAAAATTGGAAATTAATTCACATTTAAGAGTAGAAAATAAATGATGAAGCTGCATAATAATTTTTGGGTAAAAAGAAGTGTTCCTGAGGAGACACCTTCAAGATAGTGGAGGAGTAAGACGTGGAGATCACCGTCCTCCCCACAGATACATCAAAAGTACATCTACATGTGGAACAACTCCAACAGAACACCTACTGAACGCTGGCAGAAGACCTCAGACTTCCCAAAAGGCAAGAAACTCCCCACGTACCTGGCTGTGTGGCTGACAGGGTCTTGATGCTCTGGCTGGGCGTCAGGCCTGAGCCTCTGAGGTGGGAGAGCTGAGTTCAGGACATTGGTCCACCAGAGACCTCCTGGCCCCACGTAACATCATTCGGCAAGAGCATTCCCAGAGATCTCCGTCTCAACACTAAGACCCAGCTCCACTCAACAACCAGCAAGCTCCAGTGCTGGACACCCCATGCCAAATAACTAGCAAGACAGGAACACAACCCCACCCATTAGCAGAGTGGCTGCCTAAAATCATAAGTTCAAAGACACCCCAAAACACACCGCCGGATGTGGTCATGCCCACCAGAAAGACAAGATCCACCCTTATCCACCAGAACACAGGCACCAGTCCCCTCCACGAGGAAGCCTAGACAACCCACTGAACCAACCTTAGCCACTGGGGGCAGACACCAAAAACAACGGGAACTACGAACCTGCAGCCTGCAAAAAGGAGACCCCAAACACAGTAAGTTAAGCAAAATGAAAAGACAGAGAAATAAGCAGCAGATGAAGGAGCAAGGTAAAAACCCACCGGACCAAACAAATGAAGAGGAAATAGGCAGTCTACCTGAAAAAGAATTCAGAGTAATGATAGTAAAGATGGTCCAAAATCTTGGAAATAGAATGGAGAACATACAAGAAACGTTTAACAAGGACCTAAAAGAACGAGAGAGCAAACAAACAATGATGAACAACACAATAAATGAAATTAAAAATTCTCTAGAAGGAATCAGTAGCAGAATAACTGAGGCAAAAGAACAGATAAGTGACCTGGAAGATACAATAGTTGAAATAACTACCACAGAGCAGAATAAAGAAAAAAGAATGAAAAGAATTGAGGACAGTCTCAGAGACTTCTGGGACAACATTAAATGCACCAGCGTTCGAATTATAGGGGTCCCAGAAGAAGAAGAGAAAAAGAAAGGGTGTGAGAAAATATTTGAAGGGATTATAGTTGAAAACTTCCCTAATACTGGAAAGGAAATAGTCCAGGAAGCACAGAGTCCCATACAGGATAAATCCAAGGAGAAACATGCCAAGACACCTATTAATCAAACTATCAAAAATTAAATGCAAAGAAAAAATATTAAAAGCAGCAAAGGAAAAGCAGCAAATAACATACAAGGGAATCCCCATAAGGTTAACAGCTGATTTTTCAGCAGAAACTGCAAGCCAGAAGGGAGTGGCAGGACATATTTAAAGTGATGAAAGGGAAAAACCTACAACCAAGATTACTCTACCCAGCAAGGATCTCATTCAGATTTGACTGAGAAATTAAAACCTTTACAGACAAACAAAAGCTAAGAGAATTCATCACCCCAAACCACCTTTACAACAAATGCTAAAGGAGCTTCTCTAGGCAGGAAACATGAGAAGGAAAAGACCTACAATAAGAACCCCCAAACAATTAAGAAAATGGTAATAAGAACATACATATCAATAATTACCTTAAATGTAAATGGATTAAATGCTCCAACCAAAAGACACAGAATGCCTGAATGGATACAGAAACAACACCCGTATATATCATGTCTACAAGAGACCCATTTCAGACCTAGCAACACATACAGACTGAAAGTGAGGGGATGGAAAAAGATATTCCATGCAAATGGAAATCAAAAGAAAGCTGGAGTAGCAATTCTCATATCAGACCCAATAGGCTTTAAAATAAAGACTATTAGAAGAGACAAAGAAGGACACTACATAATGATCAAGGGATCAATCCAAGAAGATGATATAACAATTGTAAATATTTATGTACCCAAACATAGGAGCACCTCAATACATAAGGCAAATGCTAACAGACATAAAAGGGAAAATCGACAGTAACACAGTAATAGTAGTGGACTTTAACGCCCACTTTCACCAATGGAGAGATCAACCAAAATGAAAATAAATAAGGAAACACAAGCTTTAAGTGATACATTAAACAAGATGGACTTAATTGATATTTATAGGACATTCCATCCAAAAACAACAAAATACACTTTCTTCACAAGTGCTCATGGAACATTCTCCAGGATAGATCATATCTTGGGTCACAAATCACGCCTTGGTAATTTTAAGAAAATTGAAATCATATCAGTTATCTTTTCTGAACACAACACTATGAGACTAGATATCAATTACAGGAAGAAAACTGTAAAAATTACAAACACATGGAGGCTAAACAATATGCTACTAAATAACTAAGAGATCACTGAAGAAATCAGAGAGGAAATCAAAAAATACCTGGAAACATATAACAATGAAAACACAACGACCGAAAACCTATGGGATGCAGCAAAAGCAGTTCTAAGGGAAGTTTATAGCAATACAACCCTACCTTAAGAAACAGAAAACATCTCAAATAAACAACCTAACCTCACACCTAAAGCAATTAAGAGAGAAGAACAAAAAAAACCCAAAGTTAGCAGAAGGAAAGAAATCATAAAGATCAGATCAGAAATAAATGAAAAAGAAATGAAGGAAACAGTAGCAAAGATCAATAAATCTAAAAGCTGGTTCTTTGAGAAGATAAACAAAATTGATTAGGCAGACTCAAATCAATAGAATTAGAAATGAAAAAGGAGAGGTAACAACTGACACTGCAGAAATACAAAAGATCATGAGAGATTACTACAAGCAACTGTATGCCAATAAAATGGACAGCCTGGAAGAAATGGACAAATTCTTAGAAATGCACAACCTGCCAAGACTGAACCAGGAAGAAATAGAAAATATAAACAGACCAATCACAAGCACTGAAATTGAAACTGATTAAAAATCTTCCAACAAACAAAAGCCCAGGACCAGATGGCTTCACAGGTGAATTCTGTCAAACATTTAGAGAAGAGCTAACACCTATCCTTCTCAAACTCTTCCAAAATATAGCAGAGGGAGGAACACTCCCAAACTCATTCTACCACCATGACCACCATCACCCTGATACCAAAACCAGACAAAGGTGTTACAAAAAAAGAAAACTGCGGGCCAATATCACTGATGAACAGAGATGCAAAAATCCTCAACAAAATACTAGCAAACAGAATCCAACAGCACATTAAAAGGATCATACACCATGATCAAGTGGGGTTTATCCCAGGAATGCAAGGATTCTTCAATATATACAAATGAATCAATGTGATACACCATATTAACAAATTGAAGGAGAAAAACCATATGATCAACTCAAGAGATGCAGAGAAAGCTTTCGACAAAATTCAACACCGATTTATGATGAAAACTCTCCAGAAAGTAGGCATAGCAGGAACATACCTCAACATAACAAAGGCCATATGTGACAAACCCACAGCCAGCATCGTTTTCAATGGTGAAAAACTGAAACCATTTCCCGTAAGATGAGAGACAAGACAAGGTTGCCCACTTTCACCACTATTATTCGACATAGTTTTGGAAGTTTTAGCCACAGCAATCAGAGAAGAAGAAAAAATAAAAGGAATCCAAACTGGAAAAGAAGAAGTAAAACTGTCACTGTTTGCAGATGGCATGATACTATACATGGAGAATCCTGAAGATGCCACCAGGAAACTACTAGAACTCATCAATGAATCTGGTAAGGTTGCAGGATACAAAATTAATGCACAGAAATCTCTTGCATTTCTATACAGTAATGATGAAAAATCGGAAAGAGAAATTAAGGAAACGCTCCCATTTACCATTGCAACAAAAAGAATAAAATACCTAGGAATAAACTTACCTAAGGAGACAAAAGACCTGTATGCAGAAAATTGTAAGACACTGATGAAAGAAATTACAATGATACAAACGTGGAGAGATATATCATGTTCTTGGATTGGAAGAATCAACATTGTGAAAATGACTCCACTACCCAAAGCAATCTACAGATTCAGTGCAATCCCTATCAAACTACCAATGGCATTTTTCACAGAACTAGAACAAAAGATATCACAGTTTGTATGGAAACACAAAAGACCCCGAATAGCCAAATCAATCTTGAGAAAGAAAAACGGAGCTGGAGCAATCAGGTTCCCTGACTTCAGACTATACTACAAAGGTACAGTAATCAAGACAGCGTGGTACTGGCACAGAAACAGAAATATAGATCAGTGGTACAGGATAGAAAGCCCAGAGATAAACCCATGCATATACGGTCACCTTATCTTTGATAAATTAGGCAAGAATATACAGTGGAGAAAAGACAGCCTCTTCAGTAAGTGGTACTGGGCAAACTGGACAGCTACATGTAAAGGAATGAAATTAGAACACTCCCCAACACCCTACACAAAAATAAACTCCAAATGGATTAAAGACCTAAATTTAAGGCCAGACACTATAAAACTCTTGGAGGAAAACAGGCAGAACACTATGACATAAATCACAGCAAGATCCTTTTTGACCCACCTCCTGGAGAAATGGATATAAAACCAAAAATAAACAAATGGGACCTAATGAAACTTAAAACCTTTTGCATAGCAAAGAAAACCATAAGACAAAAAGACAACCCTCAGAATGGGAGAAAATATTTGTAAACGAAGCAATGGACAAAGGATTAATCTCCAAAATATACAAGCAGTTCATGCAGCTCAATTTCAAAAAAACAAACAACCCAATCCAAAAATGGGCAGAAGACCTAAGTAGACATTTCTCCAAAGAAGATATACAGATTGCCAACAAACGCATGAAAGGATGCTCAACATCACTAATCACTAGAGAAATGCAAATCAAAACTACAATGAGGTAACCTCACACCTGTCAGAATGGCCATCATCAAAAAATCTACAAACAATAAATGCTGGAGAAGGTTTGGAGAAAAGGGAACCCTCTTGCACCGTTGGTGGGAATGTAAATTGATATGGCCACTATGGAGAACAGTATGGAGGTTCCTTAAAAAACTAAAAATAGACCTACCATATGACCCAGCAATCTCACTACTGGGCATATACCCTGAGAAAACTATAATTCAAAAAGAGTCATGTACCACAGTGTTCATTGTAGCTCTATTTACAGTAGCCAGGACATGGAAACAACCTAAGTGTCCATCAACAGATGAATGGATAAAGAAGATGTGGCACATATATACAATGGAATATTATTCAGCCATAAAAAGAAATGAAATTGAGTTATTTGTAGTGAGGTGGATGGACCTAGAGTCTGTCATACAGAATGAAGTAAGTCAGAAAGAGAAAAACAAATACTGTATGCTAACACATATATATGGAATCTAAAAAAAAAAAAAAAGGTTCTGAAGAACCTAGGGGCAGGGCAGGACAGGAATAAAGGCGCAGACGTAGAGAATGGACTTGAGGATATGGGGAGGGGGAAGGGTAAGCTGGGACGAAGTGAGAGAGTGGCATTGACATATGAACACTACCAAATGTAAAATAGATAGCTAGTGAGAAGCAGCCGCATAGCACAGGGAGATCAGCTTGGTGCTTTGTGACCACCTAGAGGGGTAGGATAGGGAGGGTTGGGAGGGAGACGCAAGAGGGAGGAGATATGGGTATATATGTGTATGTACCGCTGGTTCACTTTGTTTTATAGCAGAAACTAACACAACAATGTAAAGCAATTATCCTCCAATAAAGATGTTAAAAGAAATAAAATAAAAGGTTATATTGAAAAAAAAACAACAAAGAAAGAAGTGGTGTATATGTACTACTATATTTAAAAAGGATAACCAACAAGGACCTACTGTATAGCACAGGGAACTCTGCTCAGTGTTATGTGGCAGCCTGAATGGGAGGGGAGTCTGGGGCGAATGGACTCGTGTATATATGGCTGAGTTGCTTTGCTGTGCACCTGAAACTATCACAGCACTGTTAATTGGCTATACTCCAATATAAAATTAAAACTTAAAAAAAAAGAAAAAGTGTTCCTAAAAAAAAAAAATGTTCCTATAAAGTAAAAAGATTGAATTTCTTGTGTGGCCCTTAACTTGGCTTTGAAAACATATCCATGGGGAATTTTTAAATCGTTTAGAGTGACAACAGCTACTTTGTATTATGTTTATTTTTCCTTTTTGATACATTCTGTAACACCTTCTGAGTCCTGCTGTTCTTTCTTCCCGGGGCTCTCTTCTCAGCTACCCTCCATCCCAAGCTGGAAGTGTACCTTTTCCATTCAGGCTCTCGGTGCCGGGCTGTGGGAACCCCTGGTCTCTGTTCTGGAGGACACACAGTGTAGCGGGGCTCAGTGGGGAGGCCTGGCAGCAGGAGCATTTGGGTAGGGCGAGCCACACCCAGAGGGGCCGTGAACGCTCCGAGGGGGCCCCCGCCCGCTCGGTTAAGGGGAGCTGACCTGTCGTACCTCTGCAGGTAAGGATCATATCTTTTCCTTCCTCTAGCTGCAGTACATGTTTGGCCGAATAATTCTTATTTTTTGTTAATAATTGGATAATAAATACAGTTATTGTGTGCCTTATGTGATTTATATTTGTTTCATTGAATGTCCTTTGGTTACAGATAGTAAGAAAATGCCTAAGATACACTCAGGTAGATTTAAGCTTTGCTCATTTGCACTGACTTAAATTTCCATGGATGCTGCGTTCTGCAAGCCATGCGTACAGCCAGACAGCTGTTCACTGCCCAGCTCCAGGGGATGCCATGCCACGCACACAGGTTGTGGTGGGAATGTCGTCATCTAGAGCTGAGTAGCGTGGCAGCTTTGTGCCACCAGTGGAGCACGTACAAAGGGATTTTTCCATTATTTCTAGTTTGCCCTTTTCCTCAGACTTGGGTTGTGGTTTTGGGAAGAATGAGCAGTAACAGGCATATTTTTACCTGTATTTTATTTTAAAAATAAGCATCTGAAATCAAAGGTGACATCTGATCTTTCTATTTCCCAAATAGAGCTGTTTCTTTTGTTGGGTATATACTGAATTAGTTTTGCTAAGAGGAACTGATAGGTTTTGAAAAGAGCACCTCTCAGGTTTTTTTCTTAGCATTTTTTCCTTGGTTTCTGGCTCCTTTTCTTTTAATCAGAAAGCGCCTGCCCTGGTGCTTGGCGACATCATTCAGTTTTTCGTGTTGAAATGATGCTCTTGCTAGCCTTCTGTCCCTCTGTCTTAGCGTCTTCTAAGAAGTCATTTTTCTCTTGTTACGTAGAAAATCCTTCGTTCTGACATGACATCTTCCAGTTCAGTAGTTACATAATTAGTATTGTAACATTTTTAGGGTTCATGGAAATGAAACCTCTCCTCACTCTCTGATTAAGACTCAGCTTGATTCCTTTGCAACTCAAGGCAGTAATTTCTCAGAATGCTTTTAAGCACCATCGGCATCCAGGCCGTGGGTGTTTCCTTAAAAGCAGATTTCTGTCTTCACCAGGCACGTACTGACTTGGACTCTCTGGGAGCAAGGCTTGAAAAGGAGCATGTCTAACAAGCTCACCAGGTGGTTTTATGCACACTCAAGTTTGAAACCCACTGCCTTACTAAGACCTTCACAACTTTGTCCCCCATGCCAAGTGCCTTACTTTGCTACAAAGTGTCTGAGACCATTGAATATGCATCCTTTCTGATTACCTGAGAACATGATGAGTAAAGCTCTCATGAGCATGTGGACTTCAACGTTCGGTCTGCCTTTATTTTTCTCCAGTCCCTTGATTATGCGTAAAGATGAGGTTGTTGAGATTATATTTATACTCTTCAAAAATGAAAATCTGCTTTCATAACAATCTCTTATACAAACAAGGAGGGAACTGTGTCCTGATAGTGAAGGATAAGCAAGAGTTGTTAAATGAAAATGCTAGGTGCCGCACAGTGCTTATCATAGGCATTTATGCAAAAAAGGGAAGGGAGAAAAATACACATACATACACGCACTTGCTTGTGTATAATAGAACATCTCCGGGGTGGTACACAAGAAGCTGATACAGGTAACAGGTGAATGTGGAGTGAGAAGGCTTTTCACTTCGTGTCCTTTTGTACCTTTTGAATTTTGAATTCTGTGAATGCATTTTAAAAATACCAGTTAAGGGGCTTCCCTGGTGGCGCAGTGGTTGAGAGTCTGCCTGCCGATGCAGGGGACACGGATTTGTGCCCTCGTCCGGGAGGATCCCACATGCCGCGGAGCGGCTGAGCCCGTGAGCCGTGGCCGCTGAGCCTGCGTGTCCGGAGCCTGTGCTCCGCAATGGGAGAGGCCACAACAGTGAGAGGCCCGCGTACCACAAAAAAATAAATAAATAAAAATACCAGTTAAAAATACACCGTTATAAAAGGTTCATGGATTAGCAGGTTCATCCTACTTAATTTTGATCGCACCATTCATTCACTTAGTTATTTATTGGCCTCTACAATATACCAGGAACCACTCATTGGTGCAGAGCTCATGGATTGCACGTTCTAGTTAGAGAAACGAGCAATAACATGATAAATGAGTAAATATATATATACACACATGTTAAATAAGAGAAAAAACCAGGGGGGAGGGGAGGGTTGCCATCTTTGATAGAGAGGCTTCGGCAGGTCTCCTCAAGAAGCCTTTGACTATCTGATGAGCATTTTTGTTTAAATGAAGTTTGCAAAGGGAAGATTTATAGATCTACCAGCCTTTGCCTATAGGAAACCTTTTGTTCTGTATCTAATTTCATAGACTCAGCCTGTCGGCGTCACGTGCTTGCAGCTAGGTCTGTTTTGTGATGTGTTTTTGACATATATGAAGATCTTCCTTTAGTTTCTTGGTGGCTTTTGTTTTCTGTTTTAATGTAGGTAAGATGCATTATCTTTTTTATCTTCACTTCTATGTCCCCACTGCTTAAAGCATGAAATAACTTTCTTAACCCCTTAAAGATTAAGGGGCCCTTGGACAACACGGGGTTGAGCTGTGTGGGTCCACTTATACTCAGAATTTTGTCAACAAATACGTACTATAGTACTGCCTGGTCCCATTGAAGCCTCGGATGTGGACTTCATGGGGGCGGGGTGAGAAGTGAGACGCAGGGGTCAGCACCCCAACCCCTGAGTTGTTCAAGGGTCAGCTGTTTGCAGTGCCCTCCACTGATGTCATTCATGACAGTGGAAAAGAAATGCTTAAATGGTGGTAAAACCCAACTTCCCCGTGCTTTTCAGAAGATTAATATCTTGGTAAACAGCAAAACCTTCTTTAGGCAACCTGATTTTTTAAAAATCCTGTATCGGCCATGTCAATTCTCTTTGATATTAAAATTTAATAATGTTTCTAACTTAAATCCGTTTTGGAATTTATGCTTCCAAGTCTGAAGCTTTGATTTCTTACTTCCTTGCTATATAATTGGGCTTGTCTTAACCAGAAAGGTATCGTGTTGATCACAAGTCAGAAGGTTTGTTTGACAGATATTTTCCTTTTAGCTCACTCTACTTGAGTTCATATCCACACAAGATGAAGGCCCTAAAAACTTTCAGAGTGTTTTGTTTGGCTGACTTTCTCCAATAAACAGCTTTTATGCAATTTGCAATAGCAGTATTTTTCACAGAGGTATTAATATCTCTGGAGTTCTGTTTTCCTGTAGTTTTTTTGTAAAGTATGTTTTCATGCCAGTTAAAAGTAACTACCACTCCCATTAAAGTTGCAGGTGTATACACACTTGCATAAAGGACCTAATGTTAATTTATTATCTCAATAAATATTTGGTAGATGGCCACCATGTGCCAGACACGTAGAAGGTGTGTGAGATACTAGTGAGCAGAGGAAGCAAATGTCCCTGGCTGCTGGCAGGTGCATTCTAACCAGGAGAGAGACAGGCAGTGATCTTAGCAAGTGAATTACACCTCTTGGGAGGGTGAGGCGTGCTGTGGGGCAGAGCAGAGCAGACAGGGTGAGGGAGGCACGTGGCAGTCGTGAGGGTTAGGGAGGCCGGTGAGAAGTGGCCTTTATTCGAGCAAAGCGTGAAGAAACCATGGAGACGTCCAGGGGAACAGCATTCCGGGTGGAAGGGGCACTGGTACACAGAGGCGGAGGCCAGCAAGCCTGGAGGGATGGTGGGCAAGCTGGACCCTGTGGAGGAGCCCGGGGGCCGTTCGTGTAGAGTCTGAGGATGTTCACAGCTGGCTCTGCAGGCTGCCTAGTGAACTCTGCTCAAAACTTTTATTGTACAAAGTAAGATAGTTTATCCAGGTTTTGAACCCTGACCTCCTTCCTTTGGGGGATTTTTAAAGTCAATTTCCTGAGTGTTAGTCATAAAGATTTTCTAGTTAAAGCCTAAGTGAGAAAAGCAGGTTCCGTAGCAGAAGAGTAACTGTACTCCTACGAAGTGCCAGTGGGAACGTTGAAGGAAGCCTAAGGGCCAAATGAAATGGTAACAAATGATACAAGTAGTAAGTCGTAATGCGTGAGATAATGAGTGAAACGGATGTGACGAAAAATCTGTTGAAGAATCAGATTTGAGTGAAATCACTGCCGTATGTATGTATGTATCCATCTATCCATCTGTCTGTCGGACCAGTGTTTTATGGTTATCCGTAGCTATAAAAGTAGGAAAGTCATACTTAAAGATCTTTCTATGTGCATATAAAATGAAATAAGTGTATTTCTGAGAGAGAGTTTTAAAACAGGGACTAAGTTTAAAATACCTCTATGAAGGCAGCTTCCCTAGTCGTGGCTTTTCCTCCGGGTCTACTGAGAATTAAAGAAGAAACGAGCGCGTGCTGTGATGCTGCGGCGTCAGGGATTTGGTTGAGTATCTGCCGGGGGCGGCGGCGGGCGCTTAGCCACATAGCCTCCAGGAGAATGAAAATCTCAGACGGCTGCTGCCCTAAAAGGGCTTTCGGTCTAGGTGGGGACACAGACTAAACAGGCGTAAGGCGGGAGGTGTCTGTAAGCACTACCTGTGGCCTTCACGGGAGGAGAGTCGTGGGATGTAGAGGCCGTCCTGAGTGAGCGCCCACTTGTCCATTTTGCAGAGTGACTGACCATCTACCAGGTGAAGACGCCGTCCAAAGACCGTCCAGGCTTTTTCCTCGAGGTCGTAAAAATGCCATTCATTGCAGAAGAGCTGAGGAAATGGAGCCAGTCTAGGATCGGGGAGATGAATTGGGTGGACTTAGGGTTTCAGTCTGAGTTTCTGTCACCAGCAGTTATTTTCCTGTTCAGAGCTCAGAGTTGTAGGCAAGTTGCCACTGTGTTTCTGGTTTCTGGCAGTTGGGTTCATTTGCTTCACAATACTTTCCTGTTGTTTTTTTGCAGCAAACCAAAGAGAGAGTGAAGCTATTGATACAGCTGGCTGATGGCTTTTGTGAAAAGGGGCATGCCCATGCGGCAGAGATAAAAAAATGTGTCACTGCAGTGGATAAGAGGTACAGAGATTTCTCTCTGCGGATGGAGAAGTACAGGACCTCTTTGGAGAAAGCCCTGGGGATTTCTTCAGATTCCAACAAATCGGTAAATTGCTTTGTGCAAATTGAATAAATGACTGTTTTCTTCTTCGTACTGTTTGTCGATTTAATTAACTGAAGTTCATTGACTCCCTTATTCCACAGAGTAAAAGTCTTCAGCTAGATATCATTCCGGCCAGTATCCCCGGGTCAGAGGTGAAACTCCGCGATGCCGCTCATGAACTTAATGAAGAAAAACGGAAATCTGCCCGCAGGAAAGAGTAAGCTTGTCTTTAAGAACCTGCCAGGATTCATTGACAAAGTGAAGAAAATGTCACTTGGACAAAGATGCTTACTCCTGTGTGTGCTTTGAAATCAAGCAGTGTTAATACTTTTCATTGCTCTGAATGTGCTTAGTTTTTACAGCAAAAATGCCACTGTGTCCAGTGTCACCTGATGCAGAAACAGTATCTTGTTGTTTTGTCCATGCGCTCCCATTTCATATGTGGTTGACAAGTTGTTTTAGTGTCATTTGTCATCAATAGGTCATGAGTAATGGTACTAAGGAGAAGAAATTAATGACACAAGTGCAGCTGTTTGGAAGTTGCTAATTAGTAAACTGTACTAAATATTAATAAAGACAAAAGATTGCCCTAAACCAGTGGTTCTCAGTCGGGGCCAGCTTTGTCCCCCTGGACGGACATTTGGCAATATGTGGAGACATTTTTGGTTGTCACCCAGTGGGGAGAGGGGAGGGCTACTGGCATCTAGTGGGCGGAACCAGGGATGCTGTGAAACGTTTTATAAGGCACAGGACAGTCCCACAGCAAAGCATCCTCCAGCCCCAAATGTCAATACTGCCAAGTTGAGAAACCATGACCAGTAGGTACCTTAACAGAATTTTTTCCAGAATGTTTTTTCCTTTGAATTGGTGACTGGATACTGTTAATTCTTCTATTCTTGCTTGAATTCTCCAGAACATATCACTGACGAATGCTTTTTCAACCACCTTATTATTTCATAGACCCTAAAAGTAAATAGTTAAAATAAGCATGTATCCTGACCGTGAACTAAACTAGTTGCTGTCTTTTCCTCTGCTTTAAGGTTCATAATGGCTGAGCTAATTCAAACTGAAAAGGCTTATGTAAGAGACCTCCGGGAGTGTATGGATGTAAGTAAGTTTTTCTGCTTATTTATTTAGATGGAGTACAGTGTCGCTGTTTATTCTTACCTGTTGGCAGTTCTTAAAATAATCACGTTTTGTTGTTATTTTGGAGATTTGAAGTGCGCACGAGCAGCCTTCTGTGCACGTTGCTGCACTTCTGTGAAGTTCTAGGCGTGTTGTTGCTCATTACAGAGATGATGCAGCACTAATCCTCTCATTCCATTTACCACATGATGGCCTGGCTGACATTCTCTCTGTGTAGAATTTTACAGCAGCTTCAGAGAACTGTGCCTACCGTGATGATTGCCAGCTGATGCTGAGTAGTTTAACGAATCTTTGCCGTACCTTGTGGAGTAGGTTTATCCCAAAATTTGAAGCTGGGAATGCATTTAGAGCTCAAAAGTATGGAAACTATTCTCAAGTATTAATAACAACTGAGATTTTTAAAAAATAGTTCCTCGTGTTTTTTTTTTGCAAAAGGTTGTATTGTTAAGATATATTTTCAGTTATACATTAACCCTGGGTACGTATTCACAGAGGCCAGGAGTACCTGTTTCTGGAAGATGAGGTGTGGGTTTTCGTCTAACCCTCTCTGTTTCCCTCCCGGCCAGACCTACCTGTGGGAAATGACCAGTGGTGTGGAGGAGATCCCGCCCGGCATTGTGAACAAAGAGCTCGTTATCTTCGGGAACATGCAGGAAATCTATGAGTTTCACAATAAGTGAGTGGCTTTATCTTTGGGGACCTCATTAGCCACTCTGGAAATGTGTGCTGAAGTTTCATGACAAGTGAAAGTTTCCAGTAAATAAGCATAGATTCCAGTGATTTTGTTGAAATTTGCAGGAAGCCTGCCAGACTTGCTTCACAAGGACAGACATTCTAGAGACGATTTTAGCAGAGACTCAACTTTGTATTTACTTTTTATAGAAATGAGATTAGGAAAACTGAAAGCTGGTTTTGTAGGAACCCTAACTTCTCTCAAGCCTTTGTCATCAGCTGCTGCATCAGTTACTTCTTAGGGTTAAAAGAAAGAATTGCCCTCTGTGGGGCTGCTGGCTGGTGTTTGGTCTTTTCTAATAAGAAGGAGGAAGGAACTGAGGACTAAACAGATGTGTAGTGTGACCAAAATAAAGTGCCCTTTCCACAGGCCATAGGAGGAGGAACATGGTTTTATTTTCAAGATCAAAAAAAAGGCAGCAGAAGCTCCTCTAGGTGGAGTCTGTGCAGCCCAAATAGCCTGTGGAAAGATGATGCTGGGCCAGAGGGGGCAGTGTCGTCCTCGCTTCCCTGCCCTCCACCCCAGCAAAGATGCTAGAATCTAAATGGGTTCTCTAGGTTGAGTGTTTACCTCCCTAACTTATGTCCTTAGCTACTAAACATACCACTTTCCCAGAAGTAAGCTACTGTTGAAAGTGTTCAAAGGCTAAACTGGTTAACTCCTTGAAAGTCGCAATAATTTACCCTAGTTCAGAGCACTTGCTCTACATTTTGTTAAATTAAAATCTAGAAGTTACAGTTTTCACTGCATTTAATTAAAATGATGAAGTTCAGACATTGTCTGAATTCACGGTATGCTTGGTCTAATTCCCGGCATATCTCACTAGTAAAATGTTTTAAAACACCGTAATCATTTAGTATCGTTTTCTGTCTCTGCAGCATATTCCTCAAAGAGCTGGAAAAATATGAACAGTTGCCAGAGGATGTTGGACATTGCTTTGTAACCTGGGTAATGAAACCTCAGCCGCTTGTTCTGTCACAGTTGCTTTGAGGGAAGTTGGAAGGAATACTGTTCATTTCTCAAGTGTCGCCATTTTCTCCTGGTGTCTACAGAGAGAGAAATAGACTTTACCTCAAAGAATTACATTCTCCAGCTAGTTATTAATGTGGAATAAACTTTTTATTGATAGTAGTGATGGTTTGAGATAGAATGTTTGAGTTAGTGTGTCAGGCCTCTTCATGGCCCTGGGGATTCACGGGTAATCGTGAGTGCCCAGCCCTGCCTGGGAGGATTGTCCGGTCGGGAGGGAGGGAAGGAGGCAAGTGACCTGGTGATCAGGCCCTGCTCTCTAATTGTGACACTCACGTTTGCATATAGCATCATGGGAAGGGGGGCCGGCATCCAGCCCCGACTCTCCATGCCAGGGGAGGACGTGTGTCCTATTAGCAGGATGTGTTTCTTATTTTAATAGTTTCTTTATAAAGCAGCGTTTCTTAAATTGGAGGCTTGAATTTCATTTATACACACAGCTTCTTTTCTACATAAAAGTTTATCATAATTTGATTTTTTGTCATTTGAAAGAGATAGTCTAATTTTCTTTTTGTTTATATAGGCAGACAAGTTTCAGATGTATGTCACATATTGCAAAAATAAGCCTGATTCTACTCAGCTGATATTAGAGCATGCAGGATCCTACTTTGATGTAAGTAAGAGATTACTAAAGAAGCTGTGATATTTTCTGAGTTGCATTTCGTGTACATAAAATGCAGCATGACTCATAACTTTCACCTAATGGATGGCATGATACCATTTTTATCTATCACATTTATAATGGGATTTTCTTATATTCTGTTTTTAAAAGATGCTTCTCAAATACTTCAAGCTGTATATCTGTAAAAAATTCAGATTTTAATATATACATGTGTGTATATGTCATTACTTACAATTTATATATAGTCATTAAATTTTTACATATAATATCATGTAAAAAGTATGAGTATTAACTATTAAGCTTCTTTTCCCCTCTATCAAAAAATAACTTTGGATCTTTTTCGATCATTTATTTTCCCATTTCAATTTCATGATGTTATTCACTTCCAGAAGTGGCCTATCAGTACAATTTTACAAATAGCTCTCTAACAGCTCAGACCGTCGGGACGTTCATTAATTATATTCTCATTGGTGTAAACACAGTTCGTCTTTTGTGGGACCATGTTGCGGGGAGGTTATTTAGTACAAACGGTGGTGGAGCCTCATGATATAATATATAGAGTGATTGGGGGGTTTCCAGAACAGAGTCAAACGTGTGCCAAATAAATTTTGATTAAAAGATAAGGTACTTTCGAATTTTACGTCTAATTTGGTGCACGAGGCCACGGGGGTATTAGACTTGTTTCCGTCTTTTTGTTTGTACATGGCCGAGTGTGATCATCTGCTCTTCTCCGAAAGTCTGGGAAGTTAGGATACATTTTAGCTCCTGTCTTTTGAGGTGGAGCCCTGCCTGTAGATGCCCCTATTTTAGTTGCCATTCTCATGACCAGTAGTTACACGTCACTGCCTGGGTGAATACGAAGCCCTGCTCCCAGCCCAGTGAGGCCTTCTCTTTCCAATATTTCACACGACCCTGGGTCTTTGCCATTACGTGGAGCCCAACACTGTGGCTCTATGCAGTTAGGATTATTGAAGGCCTTATTGAGCGTATGGCACACGTGCTGTTTGGAATCAAAAGTCATTAAAAAAAACCCGTGCCCTAAGGAGGATGCCAAGAGCTAAGAGCAAATGTGAAAATGAGAGCAAGCAGGAGAGAGGACTTCCTTATAGCGAGGGCGAAGGAAGCCTCCAGTAGGGAGGGTTGCGATGTGGTCTGTGGCGAGGGTGCGCACGTGGCCGAAGCTTCAGGAGCTGCAGTGGGAGAGTCTGACTGCCGGGCAGGCACAGTGATGACGGCACCAGGAGTGGTTGGCTTCCCTGCTTGACCTCTGCACGTGGAGGCCTGTAATATAGGGGAAACACTGTGTCTTTAGTATTCAAAATGATGACCGAGATTTGTTATTTTTATGTTGAGCTTATTAAAAGAAGCAGTAGTGATTTCTACTTTAGAAAAAGTGGTTTGTGTGTATTCATCGTGAGAGTAAATGAATGTAAATTTTTAGTTCCTGTTATCTGACTTACACAGTGGTGTGTGTGTGTGTGTATGCTTTTTTTTAATTCAGGAGATACAACAGCGGCATGGATTAGCCAATTCCATCTCTTCCTACCTTATTAAACCTGTTCAGCGAATAACGAAGTATCAGCTCCTTTTAAAAGTATGTATGAAGCCTCTTCAGCCTGAAAAATTTTATGCACTGTGCATTATCATTTTGACATTGTTTTATGTATATAAAGTACCCTGAGTTTTTGAAATAACACCTAGCAAATTAATGTTATTTTATAACTCATTGCCATTTATTGCCCCTACCGATTTGTCAGTGCATCTGGTAAAGAATAGTATATTCCTTGATTATGCACCTGAACTCTGTTGACTGACCCTAGCCCCTGACATAAAATGAGGAAGGAAGGAAAAATTGTCAAGCCTGGACGATTTAGTACCATTGTTCCCAGTATGACTTGTATCAGACTGACCTCTGCTGTTTCTTGGTTATGAATGATTATAGTTAAAATCACACTTGTAAAAATCAAATAACGATTAGTTCTGACGATAGAATGGTGAAGAAAACTTAGAATTTGTGATAAGAGTTGTTACAGAATTCATTATATATAACTGACGCACATTTTCTTGACTACAAGAAAAATAATTTACAAACTCTATCTCATGCTGTTTACCCCACCGTTTCCTTGGCTGGTGAATGTTATTAAACATTACAATGTACCCACATCCGTTCATCCCAGTAAGAACATTGCATGAACCCAACTAAGTCCCCAGTTCGGTCCTAACACAGCAATAGGAGATGATCATGTAATTTTTCTAGATATAAAAGAAATACAGAAGATGAAGTTATGAATGCCTGAAACCCTTACTTTTACCCTTTTTGTTAACACAAAAAAATCTAGAAACAGTAAAAAGTGGCTACATTCTTTGGTGAAGGGATACCATTATGGCATTCTTACATTGGAAAAGCTCTCCTGCACTTCCCTATCAGAACCCCATTAAGTGATTTTATGACCACCACGGCAGAAATAAGTGGTTGCTGTAAACATGAAATGAAAGTCAGGAGGCTAAGTTGTTTATATTCACGTTTGCCCTTTGCTTTCTAATTCTGCAAAGGCAATTTACCTCTTAGCGTCCTCAGGATTGATGGGTTTTGTTTTTAGCACGTGGTTCTAGTAAAGATCTCTTCCTCAGTGACCTCACATGTAGTCATTCACTATTAAACCTCTGCTTTAATTTATAAACCTGACTTTATTCTGCCCAGGGGTTCTTCAAGAGAGCAGTCATGAGCTATGCTGAGCTCCCCAGCAAGGAGGGTTTTCTGACAGTGATGTTAGTCTCAGCGCATTGCAGTTTTAAAGCACTTTTTGCCAAGCTGCTCAGAATAATAGGTGCACACCATCTGGCCATGAGAAGAGGGGCCTGTCAGGCAGCTGCATTGCCCGAAACCATCCAGGGTATGACTGCAGGGCCACGTCCCTCTTGTTGAGCCCCAGGACACAGAAAGGTGTTGTTACTGTCACTGCCTGATAAAAATCATAGATGCGCTGGTGAGAAAATACCTTGGAGCCCACCAGAATGTGAATCTGTTGTCCTGCTGTCACTCCTCTAATGACAGGCGTTCCCCTACGCAGATCTTATGCCCGGGGAGGCGTGCTGCAATCATTAGAGCTTTCTGAATGTCCCAGCACAGAGAAGAAGCGTTTCCCTGTAGGTAACTGTGCAGCGATGCTGTTCCCGCTGTGAGACAGGGCAGCTCCAGGGCAGAGGGGGCGTCGTGTTCATGGCACCAGAGGGCTCAGAATCATGCTGGGATCCTGTGCAAGCAGAGCAGTACTAACTGGACTCTGGCTTGACCTTCGGATGTAACCACTAGCTGACTGTGCTTTGCTACACTGCTTAAATATTTCATTTGTCGTTTTTGAGGCTCGGTAGTTGACGTGGACACTAACTTTGTTTTAATCTCTGACTGCATCTGGTTTCCTCTGAACTGAAGAAACGTCCTGATTTGAGCAGGACACACCCTTGCATCCATTGGATTAAGAAGCAGTTCAGGTTTATCATTCGCTCTCTATGCGAATCTCTGCCCAATTGACCACAGTTTGTTTTTATCTTGCAAGTCGTGGATTTTCACAAACTCTTTCATTTCTGCAAAGCCCTCCGTAGCAGAGCATTTTGCTCTCCTGGGCTCGTTCACGGTGTCGGTTTCCCACAGGAGCTGCTCACGTGCTGCGAGGAGGGGAAGGGGGAGATTAAGGACGGCCTGGAGGTGATGCTCAGTGTGCCAAAACGGGCCAACGACGCCATGCACCTGAGCATGCTGGAAGGTACGTCCTCCCGCCTCCTGCTGACGCCACCTGTCCACCCCCCCACCCCACCCCCCGCGTCCTTGTGCCTCTGTGTTTAGTTAGGAGTCATCAGTGCAGGTGCAGGTGCCTTCTTTTTGCAATAATTGGTCTCGTTGCTTCCCTTAAGGAGTACATGACATGCTTCCACCTCATCACAAGCCTGTCCTTGTCCCCTCACTGTAGAGCAGCCGCTCCACACTCTGAACCCTGGGAGCGCCTTGGGTCACTTGCCTTCGGCTACCTGGTCTCTGTGTTAGAAGGACAGGTGGAAAGATAGGTAGATCCATCCCCCAAGATTGTAAAACCCCTAACAGCGCTGGAATCTTCCCCATCTCTGGCATCACTTGCCAGAGCCGTGAACCGAGCAGGTTCCACATCCCTGCCCGTGCGGCCAAACAGCGCGTGGAACGTGGCGAAAAGAGAATCAGACAAATACGCCTAAAAATGGTCATCGCCGGTATAATTTCCGTGAATGCTTCTGTTTAAGAAAGCTGTTTCTGTGTTTCAGCTCAACTCTCATTATCAGGTTACACAGTTATTTTAAGAAGTCATCCTGCCCCAAACGCGTTGACCAGCCTGTGTGGTCACCATTGGTCCCATTGAACAGTTTCCCAGTTAGGGCAGAGGTGCTGCTGTTTGTTAGTTACAGAGACCCCCCCACCTCAGAGGCCAAGCCAGAGCACCTTTTCCCCCTCTGATGTAGAATCCCGAGCTGGTGGGCAGCCCTCAGGGCGTCACCGGGCACTCAGGCTCTGTCCAGCTGGTCTCTCTCCACTCCTTGGATGTTTTGCTGGTTGGCCAGCTGCAGGGTGTGTCAAGGCCACGTGAGCCTTCCATCTAGCAGGAGGTGGGGAAAGAGCGGGGAGGGGACAGCTCGAAGGGCAGAAACCAGAAGTTGTGGCCCAGGCGTAGGTGAGCGTGCTTGTGGCTGCTCCTGGCCGCACGGGGGGCTGGGAAGGGTAGTGCTGGCTCGAGCGGCCACAGAGGGGCTTCTGCTCGTAGAGGAGGGTGCCCCTGGAGGCTGGCACGTAACTAGAAGCCTTGCTTGGGTGTCGGCCACTTCAGGAAGAGACAGCCGCAGTGAACGGCAGCCAGTGACCAGAGTGCGACCGACTGGCTTGAAGAGCTTCGTGTCCAGAGGAGAGAAAACCCCCCAGGGAAGGGTAGCCAGAGGCCCAGATGGGAAACTTTAATCAGAGACTGAGTGGATGGGCGTTTTGCAAATGTTTAAGTAGCCATGATGCTACTACTGCATCATTTTTCATTTTCTTTCAAATTGACCGTGCCTCCTTTTTTTCGTGTTCTAGGGTTTGATGAAAACATTGAGTCTCAGGGAGAACTCATCCTGCAGGAATCCTTCCAAGTGTGGGACCCCAAAACCTTAATTCGAAAGGGTCGAGAACGGCACCTCTTCCTTTTTGAAATGTCCTTAGTGTTTAGTAAAGAAGTGAAAGATTCCAGTGGCAGAAGCAAGTACCTTTATAAAAGCAAATTGTTTGTAAGTATAGGCCTTCAGAATTGTAAGTTTAAAGGTGACACAGTTGCAGCTTCTTGTGGTCAGAGAAAAATTACTGTTTGTGGCCTTCAGTTTAACCTCCTAACTCCTAAAGTGTGACTCTGAAGCAGCTTCTTCAGTGAAATTCTGACGGCCTTGAGTCCACTGGAGGGCGCTTGTGAGTTTGAGTGTCCCTAGACTTAGGAAACTTGCTTTTTCTAAATTCCGTAGAATCCAACTGCAGCATAAGAAGACACTTCGTAAGTGAACTTAAATTATTTATCTCCTGTGTGCCTTAACTAGCTTTATAAATAAATCAATCATGTTAGACTATAATTAAGTAAGTTCTCATCTCATTATAATTAATATTTCATTCACCGACATTGGAATTTATTGAAGCAGCCTACTGGGTGGCTAACTGTGGGCTCTTAATGATGAAGTTTGATTTTTTCATTAAAAATACATTTATGAAAAACAGCAGCAGAATACCATTATTAGAGAAAATGTATGTTATAAGCAGAAATCGTTTTAAAGATACACAGCCCCACCTGCCTAGAGACAGCCTCCCTTGAGCGCTTGGTAGATAGAGTGATGCATCTGAATTCTTCTTTAACTTGTCGGCCTACTTCCGGGCAAGAGAAACACACCTGGTGCTCTTTTCCATGGGTGGCAGCCCCACACAAGTATCTATAAACCACAGGTCGACGCTCCAAAAAGTCTCGGGCGGGTGTCATCCTCGCCTTCCCTGCGTGGGCGATATCTCAGAGGCCTTTCAACACAAAATTGCTGGGCAGGGGGAGGAAGAACTCACAATCAGAGAATAGAAAATGTGGTAGAGTTTGGTTTCTTCACAAGATATGGCAGATCACTTATAAATATTGGTAGATGTTTGGACTTTGGACAACTTATACATTATATGTTTTTATGATATCCACGTATTAATCAAATTCCCGAAGTAATAGAATACTACCAAGTGTAGAAATCATCTTAATAATAATCTGGAGTTTGCAAGTTCAGGCTAACGATAGGCATACCATTTTCTTTGGCTTGTTTCCTGTTTGAGATTGTCTTTTGGATCACAGCCCACCTTACATCATTTTAGATCATATTGTAACTGGAAAGAAAACATGAAGCATTGCTGCCTAATAATTTCACTAGCTGGCCTTAATCAGTCCCTAGGGACCAAGCCAGTCTGTTTTAGAAGCTGATACATGTTCACTTAATTTATCTTTTAAAAGTTAAGGTTCCCTCAGAGGCCACAATTATGAATCACTTCCTTTGCTGGAAAGGAGAGAATGCATTGGGGTGAACCCGATTGCGGGGGAGGATGAAGACGTTGACCTTCATCTACACTCTTCCGTGTTCTGCATCTCCTGCAAATGCATGTATTGTAGAGAGAAAGTTTGTCTCTTAGCCCTTAACATTATTGGCGAAATAGTAAACATTAACGCTATTGATAAACACAGTGGAAACGAACTGCATTTTAAAATATCATTTAGCTTCTCCTGTGAAGCTAGTTCGTTAATGGAGGTGCATGGTAGCAGCTCTTTTGCAACTAGGACAGACTCATTTTATTGTTTATAAGGTTGAAAATAGTCAGCTCTTAATTTTCCAGATAATAGGAAATAGAACTTTCCAGATATTTTGTTTTCTTCTTCTGGATTTGCTTGTTGATCTGCATCAGGATTTCCAGTGGAGGTGCTCAGAGGAAGCGAAAGAGATGAAGCCAATCGTGTAGCCTAAGAACAAAATTTCCTCATTTTAACTAAAGTGAGGTCTAAGGAGTATGTATCAGTGTAAACAAAACCGTGTCATTACAACCTAGCACGAGCACGAGTCACCAAAAACGGTTTCCTTTGTCTCTGTTCTATATCCTGCCAGAATTTTACTGTTGCCTAATTATGTAATTGTCTTTTTATCCAGACCTCAGAGTTGGGTGTCACAGAACACGTTGAAGGAGATCCTTGCAAATTTGCACTGTGGGTGGGGAGGACGCCAACTTCAGATAATAAAATTGTCCTTAAGGTACGTCCATCCGAGGCTTGGGAATGTGCTTTGTGACAAGATGACCATGTCTGTGAGTGCTTTTTCCTGTTGTTGAGCCATATTGGTTTTCACGTCCTTTTATCGTTCCCTTTGTGTTCTGTAGAGATTGGGGATTACCACAAAAAGAACAGTAGAATAAATTCAGTTTGGTATTCTAGTGGTGAAATTACTCGAGCTAAATTTTTGCTTGCCTACAAAAGGTCACTTGGAGAAAGGTCTTTCTAAGCTTCTCCATTCTTCCAGTCTTGCAAAGAATTGGGTGATTCCATAAGAGATGCAAGAAGTTGAGGTACAGGAGGAGGGAGATATGGACCAGTAGCTCCCATTGTGCACTTGACCTCTGGTTTCCAAAGGAGAATAGGCACCTGATGAATCTGTGAGGGCCTTTGACAGTTTCAAGGCTGAACGTGCCAGGAGTCTTCATGGGGTCCTAAGAGTCTTTGGCTTTCCAGTTTGGAGGCAGAGAAAAAAAGTGGGGTGGGGGGGGCGGGTCATGATCAGGTATAGGGTTTGGTAATGTTATCATTTAAAGTGTTCAAAAACACTAAGGGTGCTTTGGAGTGTGTAGTCTTTGAGGGAGGAATATATCTTTGAATATTTAATTTGAACGCTGTTTTGAGTACACTAACCTCTCCTAGGAAAGTTGGAGGGCTCTAAGGGTGTCTTGTGGACTTCCCTCCTCCTGTGTTTGAGAAAATGCAGATGGAACTGTCTTTCTGAGCTATCTGGAAAGACCATAAGCGACTTCAGATGGAGCTGAAGATTTGTAGAATATTGGGAGACGAGCCAAAGGCTTAATGGGCCTCTGGTGTGTGGACTTGCATGTCAGCAATTTTGTCCCTTACATTCTTTTTGAATCTCTCTACGGTATTTCCAGCAACTGTGAGTTATTTAACAGTACAGCGCTCTTGTAGAGCCTGTACTTTAGTGACCGCTGACTGTGGAAGCCATTGTGTTCCTAAGGTCTTTATTCACATGGAAATGATGGATTGTTTTGCAATGAATATATGACTACGAACCCAGTGTATTCTCGTTAGTACTGGCGTAAAGCCCTATAAAATATAAATTGCACTGATAGCTCGATATTAGATAGCTGAACTTTTCTAAGGGATAAAGTTTTAAAGTATACTCAAGACCTTAAAACTTCCAACTTATGAGTATTTATCCAGATTAGCTGCAGTGACACATGCCAAAGGGTACATCTGAGAAATAGTGCCAGATATTCTAGCCAGATATGGACTACTTTCATTTAGGACATAATAAAATACTCATGATGCAATTGAAGAATCAGATTTCCTTGCAGGCTTTACCAAATGAAAGTTTTCTAGGGAATTGAGGGTAATATTTTTCTGACTTCTAATGAGAGGCTAAAGGAAATGCTGTCCTTATTAATTTCAGAGACTGCTTAGTGGTGGTGGTGGTGGTGTTGATGGCGTAGATGGTGGTGGAGGTGGAGGTGGTGGATATTTTAGCAGTGGTGATGGTGGTTATGGTATAGGTGGTGGTGAGGGTGTCGATGGTGGTAGAGATGGTGAGGGTGTCGGTGGTAGAGATGGTGAGGGTATCGGTGGTAGAGATGGTGAGGGTGTCGATGGTGGTAGAGATGGTGAGGGTGGAGGTGGAGTGGTGGATATTTTAGCAGCGGTGATGGTGGTTATGGTATAGGTGGTGGTGAGGGTGTCGATGGTGGTAGAGATGGTGAGGGTGTCGATGGTGGTAGAGATGGTGAGGGTGGAGGTGGAGGTGGAGTTGGTGGATATTTTAGCAGTGGTGATGGTGGTTATGGTATAGGTGGTGGTGAGGGTGTCGATGGTGGTAGAGATGGTGAGGGTGTCAATGGTGGTAGAGATGGTGAGGGTGTCGATGGTGGTAGAGATGGTGAGGGTGGAGGTGGAGGTGGAATTGGTGGATATTTTAGCAGTGGCGATGGTGGTTATGGTATAGGTGGTGGTGAGGGTGTCGATGGTGGTAGAGATGGTGAGGGTGTCGATGGTGGTAGAGATGGTGAGGGTGTAGATGGTGGTAGAGATGGTGAGGGTGGAGGTGGAGGTGGAGTTGGTGGATATTTTAGCAGTGGTGATGGTGGTTATGGTATAGGTGGTGGTGAGGGTATAGACAGTGGTAGAGATGGCAGTGGTGTAGATGGTGTAGACGGTGGTGGTGGCAGTGGTGACAGTAACGGTGGTAATGACGGTGATGGTGATGGCCTAGTACTTGTAGAACAAAATTGTGACCTGTTTTTACTTTTACAGTCTGGAAAGGAGAATTTTATTTCTAAATCCTTTCTTGAACAGATTGAGACTACTGAGAGTATGAAACAAATTATTCCCTTCTCTTAGCCAAGTGGGGCCTTTGCTTAGTACTCTAGCTGGGTTACCTTTCTTTTACTGTCTCTGAAAAATTGGTGCCTTTTTTCCTTGTTTAATTTCTTTAAAGTTAGGAGAATTGCTCTCCATAAAGGTAATGGTCAGTTTGCTCTACTTAAATTATGAGAATTTTCTTTATTTCTGAACATGGTACATACAGATCTCCAAACTTTGCCAAATGGCCTTTCTCAGATACTTCACTTTGTTTAACGTCCCAAATATTTGTCTCAGGCATTTAAATGCCAGTAGTTCTGTGTTGTTCACAGTTGTCCATCCTGAGATGCTGATTTCATGCACAGATTCCCCTGTTCCCTAGTCACGCTGCCTCCTGCCCCAGGAGAAATCGGTTTAACTGCTCTCCTGGCATCAGATCTGGGAAGAGGGACAGGAGGCTCCTTTTCTCCTTCACTTATTTCTCTGTTACTGCCTCTCATTAACTTTGAAGACACACCCTCCAGTGAAAACATTTTATTTAGAAAGAGAGTTCTCAATTTTAATTTCCTTCCCCAGCATGGGCTTTGACCTTGTATTTTCAAAAACAAGGTCCACCACGAGAAAATGCTGGGTTCCCCTCCCTGCGTGATCTCATCCATAATCCCACTGACGATTGTTTTAATCATTCACAGGGAATTATGCTTATATCATAGGAGGTTGATGTTTTCCGTAAGGAAATTAAAAGCTGTTACTGAGGCCCAGAACATGTAAAAAGGAAAAAAAAAAAAAACCACCTCCTTTGAGGCACAGTGAAAGACAAAAATCTGGAAAAAGTGATGCCATATGTGTTCATTCCACCGATGCTTGTTGAGTATCTACGATGTGTCATTTCCAGAGAACCTTTCTCCAGTGTTGCAGTGGAGTTGAGGGAAATCCACCATATGTAACTGGCAGTAGGCTACCCTGGTTTATCCCCGTGGTCTAACCAGAGGTGGATACAGGCAGAGATTGGGGGGATGGGCTGGGGTGTCCACCCCCCGGGAATCCCGGCTTCTTCACCTGCTGGCAGTGTGGCCTTAGGCACATTTCCAGTGTGTCCACACTGCAGGTCCTCATTTATAATAGGAGGATTAAGGAGGCCCCAACTCCGCAGAGTGCAAGTGGGGATATGGGGAGCGGACGCAGCTGGGGAAACGGTGCAGCTGCACCAGTTGATCGTGAGTCCAAGGGGGCGAGGTGGCAAGCTCTGGGGCACTGGCCACTTGTCTGCCTAAAGGGCCTCAAGACACTTGGGTTTGGGGGTGGTTGTGCTTTCATATTTACCCAGGGCTGCTTAACAGGTCTTAGGGCTGGAGAATGATTGATTACTAGAATATTCAGAGATCTGGAATAACATGAACGCTATAGAATAAAAACGGTCTTGATGACAGAATATTCAAAATTAGGGTCATTTATTTGGTGGGAAATTAAACACAGGAGATGGTTGCTTTTCTGCTGAAAAGTTATTTTTTAAATGGGCAATTCCAGGAATGCAGGGACCTGAGTGTGGTTAGTGCAGGTTCTGGAAAAGGCCCCTTCTGTATCCTGATTGATTCTAACACTTTGTCAAGGCCTCCAGTATAGAAAACAAGCAGGACTGGATCAAGCATATCCGGGAAGTGATCCAGGAAAGGACCATTCACCTGAAAGGCGCCCTGAAGGAGCCCATTCACATCCCCAAAACAGCTCCGGCAACGAGACAGAAGGGAAGGAGGTCAGTGCCTAGGGATTTTTTTGTAAGTTTGCTTTTATTGAAGGAAAGGAACAAGGCAATGTTAACATACTATTTTTCAAAAATCATTTTTCTCAAATATTTTTGAGAAGTATCGAGGAGTAATTTTTTAAAGAATACAATTTATATATAACATCATTCTTAGTAATGAAATTCCTTTGTCAAGACAACCACCTCCTTCAGCTTAAAGTAAATGAAAGTCTATATGCAAATCCCTAATTCTTTTCCTTTTCCACCCCAAGTGTTATTAATCTGTGCTCCTGTGTAAGTCGTGCATGTGACCTTGGACAAGTTATGTAGCAATTAGACGTTTTTGCTTCTCATTTCTAAAATGGCAGTGACCCTATCAACTGGATTTTTATTACTGTGAGAACTAAATGCAGTGGTAGATGTTAGACTCTCAGCCCAGGGCCCAGCAAAAAACCTGTTCTCAGTGAAGAGTCAGTCATCTATCGTCATTAATACCGTGGTGGCAGCCGTAATCAGAGACCGATTTGCACCTCTTTAAACAAATCTGTTCTTCCTCCCATGGCTGATAGCCCATCTTTACCATTCTTGAAAAGCAAATCCAGCAATGTCAGGAATTTCTCTGTGTCTCCAGGGATGGAGAGGATCTGGATAGCCAAGGAGATGGCAGCAGCCAGCCTGATACGATTTCAATCGCATCCCGGACGTCTCAGAACACGCTGGACAGTGATAAGGTGAGCCAGAACTAGCCCCCTTTTCTTTGGGGAGGTGCATGTGGCCAGTCTCCGGTCGGTCGATAAATGACAGTTTGTCATCAGCATTTCAAACAGCTGCCATGGGTTAAAAGAGGTGCCTGGACATTGTACCAGGAGCAAAGATTTACAGTGTCAGGGCTAGCAGACTTGAACCCTGAAGATTCAGGAAAAAATCACTCGCCCTTCCCAGTGCCGTTACATGGTTTTCTATCCGAGTGTTCTAAGGCAGTGTGTTTAAGCTATTTTATTTTATATTAAGCAGAAGACCCTATTATTTTAAATTAAGTCTTACACAGAGCCGTGGTGTGTGAAAGCGGGGCGCTCTGATTGAAGCAGGGGCAGCGGCATCTGCCGGTGGGCCCTGAGGCGTCCGTGAACTACCCACCAGGAAGGAGGATCTGATTTGCAGCAAAGAAGTCTGTAGGTTTACCTTCTACAGCAGTGGCCTAGAGTGTCCTGTGATTCTGTCTTGATAGAATCAACTAACCTACAAAATAAACTGATGGGAGAAGTTGGAACCCTGGGCTTACGTGATGCACAGGTGACCAGAGACCCCTGTAAAAGCCAGTGGAAGCATTGATGTCCACAGAGTCCTCAGTTCCTACTGAGATAAGCACCTATTCTGTTCTTTTTCTAGAAGGCTTAAGACCAAGTTCTTAAAACAAGGTTTTGACAGCAAGTAGGGGTTTCATTGAACTTGCCGTTGGTTCAGAATTCCTGGGTTTCTCAGTGCCTGACACGGGCTGGACTTTCCCACGAGAGACCTTCGTCCCGAGGGGGCTGGAGGAGTCTGCCTTTGCGAGATGTCTCCACAGCCCACTCACTGTCCTGACCTCCCGTCATTTGGAGACGGCCGCTGTCAGAGCAGAGAGCCCGGTGTCGGGGTTTGCTTCAGCGGGCAAGTCTGAGTCCCAGCCTTCGGTCTTTTCGCACTTGCTTTCACAGAATTCATGGTGTTGAATGTTGTTTCCAGGACAGAAGTGAGTAGGTTTAAAAAGATTGGTTTCCTACATTGATTTCATTTTCAGAATCCTTCTAATAGGAGTAATTCGCTCTTTCTCAACCTCCTTTTTGACTTCACTAAATAATAAGCCCTAGAACTTACAATGCTTAGAGTAACAGGACTGGAAAACAAAAACAATGTCTCGTTTGATTTTGTTCGGAGCTCGGTGTATTACGTTCAGAAAATATTTCTCTCCAGTAGTAATAATGAGGAATAAGATAAATGACATGTTCAGTCATTTGGTCCCTAATAGCCTCTTTCCCTGAGGCCCACCCACCCCCCATAGTCATTCAGTGAAGAAAATAAAGTTTGAACTTGGAAACATCTCATTAGAGTAATCCCAATTATTTTCTTTTAAAAAAGTAGTAATTGAGGTGACTGGGTTATCTTAATAGTTACACAAGACTTCCACCTGAAGGAAAGGTCCAAAGTAATCGTGGCTCCTGCCGAGGGGACCAATTCACAGACTCGCCAAGGCTGAGCGTCGCCGCCCCAGCTGGAGGTCCACCAAGCCCCCAGACTCGCAGTCTTACCAGATGTCCTCTCATGGATCTGGTCTGGGTTTACCTGAGTTAGAAATTTATTTAAAAAACAGGTTATTTGAGTGAAATTGCCAGAGAAAAATAAATATAAAAAGTTCTGTCCTTTGGAAGGGGTGTTAAGATTTTTCTGGTGGTTGGCCCAAGAAGAAAGGGTAGCTTTGCGTCTTGGGTGATTTATGTATAAATGGGTGGTGGGGGGAGTCTGGAAACGCCCCCTGCATCTGGGAAGGGGCTCCTGGCTCTCCAGCCCCCGGCTCTGAGATGGAGCTGCCTGGTACCAGGTTGTGCCTCTGGCCCACAGAGAACCGTGTGCTAGTGCCCCCGGGCTCCCTGGCCCCCGACACTGGGCGCTGCGGGGCGCCGACTGGGATTCACAGGGGGTTTGCCCCAGAGATGAGGCTCTGCCCTGGAGTTAGGAAGAGGCAACTCGTTCTACTTCGAATCTATTATAGCAAAATAGGCTTATGTGAACTTGGATTTGAGTCTGTACAACTCCTGTAGAAAAGTAAGGCATTATCCTAGGAACTGTTACTTTTAAGACAACACATTGGGCTTCCCTGGTGGCGCAGTGGTAGAGAGTCCGCCTGCCGATGCAGGGAACACGGGTTCATGCCCTGGTCCAGGAAGATCCCACATGCCATGGAGCCTGCGTGTCCCGTGCCTGTGCTCTGCAACAGGAGAGGCCTGCATACCGCAAAAAAAAAAAAAAGACAACACATTAGGTACCCAGTGAGAGAGAAGGGATATGTCACTAGCAACAGTATAGGTTTGCGGAAATTAATCATTTTACACTGGGGATCTACTGGGGTATTAGAATTATTAAAGAACTGCCTCTTAAATATTTTATCTGTGAAGGTAACTCACCAGTTTCTGTTTACCTCATCTCATACCTTAGGCACCGAACTTCATTCGGTAGCTCAGAAATCCCGCCAGGGCCCCTTCTGCAGGTGCCGCCTTGCCTGTGCTCCCGGGTGAAGCTGTGATAGCAGCCCCTCACTCAGCCGCTCTCAGCCTACCTGATGTGCTCATGACTCTTAACCGTCTCGCGTAGTGACATGCCAAAACTGCTTTCTTAAGTGGACGTGGCAGGTATTTAATACCCCTCATTGAGTCCATAGGTCCTTAATAGGACGAACACAAAAAGGATTAAATGTCTTCCTAAGACCGTAGAATGGCAATGGGTTGTCTTCTTCCGTTCTTGTGTTCTGTATTTGGGAGGAAAATAAGCAGCGTGTGACACTTAATATGGATAAGTCAGAGTGTGGAGTTTGGAGGGGCCATACCCATGAGGCCTTATACAAAAGAAGGCCCATGTTTGCGACCACACATATGCCTACACATGTCTGTTCTCTGCTTTGGGGAGGTTTTTCTCCTTTTATGTACTTCTCTGGTAGAACATTTCAGGGTCAGTAGATGATTCAGGAGAATACATTTAAGAAATTGCATCCTTTATGGAGTCAGTTTGTAAAATGCACTGTTACTCTGAAGTAGGCTTAAACAGAAAGCCCTGTTATCTCTGATGGCAGTAACTTTTCATATGTCCCAAGGTTCTTTCCACCCTACATATTTCAAGTTTAAATAGCCTCTGATGACATGGGCAGATAGATCTGGCAAGGGAAATTACTTAACCATATTCTGCCTGTTTGACTTAATTTATGATGTCTGTTATGAGTTAGTTGTTATCATGGAGTTTGGTTCCATTTCAGAAACCGGGTGGGGGGATGTTTTCAGCTTGGCCTCTTGGAGAACTCTTGGGGAGAAGTTGTCTGCCCAGTGCTGTAGTAACTCTCAGATGAGGCACAGGGTTTTAGAAGAGTCAGGTAAGGAGGGGCCTGGAGACACCCTCTCTCCAGGGACACTGTTAGCAGATACAGACCACAGGGCCCCCGAGCACCTTTCCTTCTTTGCAAACGTCGGTTTTAAAAGCTGCCATCTCTTTGTTCCAGATGTCAGTGTAGCACTGATTCTTGCCCTTATTAATGGTGCTTGCACTGATAAAGCGATCTCATGAAAATATAATGTGGGTTCCAGAGAAATCAAATGCTTGCCAGATTCTTATCTCATTTGTCCTGAGCTTGTCTCCCTGATGTTGGGAGGGGACGCCTCCAGGTCACTGCGGGGACGAGGGAGGCCAGGTGACCCTCGCAGGGCCACCCGGAATAGAGAGCGGAAACCAGAAACGGAATGTGGATCTAATTACCTGGCGGGGTCTAGACCCTGTTACTTCACACTAGAGCTGAGGAGGAACTAAATATTTTGGCATATTAAAGAAGCATTTTTAGTATTTTTTCCTTCTGTGTGCATTATTAGTCTGTGGTTTGCTTCATATAACAAAAATTTATATTATAAGGAAAATAGAAAATATGTGAATCAGATATAGGCTACTACTATAGAACAAACCATCTTGAGGTCAGGATGAAAAAAATAACCAAGGCCAGACAGGGCAGGCTGTGGAAAAGCGGCCCGAGGCAGCAGGGGGCCAGGTGTGAGCCTTCTCTAGGTCTGAAGCCGAGCCGTGCTATTTGTAATGAACGAGAAATTCAGTTGAGACTTGATACTTGGCACGAATTTTGCCCCTAAGCTTGTGATGTGAGTATATGAATTCACACATTTTAAAAAAATAAATGGTTTCAGTTACTTTTCATGAAGTATATATAGCACTGTGTTGGGGATATGAAATTTATGTAGTTTAAAAAGTCAGTAAACCTCTGTGAAGTGACAGTCTGCACCATAGGAGCTTGGATGGATTTCCATAAATTGCAGCGCTGAGGTAGTGTATAAAGTCATTAATGCCAGTATGTTTTAAGATGAGGCTGGCTTCAAGTTTTGGAGGAAGGAAGCCTGCATTCAGCCTGCTTAGGAAGTGCCTCGTGCTTGCATCAGCCCCGTCCCTCACGTACCTGGCACTGTGTGCCGCCCGCCTAAGCTCACGCTCTCCCCGCTGCCTGCAGTTGCCAGAAGCAGGAGGGAGCCTTGGCTCGAGGCGCTGCCCAGCCTGCTGCCCTTGCCACGGTGTCCCAGAGCCTCGTGTAGGTTTGCCCGCGTGGGCATGAAGTTGAGTCCCTTCGTTCAGAAGCCTTTCTGGGCACAGCACATAGTTTTAATCCCGGGATGTCAGTTAAGGGTCTCGACTCCGCCCAGAGGGTAACGGAGTCGAGTAAGCAAAGTATTTAGCGTCCAACAGCAGATGGTTAAGAACAAGCAGGTGCTCCCCAGCCAGGCCTCTGAGCTCTGCTTCTCAGCAGCCTCTCTGTGCCTCAGTTTCCTCATCTGTAACAGGGGACAGTACGACTCCCCCCTCTAGGGCTGTGAGCATTAAAAACGTGCGTTTGGAACAGTGCCTTACACGCCCTGAGCACTGCCTAGATGTCGACGGTCACTGTGTCCTCGTTTCAAAAATTGCCTCCTTCTCCCTCGTTACTGGCTGTTGCAGACCCGCTGCACATCGGCCTCTTAGTGAGCACTCCTGCCTGCAGTGGATTTAGAAGCTAATTGTGTTCCTTAGGAGCTAGAAGCTGTGCTAAGGGTAAGTTGCTCAGACTCAGTTCCTGAACTTGCATGTCTTGGTGGCTCAGCAGCTGAATACTGATCACGTGTTGAACGGGCAGCCTCTGAAGAAGCGGGAGACTCTTGCTTGAAACGTTTTCCCAGCCGCTCCCCTGTAATCCTACCGCATCAGCCGTAGGATGAGTCCGTGCTCTTCACGAGGTCGGTTCGTGCCTTCCCAGGTGCAAGGGCATCGAGCCCTGTGCAGCCCAGGACAGGTGCCGTTCCACAGGAACAAGCAGAGAAAGCCCTCCCCGCTGGCAGCCTGGCGAGGGTGGCCCCTGGCATTGGTTCCCTTTATCTTTCTAAGTGACTGTGGCTTTTTGTAATTTTTAACAAGTTTCTGAAGTGCTCGCATAAAGCCACAGAACGAATGCAGCCTTTGCTAACTTTACTCAATCAGAAAAACAAAATTTTTCCCATGCTGGAGCAGAGAGCCTCAGTTCTAAGAAAAGGCAGAGTTTTCAAAACTACAACTTCAGGTATAACTGTTAACAAAAGTGCTTCTAAAAATAGTGGTGCATCGGGAAGTGCTTTTCAATGTAGATTTTACAGTACTGGTCAAAGTCACTGCTGACAATGGCGGCCCAGCTTTGATTCAGACTCGAGGCTGGTGGTTTATCCTGGTTGTTCTTCCTCTGGGTGAGGGACCCAGTCGGCTGGTTACCTGGCTGTCATACCTTAGCTTGTCAGGGGGAAAAAAAGAGGCCTTTCAAATGAACTTTTCTGGATAAGTGCTGCTCACCCAGGAAACACAGCAAACAGGCTCCTTTGGGCTTAGTTGTCCCAAGAGGGGTCTTGCTTTCCAGGGCCTGTGATTGAAAGTAGTACAGGTGGGGTCCAGCTGTCTGCTTCCCGAGCCCCATTCCTGTTTCTGCTTTTCAGCCAACGAGGCTTTTCGTTCATGCCCCGCGGCTCAGCCCTCGGCGCCTCTCGTTCTAAAATGTTCAGAGTGAGGGCAAGTGTGGCATTGGTCCAGGCCAGCTGCCTCTGAGCCTGGAGGCCTGGTACCTGGGCGCTGTCTCCTCTCTGATCTGCTTGGCTTTTTACACTTAAAGTTTGCCTTTTCAAATGTATCTTTTAAATTTAGCTTCTTGACATCTGACTTTCCACTGCAGCTCATGTGTGTCCCAGTCAAGGAAGGCTTCCAAGGGTTATTTGCGTGTCAGAACCAGCGTGTGATCACATCAGCAAAGAGTAAAGGATTAACCTCCCTGAATGTTATACTCAGTATTTCTTTTCTGGGTAAAAATGTTCGGTAGGTTAAGCTGCTGCTTTTGAAAACGGTTTTTCTCACAGATTTTCTTTTTCTTTTCTTTTTTTCTGTTTCCTTTTGTTTCGTTCTTTTCTTCTTTTTCTTGGGGGAGGGGTGGTAAGAAACACCATTTTTGCGAGCTTAACCATTTTTCGGTTCTGACAGATTTCTTTTTGCACCCCAATCTGTGAGAGATTCACAGTGGTCCTCTTGGAAACCCAGCAGCAGATTTTGTGACGGCTTCTCCTGTGAACTTGGCCTTGCGTTTGGGGTAAACAAGGGGCCTGATGGTCCCGTGGTTAGGACGGCCACTGAGAAGCCCAAGCCTCCGGCCTCCGCGAAGTTGCCCAGGGAGAAGCTGGGGTAATGCGTTTCCTTGGGGAATTGTTCTGACTGCCGGTGGTGGCCTTTCTCTTGTAACCACGGAGCTGGCAATTCACAGAGCTGTACTTTCTAGTCCCCTTTAAGCGAGGAGCCACTCTTTGGTCTACTCTGTGTGAAGCCTGCACAAAACCGCAAGGCCCTTCTAGTGCCTGCACCGTGCTGGGCTGTAGGATGTGACTGTGGGTTGGTACACTCTATTCCACAGGAGGAGGTGGCTTTTAGTAGACCGCTTCCCCCTCTCCTTCTGAAGCGCTCTCAGAAAGTTGGCCAGACACCCACCCGCAATTGATCTTAGCTTCTCGAAGCAGATTCATTCACAGGGAGGACTACACCATCCGTGTGTCCGTTGTAAAGAGCCCCTGTTCCTCTGGCGGAACCTGCCCCAGAAGTCACCTGTGAGCCAGTCATTCACATCAGGTGTTTGCTGTTGTCTCTCGAGAACTGTATGTTCTCGTAAAGTAGACATGCCTCATTGCAGAGCTCCAGGGAGGGGACGCCAGAGCCCGAGCGGTAGGTGAGAAGCACCCAGCCACAGCTCTGCTTCAGTTACTGTCTTTAACTGGGTTCAGGCAAAGCAAAACAATATACCGTGGTTCCTCCAGAAAATGTAAAAAGGAAAGTTCTGTTCTGTGTGACGGTTTTTGAAGGTTCACGTGCCTGCGACCAGGTGAGTATTTCATTCTTTTGGGTGAAGCACAGCAACTTGTTCCTTTTCAGTCATGGAGAGAACTCAGGCAAGGGGGCCCTGGTTTGGTTCTGCGAATCGTCCGTGCACCAGCATCCCTGGAGTTCCCCCCGGCAGCCCTTTCGTGGCTGGTCTTGGAGGAGGCATTTCATTATAGTATCCACGGTCCTTGCTCCGGTTAAGGCCATTTTACTGTCATGCTTTTTAGTCACCACATTTAATTTTTTTAAGGTGAAAAGCAGAAAGATTGGGAAAAGAATATCTTCTGATGAGAATGTCACAAGAGTTAATGTGAGTCATGGAAATTGAGATTTTCATAAATTGCAATCCTCAACCAAATGCTTGTGGTAAGGAGCCTGTGATACAAGTCCATAAAATACAAAGATGTGACAAAGATAATGTGAAAACTTTCACGGAATATGGTTGGAAAGGAAAAGTGAATTTTTAAACTAGATCAATGGAATGGTAACACTTTCAACATAGTGAAGAAATTGTGTCACTAGGGGTAGAAATGTCACTGACAATAAATAAGGATAACCCAACCTTTTTCTAGTTAGGAGATCAGTTCTACATAAAAGGCTGTAATGACTTGCATTGATACTCGAAAATAGTTATTTTAAGTCTTTTATACAAAAAAAAAAGTCTTTTTAATTAACAAGCCTGGTCTTAAAGACAAGCTTTGGAATAAGTTTAAAATATTCAAATGCGAACATTGAGGCAGAAATCCATGGGTTGTCTCCTCTCTGGACTAGAAAACGCCCATTTAATCCTCCCCTTATAGATTTGTGCAGGAGATTCTTATGGGAAAAGTCAGTTTATTCTTAGGGGCAGAGCCAAGAAGATACGGTTTTCTTAATGATAATTCTAGCACTGTTTGAAGACATTCTTCTGGTACTAGATTTTGTTACTAACTCTCTAAAGGCTTTGAGAAAGAATTTTGACTCAGTATGCGATTCTTTGTCAGAACAGGCTTGATTTTCATTTCTCAGGCCCTGTCAAGTGCACAGATGTTTCCAATAGTTCTGATTACTCTGTGAGGGGCTGGAAACTCCGCGCCAGAAAGAAAGTCTAGCTTCATTCCTCTTGGCAGCCGCGTTCTCCCTTCCCACCCTTCCCCCACCCCCAGAACACACCACGTGGCTTTGAGCAGTCTGAAGAGTTCCTACAGTGGGAGAAGGAGACCAGCACAGGCCGGTGATGAGGGAACACGTCTGAAGTGGAGCTTCCCAGGGCCGGGGGTGGTGACACGCGGGGACCACGTGCACGAGCGGGCCCAGCAGACGGGCGGCTTGGGCCGAGGGAAGGCTCCATGGGGAGTGCAGGCCGGGCTCCCCACGGGGCTTGTTCACGGGTCACATTTTCCCTGGGATGGGAAACATTCCTCCTTTTCGTTACAGGGATTAACCACTTCCATAACGTGGGGTTTTACGAGGAAAATTCTTCTCCGGGCTGGGCCTCCGCTGTTGACCTTTTAACATTAGCATCTTCGAGTGTTCACAGAGAAGTGTGTGAGACTCAGCATAGTTTTTCCAAAGAGAAGTTTGTAAAATTTAGAAGGGGGTTAGTCACTTGGGGAAAATGTCCTTTGTGGCCCAGCAGAGACAATTCCTTTTGTCGATATTTGTTTTATTTTGGAAGAGTTTTGTTTTGTTTTGCTTTCTGTGGTTGTCAAGTGGACATGTGTTTCTTATTCTAAATATCTGAACTTTCTCTGGAAAGACAGGAGGGCAGTGGAGAGCATGGAGCGTGACAGAGGGCCGGCAGGCAGCCGAGGACGCTGCAGGGCCGCGAGCCCGGGTAGGAGTCAGTTCTCTGCCGGGGGTGGGGCTGGGTGGCCTCTCTGGAACAGGATGTTTCCCGGCAGCAGGCCTGGCCGCCCCTTCCTCCTGCACATCGCAGCTCAGCCCGGCGACCGTCTTCTCTTCTTCTGTGGTCTCTGTGCTGATGCCCAAAAGGGGGACAGGAAACACACAGGCAGAGTTCACTCCCGAAGTCACAGAGGAAGAGCCCATGTTTTGTTTTGGTTTTCAGACAGCTCATTTTTACAGCAAACCTATCTTACCTTTTTCACTTCAGCAAATGTGTGGCCACTTGCTGGGTACAAAGCCTGCTGCTAGCTTCCTCTTACAAGCTGTGCGCCGGCCCTTGGCACCTGGGGCCTCACACACTGGGCATGGAAAGGTCGCAGAAGAATGACACAAACCTGCTTTCTGGTGCGGAGGACACACACACACACACACACACACACACACACACACACACACACACAAAAGCCTGGCTCGTGTCAGACTTGAGACGTAATTTGTTTAAGGACAGAGTGCTAAGACGGTAGACACAGGAGCAGCTTCTCAGAGGGATTTGACGGGGGCTGAGACGAGAGCAGCTGGGGAGGCGAGGGCTCCAAGCAGAAGGGCTCACAGACACAGGGCATGCAGGACCCACCTCAGAAGGAGGACATGGCCGCTCTGGGCTGTGAAGCACGGGAGAAGCACGAAGCCTGCCCGGGGAGGCGGGCTGGGACCCAGTGACGGGAACGTTGCGTCTTACACTAAGGAATGTGTGCCTAAGGTTCTTGAACAGGAGGGTGGCACGTGTGAGCATTTTAAGAAGGGAACTGTGGCCGCAGTGTTCAGGTGGTTTGGAAGGAAAGCCTGGATGGGGCAGGGCACTCAGGGGACCAGTGCAGAAATCCAGGTGAAGTGATTGGTGTGGGCGTGCTGACGAAGGGAGAAGTCAGAAACACATTCTAGAATCCGACTGACCGTGTTTCAGGGGTGCAAAGGAGTGTGGTTGACTGCGATACCGTTACCCAAAGGGCAACGCTGGAAGAGAAACAGATGTGAGGGCGAGTAATGAGTCACGTCCCAGACTCACTGCTTTGAAGGGATGGGGAAGCAGCAGGCCCGGATGCCTGCTCGGAAGTGCCCAGCACGGAGGCTACGGCATGCAGCCTGAGCCTGGGGCTGCCCGGATTGGAGGGCCAGAGGGGGTGGGCCAAGGACGGGGAGCTGGTCACAAGGTTCTCCTCCAGAGGGGCGATAGTGAGCATACCTGTGAGCTGTCCCCAAGGAGCGTTCGGTCGAAGGGAAGATGCACAGCAAGCGGTCGTGAGAAGGCCCTGCACCTGTTTTCCAAGCAGAGATCATGGAGTCGGTGCTCTTTACAGAGTTCCTGGGTGTGCTTCAAAGGGCCCAAGACTTAGAAGAGTTCGGACAGAAAATGGGAGTGAGCTGAGAGGAGGGAAGGAGGGAAAGGCCCTTCAGGCCAAAAGCCACGTGGCACGTGAGGGGTCAGCCGGTGTCCACGCAGCATGTGGAGGGACGTGTTGAGGCCTGGGGCGGGGAGGGAGCCCGGGCGGAGCTGGGGTGGGGGGCAGCAGTGTGGGGCGGGGAAGCTTGCGCTAGGGAGTATCCTGGGGGCTGGCGAGGGCTCTCGAAGGCTTTTGGAGAGAAAAGGGCGTGCTCCGCCTGTGCTTCCGGATGCTGCGCTCCCTCCTCTGCGGCTCTCCTCCCGATCCGGGGGGCACAGGCGCTGCCCCGGCCGCACTGCTCTCGCCAGGCCGGAACCGACCTCCAACTTTATCACCGTATTTCGCAACAATCCCCCCAAAGGCCTACAAGCAGAGTTCTTACTAGTTTGCCCTAAGTTTAAAAATGAGTACAGTTGACCTTTAAACGGGCGCAGTGCCCTGGTCCACTCATATGTGCGTTGTTTTTCAATAAGTACATATATGTGCTGTAAATGTATTTTCCCTTCCTCATGATTTCCTTAATAATATTTTTTTCTAGCATACTTTATTGTCAGAATACAGTGCATAAAACTTATGACATACAAAATACGTGTTAGTCAACGGTTCATGTCATTGGTAAGGCTTCTGGTCAACGGTAGGCTACCAGTCGTTATGTTTGGGGGGATTCAAAAGTTAGACGCAGATTTTTGACCGTGCAGGGGGGTCGGCACCCCTAACCCCGACGTTGTTCAAGGGTCACCGGTACGTGGCACTCTTTGAGAAGGGACATATGTCTCAGGCACAAAAGTAGTTGGACACTCTCATGGAAAACCATCAGATTCTGACAGTGTAACACACAGAAAATCATTATTATACATTAGAACGTGAAAAAGTAAATGTTCGAGTGTTTCGAAAGGGACGTAAATTAAGGGACAGGGAAACGGGACAGCCCTCATTCGGCTGGTGCCCGGCGCTCTGACCCAGCTGTGGAACGGGAGCCGAGCTCCCGGCCCAGGCGCCAACCTCGCCCGCTGAGGGCCGGTGGCTTGGGCTCGCTGACCTGTCCCCTCCCTCCCCAGCTGTCCGGCGGCTGTGAGCTGACGGTGGTGATCCACGACTTCACGGCCTGTAACAGCACCGAGCTGACCATCCGCCGTGGCCAGACCGTGGAAGTCTTGGAGCGGCCCCATGACAAGCCTGACTGGTGTCTGGTGCGGACCACCGACCGGTCCCCCGCGGTGGAAGGCCTGGTCCCCTGCGGCTCCCTGTGCATCGCCCACTCCAGAAGTAGCATGGAAATGGAGGGCATCTTCAACCACAAAGGTAGGAGTTCGCGGGCGTGGATGGCAATGACGGTCCTACTGGAAATGACACCGGTGCTTCTGTCCCTGCTCCCTGCAGCCTCATAATAGGTACGATCCCTCTTGGTCACTCGTGCCCCAGTCCGTTATCCCTGTGTCTCCGGGCCTTCTTAATCCATCTGGAGCTGAGATGGAATAAGGATTTCACCTGTCACTCAGAAATAATGAAGCATCGCCTCATTTCCCAAGGCCGCGTAATAAGATAGCCGGTTAGCGAAGGGCAAGGGGGCTGTTGTTGGGGGCCAGTGCCATTCATAAATGGAGGAGACAGAGAAGATGCTGTTCTCCTCCAGGTGGTGCTGGAAACAGGTAGGGGAGGTGGGACCAGACTCAGCATCTTCCTAATCAGGTTTTCACATTGTGGATTCTTTATTTTGTTAGTGTTCAGTGCTAGACAGTCAAGCATGCAGGTTCTGAGAGTTTGTCTTTATAGCTTGATAAAGTGTCTTGGGGCATCCCAGACTCCCCAGGTTCCCTGCCTGGAGAGGGAACGCAGCTGGACCCCCCGGTGGGGAGGCTGGCCAAGTCAGGCAGGGCTCAGTGTCAGGGGTCTGCAGCTGTGACAAGAGAGGTGGCTTTTGAAAAAAATGCTTTTCAACTGAAATAACAGGGTATTTGAACAAAACGGCATTTGGCACTGGGGACTCCTTTAGAGGCAAGCAACTGTAGCAAGGCTGCTTTTCCACGTGTGTCTGGATGGGTCAGTAACGAGCTCCCCGCGGGAGTATGAGAGTCTGTTTATCCTGAATGTCCAACATGGTTGCTGCTGGACTGATGTGGCTTGAAGCGGGACCTGTCTGAATCGAGCTGGTCTGCAGGTGCAAAATACACACTGGATTGCAAGACTTACCATGAAAAAAGAATGTGTAATTATTTTATAGTCATTGCAAACTGGTACTATAACATACTTTATAGGGTGGGTTAAATAAAATGTATGATTAAAATTAATTTCACCTGTTTCTTTTTACCACTTAAATGATGGCTACTAGAAAAATTTAAATTACATACGCAGCTTGCACTGTGTCTGTTGGACGGTGCTGGTTTAATCTCTTATCTTACTGAGGAGCTAATTTGAGCCTTTAAGACCTTTTCAGAAACACTGAGCTATAGCTTCTAGAAAAATGCAGAATGGGTAGAGTTTATATGCTTCAAACTGCATTAGGTCAGTCTTCCTTTTTCTGTCATGCTGGCAGATGGCCGATTCTTCCAGATCTGGGGGTCAGCGGTTGGTTTACCCTTCCTGAGAGAACTCCACTATACTCTGCAAAATCCAGTTCTTTTAATTTTGGAACATTCCAGTTGCTCCCTCCGTTGGTCAGCTGTGCCCTCTTTTTTTTTTTTTTTTTTTGCGCGGCGCGCGCGCCGCTCTGTCCTCTCCCGTTGCGGAGCACAGGCTCCGGACGCTCAGGCTCAGCGGCCATGGCTCACGGGCCCAGCCGCTCCGTGGCATGTGGGATCTTCCCGGACCGGGGCACGAACCCGTGTCCCCTGCATCAGCAGGCGGACTCTCAACCACTGCGCCACCAGGGAAGCCCCTGTGCCCTCTTTACATTCATCCTGACGCGTCCTGCAGACCATCCTCTGGCTGCTGAGGGGTTAGTCATGGCGCTGAGCTAAGTGAAGCTGCACAGGAAAGAGCCGATGACTCGCCCCCTCGGGAATTACAGGCCCGACCATGTTCCGGATCCCTCGGGGCCTAAATGTGACTGTATCATCACCTCAGTAAGCAGCTGGAAGAATTAGGCTGTGGTGTCTCCAGGGATCCAAAGAGAAAGGCAGGGAATTTCCCAATTTTGCCCCGAAGCTGAGGCATCTGCTTGCAATTACGGGGAAGCTGCCCCTGAGTGCCAGCAGCCTTGGACCTGCCCGGCTGTGGTACCGAGTTCTGAGTTCAGATAGCGGCTGGTGCTGGGCTACCCGTTGGCCCATCGCCTGGGTGTTCCCAGAGTTGCATAATGTAGTTAAGTCCTTGAGTCTGAGTTGAAAAGGAAGTACAACGTTTTTTTCAAGTTCGTCTATTATATGCAGAGGAGCCCCGGTGAACTTAAGCTACAAATAACGTTTGTTCTGAAAGATTTCTTTTCACATGTGCCTTTCCTGTGGTGTGTTCTCTACTTCCTGGTGTTCGCAATTGCAGGCTAGCCCAGCAGAAAGAACCGTGTATTTATCACACTTGCCTTTGTCCTGAAAACTTCCTACAGAGGTTGGGTTTGTGCTTGTCTTCTGGCTTGACTCCCATTCACAGCCTCTTCTCTCTGACGTTCTGTGACTTTCCGGCACCTGAGACGTCACTCCTCATGAATCCTCTGCTTACTGAGAAGGTGTCTCTTCGCTGAGTAGAACCTGTTGTGAACTAACAGTCGGTTCATAGATTGGGGCTCGGAGCCTTAGGCACTGTTCTCCTCCTTTTCCGAATTTTTGTTTTTCCTGTAGTGCAGGGAAGCTCTTGAGGTGGCCTGTTCCTGGCAGTGTTGGGACTTGGGTGGCAGATGGGGGAGGGAGGATCCTCCTTGGGCTCTTGGACAAGCGTCTGCCAGAGCCTCCTGTGCACGGTCAAGTCCAGGGGATCGGGCAGTGACCCGCGGCTCCGTCTAGAAGAGTCTTCATCGGGTAGTCGGGGCAGCAAGGGGCGAGGGTCCAGAACGAGCCCCAGGGACTGCGGGAAAGAGGCCGCCGCCCCCCTGGGGAGCAGGAGGTCCCCAGGGCATCTGCTTGGCGCCACAGCTCCCCTCCTGGCTCTCGTGTGCAGAGGACCGCGGGCTGTTCACGTACCACTGCGCGCTGGGCCAGCGGGGCTGCTGCTCAACCGGCCTCTGCTGGCGCGGCGGCTCATTCGGAGTCCTTTCCGTCTGAGAGCCGGGCTGGGCCGCAGGGCCACTGCAGGGAGGGGTCCAGTGCGGCCCCTCCTCTAGAGAACTGGGCACCCCGCGCCCCCCAGGCCTCCTTCTCAGGGTCGCGCGCGCGGGCCATCTGGCCTTTCACACGCTGCAGAGCTCCGGAGCGCGGGGGCGGGGGGGGCGGGGTGTCGTGATGTCTCGTCCCTGGTCACTCGCTGTTGATCTGGTTCCTTAAATGCCTGTGATTCTTGCTGCTCTGACCTTCCAGGTGGAGGAACAAGCACATTCGCTAATCTCTAGTCCCACAGTTTTCTCAGCCTTAGTGCCTCAATTTGTTCACAACTCCCCAATCCAAGCACCTTAAGTTTCCAGGTGAAAAACATGCCTGTTGAGATTAAATGTCTGTATTTGGTTGTGTGTGATATTTAAGAATCGCAGTGTGGCTGTGAGGATAAATACTCAGGTCAGCCCAGAGGGGCCCATTACGCACTGGGACCAGCGCCCGGGTCGCAGGCGCTCTGAGGCGTGGCTGCAGTTGGACGTCTGCTGGACGGCACGAGGACTTAGGATTTATGAGCCCCGGGCTCCTTGGATCATGCTCAGTTTCCCTGGGTGATGTCGGGGGAGGATAGAACATCACTGATTTAAACGAACAAGAAATATAATTGTACAATTTGTTCTTCAGGAAGATATTTTTGGGTCTGAGGCTAGACTCCAGTGTGGACATGATTCAGGGGAAAGGTCGGTACGGGAGGGTAGCCGTGGAGCGGCGTCCGTCGACGGGCAGCCTCGGTGTCTGGCTCTCATCTTGCCCTGGCCGCCCTTCTCCCCTCTCACAGCCTCTCAGTCACAGGCGGCAGGCAGGCAGGCAGGCAGCAGCCACAGTCAGCAGAACGGGGCCTCTGCAAGTCCCTGTGCCCCTCCAGCGCGTGTGTGTGGTTCACACCACCTCCCACCGCAAAGGTTCTCCTGGTCTGGGGCCCGGTGAGTCCGCCGAGCAGCCGGATTGAGAAGCAGTGGCCCCCAGACCCCCGCGTGTGGCCATTGCTAGGCTGCTGATACAGGGTCACGGAATTATCTTTAGTCTCTCGGAAAATCCAAGGGATTTTTCTGTCCTACTGTCTCAGCGTGGACAGCGGTCACTGTTCTCTGTTTATTTACTTTAGTGTTGGTCCCAGAAAGTAAACAGGAATATCAGAAATGTTTATATTCCCGACGAGGCCCGTTCACCGCATCCCCTTTCTGGTGCTACCCTAGACTGAGTAGGTCAGCTGTTCTCTTTCGTCACAGCCAGAACTACCATACGTGATAGTGTTTGAGAGCTTGGCTCCATGGTTCGGGGGTAACCCAGCAAGCATCCCTGGAGCGGTGCAGGGGCCCTGGATGGGCAACAGTGCCCAGCGTTGGCGGTGAGAGGGTGGGAGATACTCAGTAAAAGTAGGATTGTCCCGGGTCAGTAACCGGGCAGAGTCGCATCCCGAGCTTCCTGCAGGACGCACGCCTGAAGCGCGTCGTGGCAGCCTTTGGACTGTATTCGCTTTTGTTAAGGGTAAAACAGTAATCTGCCATCAGTCTTGAGGAGGTCCTTCCACTGTCCTCACACCCGGATTATTGCATCTGAAAGACTGCCCATGTGACCGTCATGGTGTCACTTGTCAGTTGAGGTCTTCCACTGCCTGGCCTGGCCCAGTTGGAGTTGCGCTTTTAGCCACCACTGAGTTGTTTTTTGCTAAAATTCAGCTTTAAGAGAAGACATTTCGGGGGTGAGAGTGATGTTTTATGGTGGAGCCTTTAGAAGAGGTGATGTGTTGAACTCGCAAGGTCTGTGCTTTGTGTCAGGAGGACCCGAGTTCTGATTCCATCTCTGTCTTCGGTGACGTTGCAACCCGGGGCCTGAGGTGGGTGGCAACGGGTGGTCCCTGAGGTCCTCCCCAGCTCTGACGTTCTCAGGTTCTGTTTCTCATGAGGCCTTTCTGAATGAAGGCCAATTCCAAACCTCCCCTTTTTCCTTATGCTGACCCCTAATGAGGTGGCCAGGTCGTGTTTTTGCTAGTTTGTTGATATATTTAGGAGAAAATACCCACTTAGGAACCTTAGCCTTAACCTCTCTTGAAGTTGTTTATAAAGTTTTTCTCTCTGGGATAGTGTATAGGTCAGTACTTGCATTTCACTTTGAAGAAGCTAAAAACATGATTTTTTTTCCCTCTGAATTCTTCATTAGAAAAACAGAGGAACAAAAACATGAGAAATAAAATTTGTTGCTTGCTAACCACTTGGGCCTCTACGCCCTGGGGCTTTGACTCAGCACACCACACTTACTGAAAAACGACGTTCCGGAAATAATCCCCTGTGGTTTCCGATTTACCACATCACCTACAGAAAAGTGGGTACCATCAAAATCAGGTCAAAGAGAAGACCCAGGAGTTATCTTTCATAAATGCAGTGATATGTGATTGATATCAGTGAAATGGGACGTTTTCTTTACTCCAAATGAAAACTAGGAAAGTGAGATTTTTCGTGAGAAACTACCTGAAATGTAGGCTTTTCTCTGGCTTCCACGTTGGGCTGCCTCCTTGTCTCTCAGAACTCTGCCAGGGTTTTCCTATCCGTCCTTCTCTCTGCCTGAATATTTGACTCCCCAATATTCAGTCACTAGACTGTCCTCCCAAGCTTTTGTGACTGGTTTCTTTCACTTAACATAACGTCTTCAAGGTTCATCCGTGTTGTAGCCTGTGTCAGAATGTCCATCCATTTTAAGGTTGACTCTTACTCCACGGTATGGACAGACGCCAGTTTGCTGTCCATTCACCTGTCGATGGACACTGGGGTCTGCTGTCAGTAGCTGCTCTCCTCCAGTCTCTGCTTCCCGTGCACTGGGGAGGACACCCAGACGTGGAATTGCTGGATCATGATAGTGTTGTTTTTAATTTTTGAGCATGCCTACCACATTTTGGTACCTTTATCTAAAGTGTATATTTCAAGCATATTCTCCTTTCCATCGCCACCGTTGCCTCCTTGCCACTAAGTCTCCCAGCCTCACTTCTCCCCCTCTTCTTGCAGCTAAAACACAAATCCGGTCATACTGTGCTCCTGCTTAAATTCCTTCAGTGTCTTGCTGTTGGTCACAGAATAAAATCCAGTTTCCTAACATGTGCCACAAGGCGTGGCTCGTGTGCACAGGTACGCACACGATGAGTGCACACATCCCCTCTCTCTCCCCCTGGTGTGGTCGTAAAGTAACGGGGAGCGGGGGTTTTTCCTGCCTGACACTCCTGTCCCTTCTCACCAAATAAAAAATCCTACAGGAAAATATGAATGGATACAGTGAGTCTGGCGGGGGGATGAGGGTGCAGTTAACAAGTATTTCAACACAAAGGCTAACATCAGGGTAACCTGAGAAAGGCCCCATGAGATGATGAGCTCCAGGGACCACTAAAGACACACAAGGAACCTCATAGGAACTCACTGAAAGAACTTTAAAACGGTTTAGTAGGAGCCATGGGTGCAGTAATAGTGCTGAACTTATAAATGTGATGGAGGGAGGTACAAGTAACGCAGGCTTTAAGCAGCAGGGTTGACGAGGGGCAGAGAGCCTCCACCCACAGCCGTCATGGAGAGAAGGGACCCTGAACAGTGGGCACGAGAGCTTTAAATGGAGGCCTGGGGACTGGGACTTCCCTGGTGGTCCAGTGGGTAAGACTCCACACTCCCAACACAGGGGGCCCGGGTTCGATCCCTGGTCGGGGAACTAGATCCCGCATGCATGCTGCAACTAAGAGTCCACATGCCGCAACTAAGGAAAGTCCGTGGGACACAACTAAAGACCCCAAGTGCCGCAACTGAGACCCAGCACAGCCAAAAAAGAAAAACGAGGCCTGTAACTTGGGGGGAAAGGAGCCTCAGCAGTGTTCACAGGCCAATAAATGAGTACGGTTCATCGTAATCCACTTTGTCCAGTTCTGTTCTGTGTTTTTTACTTTAAAGATACACACCTTACATAGATGAATCCATGGGGCCACTGCTCAAAGTTGTGAAAAATGGACATACCATTTATACCACATGCAATTTCTTAGAACGAATGAATGGATGAAGTGTCCCGGTCCCAGACCTGGAGGTTATAAACTCCACATCTGATTCTCAGGGTAACCACTGGCACGGCCACTAGGTGAGGATAAAATTAGGGCACCCAAGTTGCAGTGCGTCTGAGCCCCTGTTGCCCCCGCTCCAGGGCTGTTCTCCTCACCTAGCCTCTTCAGCCTCCCTGGCCACGTCGGGGCCCTGTGAGGTCGTGACTCTGCCTGCTTGCTGGGTGGCGCCCACCACTGCCTGCCCCTCAGCTCCTGTGCCCCTCGGTCCCGTGCCGTACAGGTGAGACCAGGTGACAGGACTTAGCAGAGGTTTGCAGATAGTGGAAAAGTAGGACTCCGATGGCCACTGGTGCGTCATCCCACAGGAATCCCAGGCCCTGGCCTCACCACCTGCGTCCCCAGCCTGTGCCCGACATCTGGTTTTGGCTGACCCCCAGCTCAGGGGCACTTTAAAGCGGTTTCCCTGTTTGGAATACAAGCAGTTACTAAGATTCCTCACCCCCATCCAGACCACCTTCCCAGTTCCTGGGACAGCATCCGCTCCATGCAGCCCAGCTGGCAGAGGGACGCCCCATCCTGGGAGAGGAAGCCTGGCCTCTGTGCATGGGCCAAGGCCTCATCCTGTGCTCTCTCCCCAGCCCCCCTGCCACCCAGAAAAGCAGCATCTCTGCAGATGCTCAGGTGCTTCTCTACCTTCGATAGAAATCTGTGCACCCAAAAAGGGAGCTCCCGGCCCCAGGCCTCTGGCGTTTCTTCAAGGATATTGGGGAAAGCTTGGCTCACATTTGTTCAGCCCAAATAGATCATCTTTCCCAAGTCATGAAACCCTCCTCCCCAAGGACGAGCCTAAGTCTCCTACCACTGATGAATGCTTATGACTTTTTAAATGACGTGTATGTTTTCGGAAAACGTAGGCATTAAAAAGGCTTTAATAATGTTAAAATTTTTAGTTGACTATTTTGTGATTCTGCTGTATTCAGACATTTGCTTAGTGCCAGATTGTCCCCGTTAATCAGAAAACACATCCACCCCAGACACACCAATGCATAGACGTTCGAACCTGTATCTGCCCACACGTTCTTTAAGAATATATATAATGGAAGATCTGTATATATATTTTTTTTAATTAGCTTGGAAAAGAGCACTTTTTCGTCTGTTTGAACAGCTGCTTATGTAAATCCCTGTGGGAAGAAAAACCGAGGAACAGACAGTTGCACCAAGAACAAAGGCTTAGTCTCTCCCCTGAGCCCTGTGGATCCGGGGCTCGCGGATCAGCCCGAGGCCTGTGATTAAGGAGCGCTTTCCATGCAGCATGTAATTACGGAGCCTCACAAGTGGGCCGTGACTCTCGTGAGTGCTTCATTTTGGAGGTATTTTCATGCGCCAACTTTACGTGAAAGTGTTTATTAAAACAGGAAAAAACCATGAGCAGGTATTGACGCCATCCATATTAGCTGATCACAAAAAATTATATATATAGCAAAGCCATAAACAATGAATGCGAACAGCATCTTCCCACAGCCGGTCATGACACAGTGTTCAGGGAAAGGTATGTAATCAGGGGAGAGGTGATCCCCAGGGAGAATTGAAACGTGTCTTGTTCGGGGTGACTTGGGGCCGGGCGGGGTGTCTGCTTCCTGCCTCTCTGTGGACTCGACGGTTTTCACTGCCTCCTTTCTGACACGTACGCATACCAGACTTTGCGATTTGTTAGACAGACTGGGGTTTCTCTTTTAAATTTACTGTGATCAGCGCCTGCAGAAGCTGTGAAAAATTACAGGGAGATGATGTGCTTGGTAAGAGGTTGTTCAGTAGCACAGTGTGCTGGTTTCCTTACGTATTTTGAAAATGAATAAATGCTGTACCTGCAGGGGATGTTCACGTATGTTTCAGTCAGAGTCAGTCGGCACTTCTTTCCTGATGGTATTTACTAGATCGTGGTTCTGAGGACACCTGATAAAACTGCACCTAAGCACCCATGGGCAGGTGTGGGCCAGAAAAACTAAAGTGTGTTTGGCTCTGGCTTCTACGTTCCTCTTTCTGTTCTGAGAAATGGGAGATGATTTTGGGATTCTTTTGTGTGCCTAGAGCTTACTTTCCCATCAGCAGTCCGAATTTTGAAAGATTTGACTGTAGATCCTCATAACTGAGCTGCACACGGCAAGGAAAAGGGAAAATACCTTCAGAGATCCTGGCTGATTCAGAAGCAGCGCACCCGGAAAGCTTTAGAATCACGTGTCCCTGGTCAAATCTGATGGAAGCTGCGGTACCTAGTCCCAGAAGAACGAACATCGGTACACAACTTTTATGTACGATTTCAGCGACGCCACATTCGTAACTTCTTTTCTAAAGAAGGGAAGAAATAACAAATTTTAAAACTTATTTTTAGATGTTTTGCGTGGTTCAAAAATAAAACTGAAAAGGTATAAACTGAGAAGTCTGGTTCCCACAGTCCCACTGGCCATGTAGAGATCACCATTTTTATTCATTCCCACCTTCTACATCTGGCACTGTGTTAGGCACAGATAAGCATGTATTCATTCCTCCTTCCGTTTTCCTACATAAAAGGTAGCGTATTTTGCCCCGGCTTTGTCACTCAGCCATACCTTTTAGGAATGACTTTAGTACGTGGAGAGGTGCATGCCTCTTCCTTTCTCACGGACAGGAGAGCTTCCCATGTGCACGTGGCTTAGGTTAGTACCTAGTACAAGGCTGAGCACCCCAGGTCGCTTCTGGTCTGCTGCTGTTATAAAGAGAGTCACAGAGGATCACTGTGTGTATGTGTCTTTTCCTTCATATGCAAGCTTGTCTATACAACGGAATTCTACAAGTGGGATTGGTGGGTTGAAGGGTCAGTGCATTCATGGAAAACAGACTTTTGAAGAAGAGTCACCTGCATCATAAATTAATCACATCAGAAAAAAAATCACAGTAAACATGCTATTTAATAACATTTGCTTTTACATATTTTTTATTCTTGATCAGAGTCGTGATGTTTGCACTGTACCGAACCCCTTGAGCTCTCTAATTTCATCTTACCCACCTAGGAAAAAAAAAAGAAACTATCCCCTTGGAGTGAGAGTACTCTTTAAAATCATTCATGTAACTGACATCAGAAGTTTCCGTGTGACTCCTGTGAGATGCGATTTTGGTGGACGTTTTCCCACAGAGCTCTGCACAGGAGCGTGCAATATTAATGCAGATAATGTTTCACCAGTGTCTGCATTTGACTGCAGACTCAGTCAAAGAGGTGCAAATTAGGGGCTTGACACTAAATGTAGAGTGGTCGTAGTTTCCAAGGAATGGGTAACTTCCCGTAGTGTGTGTCTAAAAATAGCTTTTTGTGGCGCTTCTGTTTTGCTTTCCACCTGAGCCAGGCTGCCTCTGAATCCAGGCCGCCCGTCACCTGTGAGAAACACATTCCGGAGACAGTGCTGTCCGTGCTTGTCACAGGCTTTGAAGTCTCCATATAATCTCTATACTTTATGAAGGCTTCACTTTCCAATCACGAACATTTCACAGTGAATTTTGAAACATGCTGTTTTTAAAACCATCCCCAGTGTAACTTTTTTCTTTCTTTACTGACACTCTGAAAAGATTTTGGAGGGAAGAGAAGAGTGCGGGAGGCTGGGGGTCAGTCAGACGGTTCGAGAGGTTGACCTTTGAACTCTGACCCCCAACCCAGCTCTGTCTAGAAGAAGGGTCCTGCCCCCTTCCTGGTGCTCTCTGGACAGAGTGGGGCTGCCCTGGAATCTTCTGACATGCTTCAGTGCTTGGGGCTTCGAGGCGCGTGGTAGCGTGGTCTGACCAGCGGTGGCTGGGATGCTTGGACATCTTGGTTGTTCCACGTGGCCAGCTATTCAAGGGGGTCGTCATTTTCCCAAAAGTCTTCTGACCAAGCTCAGGACAGGGGACCCAGCGTGTTTGTTGTCTGAGGGCCCTCTCAGACATTCGAGAAGACAGTAAATAGGCTCACTCACCTTGGCTGCGTTGCAAGGCAGCTCTGGGATTCCGTATTCTTTTCCCTGTGTATTCAGTTGCATCCTTTTCCTCCCCCACCCCTTCTCCTGGGTCTGTAGAACTTTGAATTTACTAGAAGGAAAGAATCTTAAGTTCTGTTCTTAGAGAGAGATTAGCTTCCGTCTCAAAATTAATGGGACCATTTCAGTTCCAGATTATGGAGCACATTGTTATCAGACGGGGGCAGAGGCTGCGTTGGTCATCCCGGGGTGTCATAACAAAAACCACAGAGTGCACGGCTTAAACAGCAGACGTTTACTTTTTCATAGTCCTGGATGCTCGAGATGCTCCAAGATGAAGGTGTGGGCAAGGTTGGTTTCTTCTGAGGCCTCTCTCGTTGGCTTGCAGACGGCCACCTTCTTGCTTGTCCTCACATGATCTCCGGGTGTCCGGATTTCCTGTCCTTGTAAGGACACCAGTCATATTAGATTAAGACCCACCCTTACAGCTTCATTTTAACCTGGTCACCTTTTTAAAGACCCTATCTCCAAATTTGGTTACATTCTGAGGTACTGGGGGATAGGACTTGAACTTAGGAATTTGTGGGGGGGCGTAATCAGCCTACAGCAGAGGGGCTGTTGGAGCCTCAGAAGATTAACAGTAATAACAGGTAAGATATGTTGAGGGCTTGCCCTGTGCCAGGCACTGTGCTGCTTTTCTGTACATTTAATCCTCAAGATACCCCGATGGCAGTGTATACTATTATCATCCCTGTGTTATGATAGGGAAATGGAGGCACAGAGAAATTAACTTGACCAAGCTTAGTAGGTGATGGAAAATGGGGTTTTAAAAGCAGCGGTCAGCCTTCAGGGCTCAAGTTCTTAACCCCTGTGTGTCCTGCTCTCACAAGCTGGAAGGAGCCTCTGGTCCCGGAGGGAAGCTGGAGCCTCTAGAGACAGACTCAGTTGCCCAAGGCCAGGCAGTACTGGTGGAAGAGCTGATTCCGGAAGCCGGTCTTCCAGGCCCGCCGCTCTCGAGGCCATTTGCCTTCCGTGGGCTGTGGGCATTCCCAAAACTACCCCACCACCACCCCCAGCAGTCAATTTTCTCTGAGAAGGATCCATTTTCAACCTTCTGGTTTCACTTACGATACGATAATTCCAATTGCTTTCCACCACCCGAAGAAGCCACCTGGATGGAAATCTGTCCTTTTTCCTTCTCTTTAGGTCCCTCCCCTCCTCTCCCTCCTCTGTGAGTCAAGCACAGAACTTGACCCTCAGGGGGCTTGTTGTGAGTCAGTGAATGGAAGAACCAGTAGCAAGAGGGAAAATGAATTTTTTTTTTTTTTATCAATTTGCATCCAGGAGTAAAATTTTCCTGCTCCCTCCCTGCCTAAAAAAATAGAAGTCTGCCGCTTGGCCTTCCTTGGAAGAGCTGGAGAGATAAGTAAGCTTCCTGTCGGGGCTTCCCATTCACCCTGACCCCTCCCTGGGTTCTCCTGTGGCCTGTGTCCTCGCTCTCTGATGCTTCACAGAACTGGGACATGAAAGGCGCGTATTGGCTGCCAGGAGTTGGCGACATTGCTCTAATTTTTTGAACACTATTGTTTTTGTTAGTTTTTTAGGGAACGTTCTTGTGGGGTTACCATCTCATATTGCCATTCTGCAAATAATCCACACGCTGATGCAAACAGAGAAGGTCACGTAGTGAGTTAAAGTGGGAAAGAGGAGGCCTTGAATGTTGGTTTTGTTCAAGTAAGAGAAAAACTCCCACCATTTGTGAAAAGATAGTTAAGTAAAGCAGTGAAAAGGAGCCTATCGAGTTTTTGGCACCCAGATGAAGAGTTTGAATGCCTCAATAAAGGTGCTTTTGTGGATTGGCAACTGCGCTAGAAAGCGGCAGGAAATAATGTGCTGAATGGGGCCCTCAGATGCAGGATTCAGTCGTCCTGTCCCCTCCCTCCAGAGCGGGAGGTGTTATCTGCGGGGTAAGAAACCGGACACAACGTCCTCTGAACAGGAGTATCTTTGTGCGTGGAACCTGAGAAACTCGATCCCGGCTGTGCAGCTGTGCAGAGGCCAGCGCTGTGGACTCGCTGGACAGAAAGGAAGTGCCGGGAAGGGAGGAAACCAGGGCCAGGGAGGCAGGATGGGAAGCAGCCGCATGAAGCAGTGGGATGCTCCGATGCTCCAGCTGCAGCGCTGCCTGCTTCTACTAATAGTTGAGGTTTCAGGACTGGATAGAGGATAAGACTGCTGAAAACTTACTGGAATTGTCGATAGTGTTTCAGGTCTCAAGAAAACACTACTAATTTTTAGAGGAAATGATAAATAACATTCCTCATAGTTGTGTTATTTGAGTTTCCATCTCAAAGTGTAGCTCCTGTTGTGTTATGGATCCCATCTTTGGCTTTGAAGATTTCGAGGACCTTTTCATCCTACATTAACTGCCTAATTGTTAATGTTTGTTCCCTCTTCAAAAAGCGCTATAATCTTAATAGAAGGACTTTAGGTCCTTTGGTTCATCTGAATTTTAGTTTTACAAATAGCTTTAAGTATATTTTTAGTTCTGATTTAATAAAGCACCATTTATATATGGACCTATTTTACTGGTGTGAGTTTTGGAATTTTTTTTTTGAGACGACCTTTGACAAAAAATGACCTTGTCTCATTTTTTTCTGAACAGTAACGGGCACTTGAAATTTGAAGTTCTCATTTTAAATATTTGAGGATTAATTATCACAAGAGAAGCTTACCTAAAAAGTGATTTGGGTGGTGGGGGCATTGATTTTGACCAAAAGAATTTCTTGTCAACCAATTTAAATAAAAATACCTTTATTTTTATGAGATTGGCTATTATAATTTTACGCACAGTTATGCGAAGGATGATTTTATATTTCTTCAGTAGATTTTTTCCAATAAATCAAAGATCCCTTTGTTCACAGGTGATCAATTTGCCTAACAGGGTTTTTTTTTTTTAATAAATTTATTTATTTATTTTTATTCATTTATATTTGGCTGCGCTGGGTCTTCCTTGTGGTGCGCGGGCTGCTTCTTGCGGTGGCTTCTCTTGTTGAGGAGCACGGGCTCTAGGTGCGCGGGCTTCAGTAGTTGCGGCACATGGGCTTCAGTAGTTGTGGCACGTGGGCTTCAGTAGTTGTGGCTCGCGGGCTCTACAGCGCAGTCTCGGTAGTCGTGGCCCACGGGCTTAGTTGCTCCGCGGCATGTGGGATCTTCCCTGACCAGGGAACGGATTCTTAACCACTGCGCCACCCGGGAAGGCCCCCTAATAGGGTTTTTTTTCCCCCACAGAAGTTCTCTGACTTCACCTATTTCTCTGGTAACTTTTTTCACACTCTCAATTTCTTTAGCTGTTTACCTATCTATAACAACATTCAATTTTTTATTTTTAAAAACTTTTCATTTTGAGATTTTTTTTCCCTTAATTTTTATTTATTTATTTATTTTTTGGCTGCGGCCCATCTTAGTTGCGGCACGCGGGGTCTTCGTAGAGGCATGCAGGATGTTTCATTGTGGTGCGTGGGCTTCTTTCCAGCGGTGGCATGCGGGTTTTCTCTCTCTATTTGTGATGCGCAGGCTCCAGGGCGCATGGGCTCTGTAGTGTGCAGCGTGCTGGCTCTCTAGTTGAGGCGCACAAGCTCAGGAATTGTGGCCAGTGGGCTTAGTTGCCCCACGGCCTGTGGGATCTTAGTTCCCCCACCAGGGATCGAACCTGCTTCCCCTGCATTGGAAGGTGGATTCTGAACCACTGGACCACCAGGAAAGTCCTGAGATCATTTTAGACTTGGGGAAAGGCTGCGGAACTAGTATTGAGAATTCCTGTACCCCTTTACCTGGCTCCCCTGATGTGACGTGTCACATGACCCTGGTTCAGTGACCAAAACTAGGAATCCAGCCTAGTTAACTGGGCCACAGACCTGATTTTGGATTTTGCTTTAATGTGTCTTTTTGGCTCAGGATCCAGGACCCATGTTGTGTTTGGTTTTCTCCAGTCTGTGGTAGTTCCTCCACCTTCTTTGATTTTTCATGAACTTGACACTTTTGAGGTATTAGTCATCCCTTATTTTGTAAGATGCCCCCCAGGTAGGGTTTATCTGATGTTTTCTCATGAGTAAATGGAGCTTATGCATTTTGGGCAAGAACACCACAAAAATGATGCTGTGCCCCACTCGGTGCATCACACTGAGGGTGCAGGAGGACCCAGACGTGTCTCCTTGCTGGTGGTGGTGACCTCGGTCACCTGGATAAAGTGATATCTGCATATTTCTCCCTATGAGGTCACAGTTTTTCTCTTTGTAGTTAACAAATACCTTGTGGGAGATGTTTTGAAACCGAGAATATTCTGTTTCTCCTCTTGCCTTTACCCACTCGTTTCCATCCATCCGTGGGTCTTGCCTACAACAATAATTACTGTGGAGCTTGCCTACTGGTGATTTTCTGTCTTCCTCATTCCTGTTAAATGTATTCATTAGAATTCTGTCAGGAAGAGTGCTTCCCCTGCCTCATTTATTGATTCAGTTATTTATATTGGTACAGAGTCATGGATATTTATTTTATTGTATGAGTCATTATCCAATACTGTCATTACTTATTTTGTTGCTCAAATTATTCCGGCTTCGGCCGTTAGGAGCTCCTTCAGGTTGGTTTCTGTGTACTCTGGACACATCGCATCATTTTTGGAGCGCTTCCTTGCCTTCTGGCAATGCACGGTGCTCCTGGCTCATCTTGTGTTTTCCTTGCTGCAGTGCTGGAGCAACTGTTTCTTTTAGGTCTTCTCAGCAGACATGTATGTGCACCTACCCTGTGTGCACACATGTCTATAGCCATGTTCCGTCTCCCTCTCTCTCTCTCTCTCTCTCCATATATGTATGTGTGTGTGTAGACATAAAGAAACATGACTTTCACATCACGCTGAAACCTCTGACCTCTGTCGAACAACACAGCATTCATTCTGCCTCTCCTCCGCCTTTCCTTACTTGGAACCATTTTCTCTGACAGTGAGAGACCTGCATCTCATTATCCAAAATATGTTTACTTATTTCTTCAATCCTAGTCCAGAAGCCCATTTTTTTTTCCTCTTTGGAAATTAAATATTTTCTTTACCTAAAATGACTTGGCTTTGAAAGACTCAGCTCTACCTTTTCTCACTGCCAACCCATGACAGGAACTTACGATTCATGTTGTCTTTGGTTTTACAGTATACAATCAAAATACTGTTTTTCAAAGTCGCTTAGCAAGCTCTTTTCTTCCCCACCCTCTGCAGTGTGGTTGTGTTTTTCCCTGGCAATACAACTAGGTTCGTTTGCTGCTGTGTTCACCTTGCATTTGGAGGACACACCCCAATCCTCATTGATCTTAATTACTTCTTTGGGAGTGTGTGAAACATAACCACGGTTCCAAGAGTCAACGTCCCCGGTTTTCTGACATACAGATACGTCTTATTTTTTCTTCCCGGCACCCCTTGCTGTTGAGCCTTACAGAGAATCACTGGGTTAATGCGTTGAAAAGCTCTGTCTTCGGCAGCACATCTTCTGTTTCCTTTGTGACGCTTTTAATTATATGTCTAGCCATCAAATGAAAGCAGCAAAAATACCAAAAAAACCAGAATTTCTTGTTTTCCTTCACAGAGTCCACTTTTTAATTTCCACATTGCGTATCTCCTCTTTTGCCACATGCCTAGAATGTTCTTTTTTAACCCACCCCATTTAGTTTTCATGTCTGTCAAGCTCACCTCCATCCGTCCTCTGCTGAGCTCACTGTTGCGTTCCACTCCCGGGTCTCCCACTGTTGTCGTGGTTTCCCGACCACCCTTCCCACCTGCTAGCTCACACTCACTGCAGATAGACTCATTCTGTGCTGGAACCTCAGCCTCCCTCCACCCATCCTGGAGCTTCCCAGTCGCTTCCTTTCTGGTCGGCACGTTATCGCCTCTTTTACAGCCAGTCACCTGAATTCCCCAGCCTCTGTTCCCACCAGCTGCTCCCTCCCACCCTCAGGGCCACGGTTCCCACAGGCTCTGCCCCGCAGGTCAGCTGAGGTCACCCATGGGTCTTTCTCACCTGAACTTGGTTCAGACTCTTCGAGTCCCGGTCATACCACCGAGGTAGAAACATGCCTTAGAGGCAGAACTTATTTCCAGGAAGCATTTGCCAATTGTTTGGACTTTTCTTCCTTTTTCTCAATCCTCTCCCATCCCTTTCACTTATTCACATCAGCACTTCTGTTGGTTCCATGTTTGTCTGTCCAGCGGTTAGATTATCACCACTTCCAGGTGAGGGCCATGTGGTACCATTAGTTGACATCATTTATCTTTACTACTTTTTTCAAAATTACATAGTAAACACTCTGCAGTGTCACACTTCCATGAATAGAAGGAAGGAGGAGATGGAAAAAGCTTCCTTCCTTCCTTCCTTCCTTCCTTCCTTCCTTTACTCCTGCTGTGCTACATCTCTCTGACAGATGTGAACTTGAAATTTGAAGAGAGCAGTCACTGAGGAAATTTCTCATATATCTTCGCCAAAATTATTTTATTCATTTTTAAGCATCATTCCCTGCCTCTTGAGTAGAGAACATATAATTACACATAAAGTAATTAATTTCCCTGACAGCTCTTTTTTTGTTGTTTTTTAATTAATGGCCCTCGCTTGGCAGTCTGTATTTTTGGAAAGGGACAAAGTAAAATATTTAATAAAGGTTGTAGCAAATGAAACCCTAGAATGTCAGTTAACTTGATTTCCTTTAGGACATAATTTTTACTGCTTTTTTTGCCAAGAAGAGAGAGGGTTATTTATTCGGTAATAAAGTTTTCTTTTCTTGCATAAAAAGTGCTCTGTGCAGAATTCCGCCTCTTGCTTGGTCCTGGCATAAGTATGCCATCTGGATCTATCACGGGACCATTTATAAGGAAAAACAAACTTATGCTTTGTTTCTGGTCTTTTAAGAAGAATATGAGGCCTAATGTGGGCCTATAAATGACAGACCCCACTTTGCAGCAGTTTGTTTTAGGGAGGTATTACAGTGCCGGGGACAGCTTTCTTTGGGCGCCCTGGATTTATTCTCTTCTTTTCCTTTTTTAAATAGTTCTTAATTGTCCTAAAACGAGAAGGAAACTATTCAATAACCCCCCCTTGGAAAATGTTTAGGTAACTGAGGGCCAGATTACAGTTTTAGATATGTAAAGAATATTCCAGGTGACTGCCTCACAGCAGGAGCTGGGCCATGAAAGTAGAGGTTGGGGAGCACTGAGTGCTTCTCCAATTAATGAGAAACAGGAGAGGGAGTGCGTCCACTTAGCATAGAAGTTGAAAAGTCAGACTTGGTGATTGTTAAACAATGGATATCCCCCTAAGAAGCCCTTGTGCTGTGTGAGACGGGGAGAAAACACATGTAAACTTTCATAGAGAGAGTGAGCATTTCTGTAGGCTAAACAGTTTCTGAAAAGGACAAAAATAAGCTTTTAAGATGCTTTAGTAAAAATGCCTTTACAGATCACAAGTAAGGATATTTATTTTCACTCGTACGGCTGCCTCTTGTAAGGAAGGATGAAGATATGTTTTCAATAAGCGAGGAGCGGCATTGCAGTTCAGTGATGTAACCAGTTGGCTATAGACCGAATTACGTTTCTTTTTGATATCAAGTCACATCAGGAGGCACTGTGTTTGTTGTGTGTCTCAGAGAAGCCCTCCATCCAAAGGCACACAAAGCCCGAGTCAGAGAGCCCAGCGGGGGGGGGCAGCTGGCACTTGACATCTCCCTGAGTCAGGAAGTCGCAGCTCTGGCTTGAGTAGGAGAGGAGAAACATCTGGCTCCCAGCGCGCCTGCAGAATTTCCTTGAGCTCCAATTAGAGTGACTGTGGTAGAAAGCAATCCACGGGCGGCGTCTGGCTCTTCCCACATGTGAAGCCCACTGCAAGGCAGTGCTGGGCCGCCAGGCAGAGGGAGCGGTCCCTCACGCCTGCGTCTGAGTGCCCGGGGCACTGGCGCCTGGTTCGCTGCCCCCAGGGTCGCTCTGGCTGCCTGGAGGCATAGGGAGGGTCAGAGTGCTGAGCCTTTAGGCTCGGGTCAGCCCGGCCGCACCATGCCAAACGGAATTAAGCCGGTTGATCCGCTGGACTCGCTTTCGGCCGTCAGCACAGCCTACCGCAGTGGCGGGCAGCCCGGCACCTGCAAGTACTGGATCCTGGACCTAGGTACACACCTCCCTGCAGCCCCAGCTGCTCTCCCCGGGCTGTGTTCTTCCAGGCAGCTGCCGCAGTGGTGGTGGTGGGCTTGAAAACAGAAAGGGTCTGTGCTTGACCACCGGGATGCGTTATCTGCGCACCGTCTTGTAAGAGGGACTGCATGGGGAGGTTTTGCGGGGGACCTCTAGCAAGGGGATGAGAAACGGGAACTGGGCTCTGTGCAGTGATGTGTTGATTGATTGCTTTGTTGTAAGTTATTCTTAATATCTGGGGATTGCTTTGATTATCCCTTTTTTCTTGTAAATGGCATAAAACAGTCTAAAGTAATCTATGCTACAAATTGCTTTCTTGTGGCCATATGTCTGTTTCAGGTTTAATTTTGTTTAGGGTTTTTCGGGCTGTTCAGGTGTCCTGCATGTATATTTAGATTCTCTGTTCCCTTCTCTTAAGAACTGCAGCCATATAATAAGTTAATATAAAGTTATGTGCGGGGAGCGGGTCTTCCAATAACCACCAGTCTATTTCAGGGGAGTGTGTGGGCCAGGCTGCGGTTTCTACACAGAACTGGAGTCAAGACAACGAAACATGATTCCTGCAAAGGTCATTTGAGAAGTAGATAAATTCCACTTTGAGGAAAAGGCAATAGGATACAGAAGAGTGAAGCTAGGGAAGAAGTTAGGTCTGTGGGTCGCAGAGAACCCCTGCCCTGCAACGCTCCAGAGGAGGCTAACTTTCCAGCCATAGCCTTTGACATCTGTCCAGACTGTACAGCCATGGAAAGGAATTTCTCACAGGCTGTGTCCTGCATACCAGCCGGGCTGGCTTCTACCAGAATGTTGGTGCTGGCCTGGTGTGCGTTTAATGTTTGCCTCCACTCTCCCACCCGCTGTTATTCACATGTGCACTTAGAAGTGGACAGCAAGCAGGAGAGAGCCCAGGGGACCTGGCGAGACCTTTGGGGCACTTCAGTGTACTGTGAGCTCAGTGGACAAGGTGGAGGTGGAGGGACCCACCAAAGAAGGGGGGAGTCTGAGGAAGAGGGAGGCGCAGAAATGTGCTTTGAGCATCTGAAGGCGACATGGCACTGCTTACATGTTTGTGCATGAAATGCCGGAGGAAAACAACCAAATCTCTGATTAACGGGCCCCAAAGGAGCCCCAAAGGAGGTGTTGGCTATGTGAATATTGACTTTGTTGGTGTGAACGTGGGTTTTGATAATATTCCTCGTATTTTTTTGTTCACAAAGCTGTCAAAGCATTTTTAAGTCACTGACCATAACTTTTGTCATATTTATGTTAATTAAATTGTTCAAGAATGGCCCCCCTTTCTGGAGGGGTCCAAGCTGAGCAGGTCCATTGGTGATACTGTGCACTGGGAATCTGCACTGGGGGTGGAAGTAGATCATCTGTGAGATCTCTTTATTGAAAATAATAACGTCTGTGCAGTGAAAAGAACAACCGATAATGTCAAAAGTCAGATTTAAAGTCTCAGTCACCCAGTAACTCTGGGACTCGAGTGAATGACCTTCTCTCTCTCTGAACTTCACTTCTTTGTGTGCAAAATGGGAAAAGCAATAGAGCACCCCTCTCAGTGGATCATAAACATCCCCAAAGTGTAGACCAAAATATTTTAATAAACAATTTTGCTAAGATTTTAAGAAGACATGGCATTCTTCTTACAGGGGGGATTTTGAATCCTAGCAGCATTTTAGGTCCTTAGGAATTCTTCCGAAGAGACGTTATTAAACTAACTTTTTACATACAGGAGGATCGTCATGCTGTTGTAGTCTGGGTTTCGCCTGGATATATTTTTGTCCTGGTAATTCTCAGACTATAATGGAAACTCCAGGTGATGTTATCCGAGCTGTCACACAAAATTTTTAAGCTAACACAAATTTGGAAAGAAATAGATGTCCACTGGAATTTTCATGGGGAAAAAAAAAATTAATCTCTTCACAGTAAAGACTAGAAGAGGAAAGCAAAACTCTACTTTGATTTTTTTTTTTTTCCGTAGAGAAATATGACTGTCCATCTCTTTCTAAACCTTCATAGTAATTCCTAGGCAATTTCCTGAATGCCATGTTATATCAGAGTGATATTTTAATGCATTCTGATTCCACTCATTCAGTTGATTATGGGGACATATATATGCATCAGATTGGGAAATGAAAAATGATGATTCTGAGTAATATGCAAGAAATGAATCCCAAAGTAGCTTTAAAATACCCAGCAAATCGTAGAGAGTGATTGCAAAGCCTTTTTTGTACCCACCAGCAATCTGGGAGTTCATTTATTGGAGTACGTTGGGAAAAGGCAGTTTTTCTGCTTTCTGACGTATGCAGTGGGGCATTCTTGTCCAAATATGAATTCGTCTCGCTTGGAATTTTATTTGCAGATGTTGCCATTTCCAGTCACTCACACAGCCATGATGAGCCCTGAGACTTTTACTGCCAAGCTGTTGTTAGGAAAAGGACTTAAGAGAAGGTGAGGTCAAGGAGAACGATAAATTATCTTTTAAGAGGGTTCCAGTGGGAGAGCCCATTTATCCTGATAAGATAGTGGGACTGTTGAGTTGGTTCTCATTCTGAAATAAGCGTTCCCGTTTATAGGACACATGGAATCTATTCCAGTGCTGGAAAAACATACAGTGGTGATCCTCCTTAATGTTAAACAGACCCCTGTACACGGGGAGCTGTGTGCCTCAGCATTCTTCTAGAACTCTCTTCAAGTTGTCTTTGTTCTTTTTCGACGAGGAGTGTGGATTCTCACCAATGCAGTTTTTGTTTTTGTAAATTAAAGGACAGACCTTTCAAAGGCTAAATATAGGGATGTGAAACTTGTTCTAGAAGTATGCAGGTGGTTAGCAGCAGTGCCCACTTCACGTCAAGGAACCAGTGCACAGGCCATCAGTCTCCTGTGAGTGAGCGAAGCCACAGAAGCACTCGGCACAATACTGTCTTGTTGCCACGATGAAGACTGACTGTTGCATGCAAGTACTGTGCAAACTAAATTCTATCCTAAATCTTTTTTGCTCTTTAAGTTTTTTTGTTTGTTTGTTTGTTTTTTGGCGGTACGCGGGCCTCTCACTGCTGTGGCCTCTCCCGTTGCGGAGCACAGGCTCCAGACGCGCAGGCTCAGTGGCCATGGCTCACGGGCCCAGCCGCTCCGCGGCACGTGGGATCTTCCCGGACCGGGGCACGAACCCGCGTCCCCTGCATTGGCAGGCGGACTCTCGACCACTGCGCCACCAGGGAAGCCCCTTAAGTATTTTTAAATGAATCCGAGTTTAAGGCATGGTAACGATGGGAGTAGTGTGTGACTGTGCATAGCAGACCACCAGTGCTCCTGTCTGGGCAGCCCCCCTGCCAGAGTGAGCCAGGTCCTTGCTAATCTTGCTCAACTGCAGTCTCCTCGCCTGGAAAATGTTTTTAAAAAGGAAGCTTGCTGCTATGGTTATTATGCTCTTCAAAAACTACAGTAAAGTTTATTTTTTTTATTTTCGGCAAACCACAATTATAAAATAATTTTAATTAGTTTTCTCACTTTTCACTAATCAAAGATGTATTTGTCCCTCTGAGCTTATGATGACAAGTTTGGCGGGGGCGGGGGGGAGGAAGTGTTACGTGCCGAACTTGTATACATGCATATTTCCAGCCAAAATGCAAAGAAATGTTAAGTTATTGGGCCTTATTTAAGGGGAATATACAAATTTTGAAATAGTAAAGCTTTTTGAAGTTCACGTGGAAAATAGGCTGAAAAGTTCCCTCCCAGTGCCCTGAAGGTCCCAGGTTAGGAGCCTCCAGGCCAGGCGACCTTGCCTTGTTCTGGAATTTGACCTTGCCTTGTTCTGGAAGCCTTTCCTCTCTCTCCTCAGCTGTCAGCCCCCTTCGGTGTGTGCTCTTTGTATCCCTTCAGCTAGGCTTCGTGGCGTTTTATGCTGAAGAATTTCCTCCAGGTGCTCCAGCTGGCCTCAGGGTGGCGAGTCTGCCTGGGACTGGGTAATGCACTGGGAGTCACCCTGCGAGGCTCCCGCTTCCCCTGCCTGCCCCTGAGGATGGGCGGGAGAGGCTGGGCTGAGGGGCCGCAGCCCAGATGTTCCTCATGAGTTTTGACAGTTCTCACATAAAACCACACAAACGTGAACAAAGTGTACCAGCCCAACACAGAGTTGGTGTTTCTCTGAAACTGTATGCCAAGGGTTTAAAGAAAAAAAAAAAAGGAAAATTCACAGACATATGGAGCAGCAGAGGGGAGGAGAGAACACCCATAGGCAACCAGTGACAATGTTCAGACAAATTTTTAGGCTTTTTATATGAAAAAATGATGTCTCTTTTATTTATACTTTTAAAATTTGACTGGAAGACATCATCTCTCAATGCTTTCCACCGTCCATTTTCTCAAATGCACGGTTAAAGAAAGTGTCTATTGTCACATCTTGTTAATAGTAGTAACAGTTCACACTGTCATGAAAATGGCCCTTTTGCAAAAAGACTAGAGTTTTTCTTCCTTCTAAGGATGGAGCCACTGAGAAACATCTGAGACAAAGGACATCTCCTCCAGGCAACCCCCCTTCCTCTTTTAGCTCTTAAATAAGCTGATGGATTATTTTAAGAAATGGCCCAATGGCCAGAAACACATGTGAAGTTGACGAAGAGTCTTCAGTAACAAGAAGGGACCGTGCTCGTTATGACGTAGAACTGGAAATGGAAGGTTTTTCCCTTTGTCTCTCTCGGGCACACAGCGCTTACCCAGCCCTGCTAGACCCTGCCCGGTGCGGAGGCTGTTTGGTTGTTTCCTCCTATTGCTTCCCTCCCCCCCCACCCCGCCCCCACACCGCCCCGGTCCTCAGCAGTGGCGTTCTATCACACGGGGCACTAATTAAAGCCAAGGACAGAATTTGTACCGTTAATTGGTGTTCAGAGCAGAGGCGTTCTTTTCATTCCCTTTGTCTCTGAGGCAGCTTTGTTCCTTCCTGGAATAACTCCAGGCCTCCCTTCCTTCCTTCCCACTGTAGTTACTCAGCTGCTTGAGTAACACCGAGGTGGGGAAGACGCTAACAGGACAACCTCTGCATGAGGAGTGCGGGGGATGCTAGAAGGCCGCCCTGGCCTTGCGCACTCCTCCTGAGACACATCATAGGTGGAGATTTCACCTCCGGTGTTGGAGACGTGAAGAACTCTAGGAACAGTTGCCCTGATCCTCTTTTCATTTTGTGTTTTGGCTTTTGTTGTTGTTGTGTTAGTATGTGATATCCTGGAGAGGGAGTGGGCAGTCCTCAAGAAAGTATGAAATAATAATTTGAAAAATAAAATTCAGCGCCCTTCAGTTCTTACAGGGGAGTGAGGGGGCAAGATGTCATAAAATCAGGCGAGATAAGGTTAAGTGGATTGTGGATGCAGGGTGCACACATGCAGTTGCGCAAAAAGCCACAATTGTGTGGTTAACATTTTAATCCTGTTTTTCAAGTGCTTAGTTTTAGTTAGAGTAGCATTTTGCTTTTGGTAAAGGTGTTACTAAAATACAATTGTAAAAGGAATTCCTAATTGGTTAGGGCTTTTTGGTTCTCTGATTTTGAACCAAACAACCACGGACCCTAGGATATAATGTACTAGATACTTGCTTTGTGGTTTTGGGGGGTGGGGGGATGGAATCGTCCAGTTCCTCATTCTCCACAGCTGTAACTCTTTCTAAACTAATATTCCGTCCCTTGAGACCGAAACTTCAGCTAACCTACTGGGTGGATGACGTGAAGAGTGATAGTGCTTGGCAAGCTGATTGCAAAACATTCCAAGGCCAGTTTTTGTTTCCTGATGCTCCATAAAAATGAGTATAGGGCTCTATGAATGAGTTATGTGGCTCTAAAAAAAGTTCATAAGTTTGTGTAGTTTATAGCGTATTTTGGTTAGAAATGTTCTTATGTAATTCATGCATTTTCTGGAATGTAGGAAAAAGACTCAACAGTGTTGGCATTCTGAATCTGGTCTAAATTAAAAGTAATAATAAATTTATATACGAATGAAGAGAAATCTGTCACCACCTGAAATAAATCAATCACGTAGTTTAAATCACTAACTGCATAATGTTCTCTTAAACCATTTTGCAAGGGAGTGTCTTTGCATGTCCCTGGCTTCACCTAGAGCCATGTCCAACTGAAAAAATCTACACATTGCCCCCTAAAAAAATTCTTTGGCTTCCTCTTTAAGAAGGTAGCCCAAGGGCTTCCCTGGTGGCACAGTGGTTGAGAGTCCGCCTGCCGATGCAGGGGACACGGGTTCGTGCCCCGGTCCGGGAAGATCCCACATGCCGCGGAGAGGCTGGGCCCGTGAGCCATGGCCTCTGAGCCTGCGCGTCCGGAGCCTGTGCTCCGCAACGGGAGAGGCCAGAACAGTGAGAGCTCTGCGTATCGCCAAAAAAAAAAAAAAAGGTAGCCCAAGTTATTTTATCTTTTGCCAACAATATGAAGACATTAATCGAAAGCATCAATATCCATCATGAAGAGCACAGTTCCAAATGTCAGCCTCCCTCAAATAAGATTAGATCTTCCACTGACTAACACTTTGTGCTTGACAGCAGGGACAGTTTTGCCCACGGGTTAAACATTCATGGTTCTAATTAGCAGTGTAAGAACCTCTGAAAGCCAGGATGAGATGGAGGGAATATTTTGTGAGCACCGTGTGATTCCTTTTTCCCCCACAAATTAACTTTCTGTTCCCTTGAAAGATGATTATCCATTCAGGGCAATAATATATACTGTATTGCCTTGGAAATAGCTTCCCAAATCAAGAAATTAAGAATCAACAACCCACCATTTTATCACAGAGGAAACCTCATTATCCCTAAGTCAGCAGTATACTAAATACTAAGCAATCTGAGAAAGATGCAGAAATTTTTTTTTTTAATTATGTTTTCTTTGTGTAAAGAAAAGAACAGCCATTTGACTTTTGGTGGGGGGGGGGGGGACACAGAGGATCTCAGCCTCCGAAAAAGCCGAACAAACAGAGGCACCTTTGGGAGCTTTTGTGCTTTCTAAGCGTTTAAGCAGCCCTGGGCCAGAGCAGCAGCCTGCAGGATGTCATTCATTGCCAGCGTGGCGGTGTGGTCACGGCGGTCGGGGGCAGCACCCTCTCGTGCAGAACCCCCACAGAAGCAGCCTGGTCTCCGGCTGACACCTTTTAATCACGTAGGAGGGGGCCGTGGAGCCAGCTGAGGTGTCAGAGGGCCCCCTTCCCCCGCCTCTGCCCCCACTGGTGTCAGCGCTGGTGTCATCAGTCACTTCCAAGGCCTGGGACTTCACCTGCAGCCAGCGGCGCGTGGGGCGCAGGGTGGGCAGCAGGGCCACTCGCTGGCTGGAGAGCTTTCCATGTGAGGCTGCTGCTAACCGGCCTCTCACCCTTTAGACATCCCCGGGGGGTGCGGGGGGACCCGTCCATTCGGAGTATGGGGACTGGGTTGGGAGTGTCAGGTTGGGGATGGCGGCATGGGGATGTAAACGTCTGCAGCTTGCAAGGTTATATGTGTGTGTGTGTGTGTGTGTGTGTGTGTTTCTGGTCTCACTTTTATGTCGTTTTTTTTTTTTGGAAAAGTGTCTTTCTTTCATCCAGCAAGGATATCTTGAAACATCTGCTTTTGTCCTTGTATAAAAGTCAGGAATGAGCCCCAACCCCCTCCCAGCCCTCCCTGGCAAGGTAGCCCTTCAGGAATTTCTTTTGCCTTTTGGGGCAGCATAGAGTTTTGGTTGCAGGAAAAGCCTGCTGTTCATCTCCCCCAAAATATGTATTTCAAGGGCTAGTCCGCATTAAAAACCAAACCAAAAGAAAACCAAAAAACAGAGAAAATGGCCCTGTCATTCCAAGGAGACAGGAACATGGGCTAGAAACTCTCCTCAAACAAAGCCAGTTTGCCCAGAGCAGAGAAAGATCCCCTTAGAAGTAAGCCCCGGCATGACATTGGCATTCCAAAGAAGAGGGCTTTCTGACAGCGTCGTCGTTTTATGACCACATGGTTTTAACCATTCGAGGACGTCTGCTCCATCCTCCAGGCCAGCAGGTGACACAGGTCCTCCCGCCCTTCCCCGCCGCACCCCTGGGAGCGGGTCAGGCAGGCAGGTCACAGCACAGCCGTGTCTCTGCCACGGCCCCTTTTGCCCCTTGGCACGCGGCTGCCCTCTCTCAGCCTTCTGGTCACCAGGCATGGCAGCTCCCAATCTCATCACTTCCTGGAAGCCAACAGCCTGGTGATAAACAGTCACCAGCAGCAGACCCACTGATACCTGGAATGTTCCTCGTCCCACAGATGAGCCAGGTCCAGTTCTGTTGAGGGCTTCATAACTCAGTTCACTAGATTTGTATTAAATGCCTTACATTGGTCCAGACTCACCCACCCTTTCTATTATCCGCTGTCAGTAATGACTCCTCCCTCCTCGTTTCATTTCTGGGGCGTTGCAGCTTTCCACTTTGGCAGTATGTGGTCTCCTGTTCATCTGATTCGCCAAGGAAAGGGTTTTGCCGTCTGCTTGCATCTTTACTTAAGTTCCTCACACTTCCTTTTGGGAAGTTCAAGCAGTGACATTCGGATGGAGGGCAAGCCTTTCAAGTGAGATGGGTTTTGACTAGAAATTCTGACAGGTTAGCATTTCTCACAAGAATGAATCTGAGGTGGAAGAACAGCGCTTGAAGTTTTGTGTTTGTGACACAGCCACGTTTTCCAAAGACTATGTAATGGTTTAGGTGTTTCGAGAAGCCGCACTAAGAATAAATAGCGTTTAGAGGTTCCCTAAGATTCAAAGAGTGAGTTGCACGTGCGGCCGCTGTTTGCATGCTCTGTTTGGGTAGAGGTCACGAGCCTTGGGTCTCTCTTGCTTCTCACATTGCGGAGAGGTGCTGGTGCGAGGACCCTCTCTTTTTATGACACGACTCCCTAGGACTAGTGCACGAAACGGGTCAGCTGCTCTGTGTGTGCGCACACACCCTTGCTTTTCAGCCTTCACAAAGAAAAAGGTAGAGCAGTTGCTTCCAGTTGGGTCCAGTTGTTTCTAGTTGAGTGTTTTAATTGATGCCAGTAGTTATGTTATGTTCTTCCATTCAGCGGTCCCGGGAGGTGGCCTGAGAGTGAGCGCTCCCATGGTGTGAGTTCGTGGAAGGGGGCTGCACAGGGAACAGTGAATGTGTTGGTCATTCATGTGCGTTTTCTCAGGCGGCAGAGACCATGTGTTCTTCATTACTGCGTGATCCATGGCCGTGCTATGCTGGACCTCTGGTTAAATCTAGGGATTATTTAAAAAAAAAAAAAAGCTGGGCAATTTATCTTGCTTCTTCGTGTTTTCTGTATTCACTTCATATTTGAAGCAGAGACAGAGTTCCCATTTTTGCATTGAGGACCCACTGCACCAAATGACGAAGTACGTGAAACTGGTTTATAATACTCTTCTGCCACATTTTCAGTCGTTACCATCCCACATCCGCGCTCGGTGCCTCTGTGCAGCTTCTAACTTTTTAAAAAAGATTGTTTCCCATGCATGTTTGTTTGTTTGTTTGATTGTTTCCCATGCATGTTTAACATGCATTTGCCATGACAGTGACAGCCCGGAGTGAAGCCCTGGCCCGCCTGAGCCTAGGGGTGTGCAGAGGAGCAGATAACCCCCCGAGGATGCAGCGTCCTGTCCAAGCCTGTGTCTCAGCCCCTGCTGAGGCACAAATTAAGAAACAAGGGCTCTCACAGACAGAAGATGAGTGAGGTGACCAGATGGAAAATTAGGAGTCTAGCAAGAAAAGTTTTCAGATACTTATTCACGAAAAAGGATTTAAATTGGGGCAAGTATTATAAAATACTTGCTCTTATATTCTGACCCACCAAAAGTGTAACCATATCACCAGGCAGTCAGTTACTTCTTCTTAGTTACTTAAAGTTCTCCAAGTAATACCCCAGCTTCATCTCACTCCTCACTGTTGTGAATTAAGACACCTAGCCTGCCCAGGCAATTGTAATCACTGTGCAAATCAGAGAGATGTGATCCCGAGAAAGGCATCCGGAAGAATGATATAGGATGACCTCACCTTCTATGTGACCTTCAGGAGAATTTCTAGTGTGTGATCGTTTTCAATTATTATTCCCCCCCCAAAAAAGTTACCTTGATTCTAAAAGCAGGGAATTAAAATCCAGTTTGAAAATTGTAGAGACAAATGACAATCGTTTACTCAGAAAATTTTGCTCTAAAATACGTTAACCAACCCAGTCAGCAATCATAAGCTAACAACTTACTCTCTCTTTGATTTATAAGTAATCTGGAGACCCGACTTCCACGTGTCCATTACAACCTTCCTGGTACAGTGGAAGAATTCCCTAAATAAAAGGTGATTTGCTGCATTGAATTCATGACAAGACGGTGGTTTGAGAGAGTGCCAGAGGCCAGGCATGCCTGATCACACCCTCCAGTCTGTTCTAAAATGGTCTGGTGGAATTGTTTTCAGCGTTAAAGTGTCCTTGAATTATCTTTTTCTAGCCCATAGCAGTAATGGCTAAATAAGCAATTCTTTAAGTCCTTCCAACCAGAGCTGTAAATTAGCACTTTGCTTTGGGAGGGTGCCAGGCTCTGGGTTCAGCTTACCCTGTTTGGGGTCCGCATCAAGACAGCCCTGCAAGGTTCATTTGACAGATATTTTTGAACACCTACAATGGACAGAAAGATGGGAATACCTTTCTTTAAAACTAATCAGCTAAAATTGCTCTGGGAGCCTCCGTGGAGGAGCCATTGAAATGTGAGTCAGCTGTTTGTTGGAAAGCGTCCCAGTGTGGAGTGTCCGCCTCTGCGTGGTGGTCGTGCCTCAGACGTGACAGGCCGTTGGCGCTGGTCCCACGTGTGCACGTTTGGCCGGTGCTGCAGAGCGCAGGGTGCCTGTCACAGCAGACGCTCGGTGACACAGCGAAGACGGCAGCACCAGCCGGCAGAGAGATCCGGCTTTGCTCTCCAACTGCTCTTTCTTCCTCCTCTCAGCCCGGGGTGCCTGTCTTTCAGATGGACCCTTACACATCTCACCACCCCACTGCATCCTGTTTTATTGCTTGTCTTTCGCAGTTTCCCTTTTCTGTGTAAAAATGTGAGTACTGCCTCGTGTTTGTGTTAGGCTATATGTTGACAGAGGCGTTTTTGTTCCTTTTCCCCGCAGCAGCCTGGTCAAGAATCGCAGTCATTTCACCGTTAGGAAACTGGACGACTTGTCAGATACCCACGCCCAGTACCTGCCAGGGAGAGTGTGGAACCGCTGCCCCATTGCTTTGAGTGACCATTAATCTGTGAGGCGCTCGCTTGAAGGGAAAGGCAAACCTTATACTCTAGAGATACAGTCTGAACAAAGCAGCAGCGATCTCTGTCCTCCTGGAGCCCCTGTGCTGCTAGGGCTGAAATGGAGGCAAGCAAGAGGGCGTGTTGGTGAAGCGTGTTCAAACTCAGGGGCTGGCTTTTTGAATTCAGGGACAGCACCCTCGGCAATCCGGTCTGTGCTCTGGGACACTTAGGAACATCTTCACGCCTTCTTACCATCGTGAAAACAAGGAGAGGGTTAAAATGAAACGTGATCCTTTTCTCAGTCTGCAGCTAGCAGGATATGGTCCCTTTTCCTTTTTTTCTTACATTAGAAAAAAAAAAAAAAGGCTTTATTAATCACAGATGTCTCAACTGTCGAGACGGGGACTAGAGGGCGGTTTCCCTTCTCCCAGTTTGGGGCTGTGTGTGTTCCCATGGTGGAACTCTCCTGTGGCGGCCAGAGGGGCAGGGCTCCCGCTTCCCCCTCCTTTTTTTTTAAGTTTTTTTCTTAATTTTAAGAAGAAATCTAGCATGGACTTTGGGTGAACTCTGACTTCAGCAGAGAACCATCTTTGTGGGATTGTTTTCCCTTCAAAATAAGAGAAACTTTGATTTCCCCTCTTAGGGCTTCAGGCAGCTCACAACTGGCTTTCTCTTATACACACATGAGCGTCTTTTGAAATGAGTGGGACGTGCTGACAGTATCTTTATGCTACAGTTTACCCTGTCCTCTTAATAAGGGACAAGTTATTTTTTAAAATGGAAACAGAATGAAGTAATTCATCTAAGTTGCCTCACTCATCGTTCATACATCAAAAATGACTGAGTATGTAGCTGTTTACCACGCTAGGCCTATGATTGGAAAATCATTAATCCAAATCGCCATTGTCTGGGTACTCACAGTTTTGCATGCATGCCATGTAGCAAGTTCTGTGCTACCAGGGAGTCCGGGAGAAGCTTGCCTCAACCATCTTATGTTTGCAAATAGCAGTTTACAATTTGCAAAGCTCATTCCTTCTCGCTCCTTCATGTAATCCTACCGTAGCCCTGGGAGATGAGGGAATTCAGGTGCCAGGATGTTGGCCTGGGTCAGGGCCGTGGAGTGGAAGAGCCAGTCTCAAACTCAGACCCTGTGACAAGTCCAGAGTCCTTCCGACGTCCTCAGCTGATCTCCCACCTGGACCTTGCATCAGCGGAGCTTCCGCAGGCTGGGAAGAGACAGGCACATCCCAACGAGGCGTGTTGTGAGTGCCGGCATCCTCATAGATGCGGACGGCGGTGACAGGGTGGAAAGGCAGCAGTACTGAATGTACTGAGTGTTAAGTCTTTTTTGTCTTCCAAGAAAGTAGGAGTTGAGGGGAAGGCAAGAGATGGGAACTGAAGATGGGAACAGGGACAGTACAGTTGCCTTGAGTGACAAATGAGTTTTCCATCGTCTTTCTCAGGTGAGTTCAGTCCCGACCCCTCTTTTTGCCGCCTTGCCCACACCGCACGTGCTGGGGGGTGTTCACGTGCTCCCCACACTCACCAAGGGCTCCTGGGCCTGGCTCTCGCCTGCAAGAAGGCATCACGTAGGGCAGGCCGGTACAGGGACAGCTCTCATGTACTCTGAGTTACCATCTTGTACGTACATAGTTCAGACTCACAAGCTGGACGAAAATTAGATGTGACCTGTAGCTCGTCTCCAAACTGGTGGGGTATAGCACCAAGTCAGGATGTCACTGTTCACGGGGTCAACGTACGTTATCAGGCTCGTGAGCTCAGGCTGGAAAACAGCCTGTAGCTGGCAGTCAATTCACTGACTCACCCGTTCGGTTGTTGGTTTTTGGGTTTTTTTTGCTGCATGAAGGATCTTAGTTCCCCAAGCAGGGGTCGAACCTGGGCCTCTGCAGTGGAAGCTCAGAGTCTTAGCCACTGGACCGCCAGGGAAGTCCCGACCCATTCGTTATATATTCACCATAAACTTACTAAGCTCCAAGGATGTGCCAGCTGAGCACGTAGCTGTAAACAAACCAGACCCAGCGCCCGCCCACGTGTAGCCTGGAGTCTAGGTCACGGTGGCTTCCTGTCCTGACAGTTACCCAGCTGCAACTGCAGTCATGAAAGAGAGCCTGGCCGTGGGCCTCCGCCCTAGGATTACTCTTGTCATTGGCCTGAGCCGCCCACAATCCACCTGAACAGAGAGGAGGGGTCTCAGAGGGAGGAAGGGGGCCTTCCCAGCAGCGTCTGTGCCCAATCGTGACCCTTCAGACGCAGGGGGGCAGAGCCGCCGGGAGCTCAGCTGCGTGAGGCACCTGTGTGCAGACCAGTAATTTAGAATCTTCCCAAGGAGACCACCGAACTCGTTTATCGTGTGAGTCACGATAACTCCGGTAACACTGGAGACCTTAATTCTACTAGATGTCATTAGGACCCGTTGTTTAATTTAAATTTTGCATCAGAGCAGTGGGTCTAGTGGTCAAAGTCTGTTCTTAAGATAACAAAAAATAATAGCAGGTCCTTTATTTCATTCTATTGATAATTGACTTAAGTAATTTTTAAGTGTTTTAAAATCTGATTTATGCATTATGTCACAGAGCATGTAAATGGACTGTTAAAATCCATTGATTTGGGCAAAATGGGTTTCTATGTTGAAAAGAAAAAAATAAGATTTTTTTTTGGAAAGTGTCAAACAGCATGAAGAATTAAGTATTATTGTTAAAAACAAACTGGCGAGAGAAGGAACGTATCTGTTTGCTTTAGTTTGTGGTCATTTTTTCATTGCTAATCCCCCGGATTGTGACTAATGTATCAGATCTGCACAGCACGAAATATCTGTTAATCTTAGAGACAGGGGAAGACATTTTCCCTCTACATTTTCAGACTTCTGAAACGAAATAGATTTTCAAGGTAAAATTTAAGAAACGACGAAATTTTCTTCTTAGTTTGTAATTGCTGCTAGCATATTTCTAAGTCATGAATATTCCAGTAAAGTGAAATAATGTCACTTAAGTGACGATAAATAGTAGCTCAAGAAGAGAACCGCTATTCCCTGAAGCCCTGGTGAGCTCTGACCTTGGACAGCTTTGCCTCCCTCCTGGGTCTAGGCTGGACTGGTCAGGCCACGGCCACGTTGGTAATGCTCAACCTGCCAACTGAGGGAAAAAATCTCTTTTGAACCTACTTCTCAAAGTGCAGAGAACCAACTCTTACGCAGCTGAGCACCCAGAGAGAAGCTTGGCAGTGTCGTCTCTAATCTCTTTTTCTTTCTGAACCATTTGGTGAACCACCATCTCCTTTCCTAAGCAAGGCAGGGATGCCCTGAGAATCACACTTGCAAAGCCAGCCGGGTCCCATGAGGCCTTGGTGATGGACTGCAGTTCATCGCCTCGTGCCGCCCAAGGCCTCTGGGGCTGCTGCCCGGGGGCGAGGTCTGCGTGTCGGGGCGACGGCCCTCAGCTGCCCACCCGGCCCAGAGCTCTCACTTCTCCGTAACCCCGCACGTTTGGGGGACACAGAGACTGTGCCAGGTCTCCCGGTGGGCGGCCTCTTCACTGAAGGTTCATATTATGGGCCGCATTGCTCCCGTGCTGTGTCCCCCCAGATGCTTGCTTTTAGGCACCCAGACATGTGGAAGGTTCGTTTGTTGGCTTAGGCGGTGTCCCCGTCACTTGGGACGTGTGAGGGTTCTGCTGGTGACGTTGAGGCCTGCAGTTGATTCGGTTTTATGAAAGCGAGTCTGCCTCTGTCGTTTTCCTACCACGGAGCTCCATCACGGACGCTCGTCACCTGTCGGGGACGCGCCCACCCCCCCCTCCAGCCGGGCGCCACCTTCGTGGTTCTCTGTCTCGTGTGGTTGCGGCTGAGTGAATATTCCTCGAAGCAACGCCCGTCCCGAGAACAGGGCCGCGGGTCAGCTTGCTCTGTTTCTCTGGGCTGGGATTTCTGCTGTTTCCAGTCAGTACTTCCTAGGTGTCTGCTGTACGCCAGGCACCGCGCCAGGCCCCGGGCACACCTTCGGAGACACGTCAGACGAGGCCCCCGCCCTCCTGGAGCTTACGTCCTTGTGAGCTCCTCCTGATGGGTTGTTCAGGCCCAGCTCCTTCAAAGGCCAGCTTCAGCGTCACCTCCTTTAGGAAGGCCTCCGTGATCCCTCCACCTGATTCCCCTTCTTCTCAACCTCTACGAGAGTTTGTACTCACTTACAGCATGAAGTGTCACAGTTCTGCCTGAATGATGGTTATGTGATCACTGAAAGCCCTGCAGGTGGGTCCCCGGGGTAAAGGAGGATGTAGGCTTTGCCATCTCTGTCCAGTGGCAAGTACAGGGCTTGGCTCTGCATGCCAGCACAGTAAAGGCACAGTAAACGCCTATGAAGTACATCCCCTGCTGTGGCCAGCACAGTGCCTTGCTAATATTGATAGTGGGTACTTAGAAACACTTTAGCTGAGTAAAGTATCATCTACACGTGGACTGTGCAACCCCTCCTCTTCCTTCTGTCCTTCCTGTTGTCACCGCAGCAGGAGTGCCCAGGGTAGTGACAGTGCCTGCCTTGTTTGCCCTTTACCCTAAGTCAGCACCTGAGAAAGTCCCCAGGAAGCTCCTTACAGCAGGCGTGCTGTTAACTTCATGGCTTCGTTCTGCTGCCTCCTCCCGATGGTACCTGAGGAAAACGAGGCTGACGTGGGGACGTTTTAGTCACTCTTCTGTGAAAAGAAATAAAATAAAAATATATGCTCACACACACATATATACACGAGGAAGGGGGGAGATGCTGTATTGAGCCTGAGTCTGCCTCTGAGAAAATCTAGACTTTGAAGAATGAGTGATCCAGCTTGGAACGCGTCATCTGTTTATGGAAGATTATACCCTCTCCCCTGCTCCCCTGCAAGGCTCGGCCGAGGAGGGACCGGGCAGCAGTCAGACGGCGCTCCGCTGTCTCGCCCGGGCATCTGAGCGTGAGCGGGAAACTGCTGTCAACTCTGTCGTACATGTAATCACAGGACTGGAATTAACTGCCTTGCTTTGTAACTGCAGCAGGTAATGGTCTCCAGTGCCGCAGAGGTAAATACAGCTAATACAGGCAGCTGAATAACATCATCTTTTTAAAGGTTAATTTTAATTTTCAAGACTTAACAAGATTTAAGAAAATAACAAGCATATAGTGAATGATCTCGCTCCTTCCATTTCCTACAGTGAAGCGGTTTATTCCATTTTGCTGTGGGAGGAGTCCTCCAGAGTCCAGTGCTCGGGACAGGGCCAAGAAGTGTCCCAGGTCACTGGTCTTCTGTTTGTAAAGTAACGTCTCACGTAATTCCACAGATCTGTTGAGTGTCAGCTGTTACCTAAGTGTGTTTATGTCTCCTTTTTTCTCCTGAAAAATTAACAACTCAGGGTCGACTATATTTAATTTTTCAAGTCCAGTGAGAAGATTCATTTGGATATATTTTCAAGTAACATTTTGGTTACTTGAGGAAGGTTTCTCTTACTCACATTTCTTTTTAAAACGTGTTGTTGTTGTTTTGTCAAGTGTTACTGGTATTTTCTCCAACACGTGAAGTAACTTTGCTGAGGCTGAGAGCAGAGGCTGCAGATGCCTGTGTAGTTCCAGAGAACAGCTGGGAAACAAGGGGCCGTGAGCCGGATTTCCCAGTGAACCAGCCAGCTTTACCCTTCCACACTGAACTTTCTAGAAGGGTGCCGTTTGTCACAATGCCTGACCAGCTCACGTCTATACCGATTTATACACCCACGCACGTGTACATACATACAAGTATACCTCGTTTTATAGCCCTTTGTTTTTCTGTACTTCACAGATGCTGCATTTTTAACTAATTGAAGGTTTGTGGCAGCTCTGCATCGAGCAAGTCTGTTGGAGCCATTTTTCCAATGGCGTTTGCTTGCTTTTGTCTCTGTGTCACATTTTGTTGAGTCTTGCAATTTTTCAAACCCTCCACCAGCAAAAAGATTACAGCTCGCTGAAGGTTCAGATGATGGTTAGCATTTTTTAACGATAAAGTATTTTTTAATTAAAGTATGTACATTTTTTTAGACAATGCTATCGGACACTGAATAGACTACAGTAAGTGGAAACGTAACTTTTATATGCCCTAGGAAACCAAAAACTCTATGACTCACTTTATTGCGTTATTGGCTTTATGGCAGTGGCCTGGAACCGAACCCACGACGTCCCCAAGGTGTGCCTGTACTCGTGTGTGTTTATTTATTTATTTTTTAATTTATTTATTTTTGGCTGCATTAGGTCTCTGTTGCTGCGCGTGGGTTTTCTTTAGTTGCGGCGAGCAGGGGCTACTCTTCGTTGCAGTGCGTGGGCTCTAGGCACACAGACTTCAGTAGCTGTGACTCGTGGGCTCTAGAGTGCAGGCTCAGTAGTTGTGGCTCGTGGGCTCAGTAGTTGTGCTCGTAGCCTCTAGAGCACAGGCTCAGTAGTTGTGGCGCACAGGCTTAGCTGCTCCACGGCATGTGGGATCTTCCCAGACCAGGGCTCGAACCCGTGTCCCCTGCATTGGCAGGCGGATTCTTAACCACTGCGCCGCCAAGGAAGCCCATGTTTATTTATTGAGTGGTACTTCTATTCATGGGAGTGAGTGAAACTGTACATTTATCCACCAGGATTAGTTTTTAACTTCCTTTAAATTCTTCTTTAAGCCATTCTTTCTTGGTTCTTGTCTGTCAAGGAGATGGGTGAAAATAATTCAAACAGTGTGTCCTCCAATGTCTGTGATATTTTAAGTGACAGTGACATTTTGAGCCTGTGCGATAATGATGCTGGTCTCCAGGACTGGTGACTTGGGGGGTTTTGGAGGGGGCAATACACCTGGAGAAAAATCACCTCTAGCAAAGCTCAAGTTGGGGAGCCATTGGATGGGTGAGCATGTGGACATTCCCCCCAGGGCAGAGCCCCCAGACAACCGCTCCCGGCGGCCCCTGAACTTGGTGTTCACCTGGGTGGTGACGCTGCTCGTCGGCACAGCGGCACCAACCAGGACTCTGGGGGCTGCCAGTCACACTTGTTTGTTTCTCGCTCTTGCCCCGCAGACTCGCTGTCCGTCTCCAGCAACGATGCCAGCCCGCCTGCCTCCGTGGCCTCCCTCCAGCCCCACATGATGGGGGCGCAGAGCTCCCCGGGCCCCAAGCGCCCAGGCAACACGCTGCGCAAGTGGCTGACGAGCCCGGTGCGGCGGCTGAGCAGCGGCAAGGCTGACGGGCACGTGAAGAAGCTGGCCCACAAGCACAAGAAGAGCAGGGAGGTCCGCAAGAGTGCCGACGCCGGCTCGCAGAAGGACTCGGACGACAGCGCGGCCACCCCGCAGGACGAGACGGTGGAAGAGGTCAGGGCCTCCGGCATCTCCCTCCGGGTCGTGGGAACAGCGAATACACTCGTCTGGTGGTTTTCCCTAAGTTCTGGAAAGGACCAGGGTCAGAGCCCCGCTCCATTCCTCTAGCAGCGTCTAGAGTCAGGGACCCACGCGTGGCCTCGGATCAAGAAATCAGAGGACCGTGGGCAACCCCGCCTGCTTCAGGAGGATGTGGTGCCCAGCCACCGTAGCCCCCTCTCACCTCCATCACAGGCAAAGCCAGGGGTGCCTCCCGGGAGGCAAAAGATTTACGTGGCCCCTGAGGGTAGCACTCAACCACGGGGGCAGCATTTTGCAAGGAAAGCACCAGTTTTAGACTTGGAAGGACTAAGGGAATGTTTGCATCCTCCAATTACCTCCACCACCACCCCTGCCCCCGTACTCATACATATTCATGCTTATGTCTTGTCCTGAGTAGAAAGCACACAGTTAATATACTTTGCTAACCCAGCAGTAAATACTGGATTATTCCCATGTCATCGAAGATAAATGTATGTAGGTCAGCCAGGAATTATTTTTAATTTCCCCTTTTTTGGAGGAGGTGGGAGCTTAAAATTATACTGCAAGGAACCGAATTCCTTTATGGTCCCCAAGATGAACCTTCAGCAGTGTGGTGTCAGTGAGGGGCCCTCAGAGTTTTTAACTTGGACCCCTATCCCCCAGTTCCCTCACAGGCTCAGAAAAAGGCAGAGAGAGAGAGCGAAGACAGGATTTGTGTCGTTCAATTTATTTTGCAGATGTGAGGTTTCTGCTGCGTTTTGCCCGGGCGTGTTTTCGCCGTGGGTTTTCACGGGAGCGTAGGGTTCATTTACGTCCTCATCTCTCTGTTTTATATACTGTGTCCCCGTGATAGACATGAAAAACTGAAATTTTTTTCTAAAAGTAAGAGTAGGGGGAAATTAATGGGATACTTAACTCAGATTCTTAAAGTACACCTTGAATTGTATTTTTCTTTATGTCCTCCTGACGTCAGTGAGTTTTATTTGAGCAAAGTAACAAAAAGTGAAGTATGAGACTAGAGAAACTAAGGGTTACGGTTCAGATTTTTGAACCTTCTTTTTAAATTGGCTTCTTGAAGATCAGATGTGTTCAGAGCCTAACGGTTAACGTTGGCAGTCCCTTCCCAAGACACTGTCAGTGGCCCTTCCCTCGTCCAAGTTGGCAAGCGAGGGAGCTGGGTTGCTGGAGGGAGTGGAAGCTCCCGCCAGGGTTGGAAGGAGCTTGGCCTTGACTTCTGCTCTCAGTTTCGATCCCGGCTGTGCTTTTCCAGTTAACCCCTGAGGGCTCAGTTTCTGTGAACTGACATTGGACAGTCAGGGCCGGGTTCCAATGGGCGAATGTCGGTTTGGTTTCAGAGAGGCCGGAACGAGGGCCTGAGCAGCGGCACGCTCTCCAAATCCTCGTCCTCGGGCATGCAGAGCTGCGGAGAGGAAGAAGGGGAGGAGGGGGCCGACGCCGTGCCCCTGCCCCCGCCCATGGCCATCCAGCAGCACAGCCTGCTGCAGCCGGATTCACAGGACGACAAGGTAAGGGGGGCCCACGCCCACACCGAGCCTCGCCAGGAGAGGGCCTGGCGGTTGCCTGCCGCTGTGCCCCAGCCTCCTTGCAGGACACAGAGAGCGACCCGGGCTGTGAAAAGGCACCTGGAAGATGCCTTTCACCCCAAAAATATAGATAGCAAAGGCCATTTAGACTAAGCTGTAGGAACGCACGCAGTCTCTCGTACACGTGTGCTTGTATAAATACGTTCAGTGCATTTTTAATGGATGCTTTCGTAATCGCTACTTTTCAAGTCATTTTAATTTTTCTCACTGTACTAACCAGGGTCCCTAAGAGGGCAGAGAAGTCTCACGCCACCTGCGTGATTGCGTCCTAAACGCACACGAGCCCATCTGGTTCTCTCTGTTAGGTGTCTGCACACAGGTGTGGTTTTCAGATGGGATGGTATTGCTGTCCAGTTCCTTTTACCAGCATGGCAAACATCTGGGTCAAACCGGAGTTTGTCAAAGTGCAGGAATCAGTTCGAAACCATGAATTTCCTCTTTGGATGTATGCAGAGGCTTCAAGCCAAGTAAATCTTATTTTTTGTTTTCTGGGTTTTTTTGAGTTCTTACATAATCTAAAATTACTCTGTACAGCCCTAAAATATCAAGAAGGAAACCTGGTAACTGTGGCTTATACATCCTCTCAATTTCTGGCCCATCCTGCTTCTCCAAATTGGCAGGTGTTGAAAACCATCCTATGGAGTCATTACTGGTGCTTTTTTTTTTGGCAGAAACTAAGGTTTCTGAATAAAACAGATGTTTTCGTCAGTTTTCCCCCTTCTTCCCCTTTTTCCTTCCCTGACTTCCCTCAGTGCTAACACAGTCACTCGCGCTGGATGGGCCCGTGCGTGATGACCCGGGGTCGTCCTGGCTCAGTGACCGACGGCCGTGAGGCCAAAGGCCGATCACGCATTAGCCCTAACCTGAGGCGCCTTCTCTGTAGAACTCCTCTTCTCCCTCCCGCTCTGGGGCCCTCAGTGCACAGCAGGGGCGCAGTGGGCTTGGCAGAAGGAGGGAGCTTGGGTTCGAGTCTGGGGTTTGGAGGGCATCTGAGGTACAGACCCCGTGCCATGGGCAGCAGGGTGCGGTGGGCAGGGTGGCCTGAGATGGGAGAGAAGCTCGCGCCCCACTGCCCAGAGCAGACCCGCCAGGAAGCCAGGCTCTGATAGCTCCTGGGTTATTTTGTAGCGTTCTAAGCCATAGTTCTTTAAAAGCAGAAAACTGGAATTGTGTAAATGTGGAGGTTAGCCGAAAGTGAGGTGCCAGGCCTGGTTGACGTACTCACCGAATAAGAGGGTCTTTTTCTCCACTAAAGAGTGGATTGCGCTATATTCTTCTGTTTGCCAAAATCACTTATCGGTTATTGTGTTGCCTCTTTGGGTATTACCCACAGAAATTCTTCCTTTACAAAAGTCTATAGTGATGTTCCCGGAGAGTATATTATCTTGTGACTAATGTTTTGTTTTGTTCTGTTTTCTCTTTTCGTAAACTTTCACGGCAGCATTATGTTGATTTGTGTCCCGTGTCTGTTTGGGCTCAGTTTCCTTACCTCTCCATTTGAATTTTTTCCTTGTTTTCTTCACCTCATCTTCCAGATTTCATTAGACCAAGCCAACATTTGTTTTGCCAAGTGCATATCTGGATCCGCATTGTAACAGCCTCGTTGTAAACGTATAAATCCGTATCTGTCTGCTGTGAGACATGCATCGTTAGGACAGCTAGCCGTGTGTCACATGCATCTCTGCTGTCCTTAATATGAAGCAAGGTTCATATTACACCCCTCTTCTAGTTTCCAGTAAATTAACGGTGCAAGTAATCTGCAAACACAGCGTGTTTGCTAATTACTGAAACTCGAACTCAGCAGCCCCTCCCCCAGATCCCTTACCTGTGCACCCCGTACACCCCGACTCTAGCCGTAAATGGCATCTGATAGCTTGTGAGGCCACAGATCTCCTGTCCTCTGCACTAATCACTGGGGAAGTGGATGGCACAGAAAATGGTGAGCTTGTCCCCCTCTTCCCTGTCTGGCCAGTACTCCCGGTTCCTTTCCTTTTCTTGTTTCTTTCTTTTAACCCCATCCACAAAGTAAAGCCATTTTTAGTATCCAGTTTTGTTTCCCGATTTTTTAAAGGGTTCACTCATTAGCCCTTAAGCCTTTCACTCTTCTGTTGATCAGATTCTCTGCCTTTTCCTCCTTAGCCAGTAGCCTAGCCAGCAGTTGCAAAAGTTAGAATTTTCCCGTGCCCAGTGACCTCTTTGAAAAACATTCTGATGGTACATGACTGCTGATTAGAAACAGACTTTGTCTGCTTTCCACATGTATCCCAGACAGGTCTTATTTAGTATTTCATGTCAGAATATTGTAAATTTTAAAAGATGACTTTAAATAAATGCAAACAAAGACAAACTTGTGGTCTTTTTGTCTGGAATTACTTTTGAAAGGAGATTGAGCTTGCAGGAGAATTCTGTCTGCCCAGTGACTAACACGAGGCATTTCCCTCCCCCTCTCTTTTTCTCAACTTCCTCCATAGGCCTCTTCTCGGTTATTAGTCCGCCCCACCAGCTCCGAAACGCCGAGCGCAGCCGAGCTTGTCAGTGCGATCGAGGAACTCGTGAAAAGCAAGATGGTAAGGCTCCCCAGAGACTCAGGCTGAGGTCTGGAAGCTGCTCCAGGGTGCTACTTGTAGGTGGGCGGGCCCTCGTCCAGGTGTGGGTCTGGTCTGCAGGACAGAGTTCGGGAAGCCCAGGCCCACCCTCAGGTTCAGTAATTGGCTTGAAGGACTTACAGAACTTAGAGAAGCCGCAGATGCGGTTCATTGCTGTGAAAAGACACAGGTGAAGATCAGCCAGGGAAGGGGTGCAGGAGCAGGTCCAGGAGGGTCCGGTTCAAGCTGCCATTGTCCTCTCCCAGTGGAGTCATGTGCACAACACTGACTCTCCCCACCTCGCACAGTGTGTGATGATATGTGCAGGGTGTCACCAGCCGGGACGCCCCCCGCCCCGCCGAGCCTTGGTGTTCAGAGTTTTTATTTGGGCTCAGTCACATACACGAGGGTGAGCTCACATGGCTCACCCTTGTCCCCTGCGTCTCCAGGGATTAAGATAGGAAGTGGACCAAAGCCCTCACCCAAAGTCACACTGTTAGCATAGACTGTCTGTCTTAGCCCCCAAACCCCAGGTAAACAGAGACTTCATCAGGCAGGACATTCCACAGGCTTAGAGGGACCTCCCAGGAGCCAAGGTCAGTCCTTTCCTGCACCCACATTGTCTGCGGTGCTGGCACCGTCATAGCCAGTGTGGTCAGCTCCAGTCTTGTCCGAAGCTGTGCACAGGGTCATTGGACTCCCAGGCACCACTGGGAGTCTCTCTCTCTGTCTCTGAGATCTTTCACTTGGGTTTGCAGTGTATGAGAGAGAAGGGTTTGCATTGCTGTATAAGGGCTTTATTCTTTTTGTGACCTCTCTGTTGCCACTTGGTCAACATGGATTCATTTAATAAAAGCCCCAAATCAAATGTTGATTTATTGAAGTTAGACAGGTTTGCATTGTTTCTAACTAATTCAAATCAATAAACTTCTGTGTTTCTTTAGTTTTCCTGTGAAATAGAAAACCCAGTAATGGTAACAACATTTTAGACTAGTATATCCTGCTACCCTACAACATCTTTTAAAAGTCACACCTCCTAAAGTAAAAGCCCTCGGCCTCTCCCACATTCCATTCTCCATAAGAGTTTAATGTGTTTCCCTCCAGACAGTTTCTTTGTGTATACTCCCCACAGCAGCCCTACGAGGTAGGCATGTACTATCATATTCTCATTTTACAGATGAGAAAACTGAGGCACACAGAATGCTTAAAAAGTTGACCAGCTGCTAAGGGGCAGAGATAGAAATCTACTATAATTTATTTAAATAAATTCATAATAATATATATCAATTGTTTTCAATTTTCACTGTTATAAACATCCATTGTTCATTTATATGTGTGATGAAACATGTAGGGTAAATTTCCAGCACTGGAATTGCTAGATCAAAGGGTATACAGTTGATCCTTAAACAACGTGGGTTTGAATTTCGTGGGTTCACTTACATGCAGATTTTTTTCAATAGTGAATACTCTAGTACAACACAGTCTGCCCTGGATTGAATCCACAGAATCAGAACCACAGATACCGAGGAACCACGTGTACAGAGAGTCAGCATCCCAACCCCTGCATTGTTCAAGAGTTAACTGTACTTCTTTAAAGTTAGGAATTTATCTTCCAAAGCCAGTATTAACTAGGTACCATGCATATAACTCCAGTTTCTTCTCCCACCCACCCCTAAGCAGCTTCTAATGAGGCTGGTTGACTAGGTCAAATGGGGAATTGTATCCAAAATTCAGACTGACAGGTATTGCCCTGCCGTAGCTGGAATTCTCCCTGCTTGGTGTTCTGTGCTGTGATCTGAGAAGGACGCAGTGGGCTTCGAGCTTAGACAAGACATTAGGCAGGAGGGCTGCTAGGACTTGGTAAATAAGTCAAGAACTTGACTCCACTGGTCAAAAATTTGGGATCATGTCAGTAGGAACTGAGCTAAACCACATCCTGGCTATCTTTTTGAGAGACAAGTTGATTAATGGTCTAAAAAGATGCTTAAATTATATCTAATGAGTTTTCAAGCATTCTTAAACATCCTTAAACATTTTCAAAACAGCCGTTTATACACATCAGTTATATGATCATTAAAATCATTTTTGTCTAGTAATTTAAGTAGTTTTCCCAAGGAATGTTGTGAGACAACACTTTGTCAACCTGCTCGTCATTATTCTGCAAGTATCTGAATGGATTACATTGTAAGTGGGCTGAGATTCATGTGTAATTAATTCAGATGGACTTCAGATGGAGAGGAGATCTATGGCTGGTCTCTCAGCTCTTACTGCTTTACTCCCCCTTTTAAGTTCTGAATAATTAAACTTTATCCATTGAAACGGACTTATTTCTACTCACTTGTGTCTCTTCTGAAGTTAACGGGCATAAAGCTGTTGGCAGAGTGGAAAGGGCGTAGGTTTTGGAATCAGATAGGTGTGGGTTCAGACTCTCCTACTGACCGCTTCCGCCTCTCTGAGCCCATCTCTCAGCTGGAAACAGGGGATGGTAAACCGACTGCTGTTTGTTAAGCTCCCAGCCGGGTTCCCTCCACCTGGGCGCTCACTCGTGCCTCCCCTCCCCGTTGCAGAACCATATTTAGGCTTTTTATGGTGAGCGCATCTCTTCTTCATTCTACATGGAATGTAATCTAAATTCTGCCCTCTTTTCAGGGGAAACAACTCTCCCTTGGTTTCTGGTCACTAATCCTCAAACAGGAAGTACTTTTTGTCACTAAAACCTCTAGTGAACCATCTTAATAGCCTTCACCCTGTCACGCTCCCCATGACCCTGAGTTACTCCTGCGTATTTCGCCGTGTGCCGTGGCTCCTTGGTCTTCCTGTTCGTTTTCCTGAGGGCCGTCTCTTAGGCTCTCATGACTTCGTGATCGGATTTGAATGCTGAACCATTATCCCGCCAAAGCTGTGTGTGCAGTGGACTGGGAAGGCGAGGGGAGAAGGTGTCCTGCTGTCGTGCGGTGTGTGTTCAGGGAACTGACTCTCCTCGCCCTGAACCTGCAGATTCCGTCTGAAAAGGAGAAACCGCCCTGCACACCTTTCCTTGGAATTCGCCTCTCTCTCCACCTCCACGTTCCTGATCAGTATTGGAAGGTGTGGGCAATGGTGGCTGACAGCTGCAGGGACTGAATTTGACTTTGGAGTTTTCTTCTCTTTGTTGATCTGAATATAAAGGGAGATACAAGAAAGAATGAAAATCAATGAAATAAACATGTAGCTCAAGATATTAGAAGAACAACAAAATTTTCTTTAAAAAAGCAGAAGGAATGAATTCACAGAGATAAAAGCAGAAATGAATGAGTTGGAAAACAGAAAAATAGAGTAAGAAATAAAACCCAAAATTTGTTCTTTCAAAACATATGGACTTCAGGTAACCTTCCAAAGAAAACAGCCCAAATTCACAAAAGAAGAAATTACAAAGGAAAGATAAACTGAGGGAATTGAAACAATCATGACATGTTACTTTGTTCAACGCTTTGAAAGCAAATTTGAAAACCTGGATGAAATGGGCAGTTTCTTAAGAAAATCAGTTTACCAAAACTAACCTCAGAAGAGCTAGGTCTGCACAGGTAGTCTCTCTTCATTTAAGAAACAGGGAAAGTTGACAAGAACCTACCCACAAAAACCCACCCAACCCAGAAGGTTCCACAGATAATTCATCCGAACATGTAAAGTCCCAGTAATTCCAGCTCTGGGGCAGCTTTGAGCCTTTCCACTCGCGCACAGTTGGTGGGAGAGCCGCTGGGTGGCCAGGAGTGGATGGCACAAGCGTGACTGCAGCCTTGGGGTGCGCCTGCACCCTCCCTGGCCACCCACCGGGGTCCACACCAGCACGTCCAGGAGAGGCAGCGGAAGGAGCCTGGATGCCACTGGGGCAGGTCCAGATGGGGCCTCTCCGCCCACTCCTCTGCGTGAGCGGCCATCTGGAACCTTTCTTGTCTCTCTCTTTGCTCACCGTTCAAGTGACCGTAATTAAAGCTAACGAGCTGCAGCTGTTTCCTTGCACATCTGGGCAGGAGACAGCCGCTGCTCCCTCCCTCGTCCTCCAGCCTCCAGTCTCCTGAGTCTCCTGTCCAAGGCCTCCAGGACCCACGCGCATGGACCAGGCCCTGCTGCTACCACGAAATGTGTGCTTCCACTAGAGGTCAAGAGCTATTTATTTAAAAATAAGAATGAAAAAAAAAAAAAAAAAAAAAAATAAGAATGCTACTTTCCCATCAAGCCCCGTTCCTTAACTGTTTTTCATAACTAAGAGCAGGAGTTGGTGTGTTTGTACAGCTCCATGGGTTTGAACAAGATTGCAGGAACAGACTTGGTGTTCTCAAAGCTGTGCTCAGTGATGGCGCCAGCTTCAGCCTGTTACTCTTAGGGGGGCAATAGGACAAGCATTAGAGGTTTTAATATGGTAGGAAATATTAAGTGTTCTTGTAGTTTGTATTGGGCTTTTGTTTGAAGAGAAGTAAATCACAATTTCCCCGTTAAGTTGCTGAAATACCTTTTGGTCATCTCTGCCCAGCCAGGGTGCTTTTGAAAAATTTAAAAGAACTATCACCTATTTGCAAATGATGTGACTGACAAGGGATTAATCTCCAAAATACACAAACAGCTCATGCAGCTCAATATCAAAAAAAAAAAACAACAATCAAAAAATGAGCAGAAGACCTAAATAAACATTTCTCCAAAGAAAACATACAGATGGCCAACAGGCACGTGAAAAGATGCTCAACATCGCTTATTATCAGAGAATGCAAATCAAAACTACAATGAGGTGTCACCTCACACTGGTCAGAATAGCCATCATCAAAGGGTGTGGAGAAAAAGGGAATCCTCCTACACTGTTGGTGGGAATGTAAATTGGTATAGCCAGTATGGAGAACAGTGTGGAGGTTCCTTCAAAAACTAAAAGTAGAGCTACCGTATGATCCAGCAATCCCACTCCTGGGCATATACCCAGAAAAGATGAAAACTCTAATTCGAAAAGATACACGCACCACAACATTCACTGCAGCTCTATTTACAATAGCCAAGACATGGAAGCAACCTAAATATCCATCGGCAGATGAATGGATAAAGAAGATGTGGTATATATACACAATGGAGTATTACTCAGACATTAAAAAGAAAGAATGAAATAATGCCATTTGCAGCAACATGGACGCAGCTAGAGCTTATCATACTAAGTGAAGTAAGTCAGAGAAAGACAAATATGATACCACTTATATATGGAATCTTGAAAAATTATACAAATGAACTTATTTACAAAACAAATAGACTCAGAGACATAGAAAACAAACTTACTGTTACCAAAGGGGAAAGGTAGGGGGGAGGGGTAAATGAGGAGTTTGGGATTAACAGGAACATACTTCTATATCTAAAATAGATAAACAGCAAGGACCTACTGTGTGGCACAGGCAACTATTCAATATCTTGTAATGACTTATAAGGGAAAAGAATCTGAAAAAAAACATATAGCTGAATCACTTTGCTGGATACCTGAAACTAACATGACATTGTAAACCAAATGTATTTCATTTTTTTAAAAAAGGCACTATCACCTATACCCCTGGTAGTTTTGTGAATTCAGGTTAAGAGAGAAAATTAATAGGTACCAATTAGAAAGGAACCAGTTGCTGATCATTATAACACTAACCCAGGGAGAAAAGTCACCAATATTCAGCTCACAGATTTATTGATCACCAAAAAAGTTGTGTTCAAGATTGGCATGGCAACCACTTACTAAGGAAGAAGAAAGTTGCGAGTGTCAGAGATAGAGATTACTTTTAGCTGCGTGATCTCTGTGCACTGAAGTATGAGTCTGTTTAATTAAAACAGGTTTGCTAACGTTGCTGCATGGTCCACCAGCCAGGAATGTGGGCAGTGTGTCTGGGTACACCGACCTGAACGAGGCGACTGCACACACTTCTGAAATGGTCATGCTTTCATGTGACAGGAATATAACTGGAAAGAAAATGGCTAGATTTGAAATGGGTACAGTCTGTGGTATTGTTTCCAATTATTTGGTAACCAGGTACAGAATATATGAACGGGTATAAATTCACCGTTCTTTTCATTCTAACTCTCCTCTTTTGTGCAGCCCCTCTTACTCAGTTTCAGAATTAATGCTGGGGGTTTTGTTGCTAAATACGATGTGATTTCACACACATAGACTCTACAGTGTTGTAATCAGGCCTTCTGTATTTTCTGACGTATGAGATTTTCTGGTCCTAATTTCAGCCTCATGCGCTGTGTAGGCAGGAGGCCTGACGGGCGATCTGGTTTCTTCTAGGCGCTGGAGGATCGTCCCAGCTCACTCCTCGTGGACCAGGGAGACAGTAGCAGCCCCTCCTTCAACCCTTCAGACAACTCCCTTCTGTCCTCCTCCTCGCCCATTGATGAGATGGAAGAGAGGAAATCCAGCTCTTTAAAGAGACGGCAGTAAGAAATGTTCTCATTGTCCTTGTTTGGTGGCTTCCCTCCTGGCTTTGTCACCTACGAAGCTGTGGCTGGGATTCATCTCTGAGTCACACGAGGAGGAGACCCAGGGTCTCTCGCCGAGCGATTGTACGTTTGTTTGCAAACGTACAGAACCTCAAGAGGGTGCAGTAAGCCATAGCTGCAGCTTTTATTGTTTTATTTGTATATTATACTTTATTTATAAATAAGAATGATACAAGAATATTTTTTGTCACTTCTGGTGAGAAACAGCCGTACTTTCTATTATATACATAGTTGTGAAGAAAAAAGAAGATAACATAAAATTAAATGCAGTCCCCAAAGCTTGAAACATACCTTAGTGGTAGAGCTTTTCAGTTTCAGTTAAAAAGTCTTGAGGAATATTACAGAAGGTTTAAAATTGCATTTGGAGAACAGGAAAAAACTTAACCAGCTGCATGAGTACAGAGACTTGGTTTTATTGAGTGCTGTATCCCAGCACCTAGAGTGGCATCGGGTGCATAGGAGGTGCCTGGCCAGTGTTGGCTGAATGAATGAATGAACAAACCAACCAACCAACCAACAAACCTTTTTAGGTCAACTGAGGTTGTTTGCTGTAACCGATCAAGGAATTGTCTTCTATTATCTGAGTGGCCTTAAACGGTTACTGAACCTTACGAAAAGAAATACTTCTGAATGATGTGATCAGACCCAAGGCTTTAAACATCTGAGTTAAATTTCTTTTGTATGTCCAGCGAAGCTTAAAATGACTTTATCATGAAAACACAAACAAGCAAAAGCCCTACTTCCTTTAACATCTTGCCTTTATAACAAAGTTATGTCTGTCCTGCTTTCGGTCCTCATACATGTGATCAGAATCCGGTGCTGTGAATTCCCGGAATGCGAGGTGTCTTATAACCTCTGCAGCACCCATGGGTCACCCACATGAACCTGTAAGTGACTGGGGACACACAGGAATTGGAGATCCAGTTGTGTAAGTTTGAGAGGTCACTTCATAGCCGCCCCTGCAGAATCTGACCTGACGAAAACAAAAGGGCGGATGAATTCATTCAGAAAATTCCTTGGATTGTGGGTGGTAAACGCTGTTTTTTCTCTCTTTTTTCAGCTACGTTTTGCAAGAATTAGTGGAGACAGAACGTGACTATGTGCGGGACCTCGGCTGTGTGGTGGAGGTGTGTGTTTCAGAGATGTAATAACCTGTGTCCATCCGCCCTGAGGGTTGCCACGGGGGGTGTTGTACAGGACGGTTGAAAGCTGATACCTTCTCAAAAGCTTTAAAAATATTTTTGACTAAAACAAAACACAATAACAACAACCAACAAAATATTTCTGAAAAGTAAAATTTAGCCAATTATCTCAACAATCGGTATTCACTTTTTAAAGGCTTCTTTTTTGCATGGTGCCTCTTGACATAGTCTCTTCTTTTTATAATTAAGTTTTTAAATATTATCTCCAACCTTTGAATTTCTTATATGGAAATCTGGCCTTTAATTATTTTACAAGAGTGGGTATCACCACAGAAATGAGGACATCATTGGTTGAAAAGTCAATGTGACCAGCTATGGATTCAGTTACATCCTGAATCACCTGGGTTCAGAGCTTGGTCTGTGGCTACCGCCCTAGGCCATTTGCACAGAACGAATATGTCACCACTTTCACTGACCAGAAGTTGATACGCACTTTGTACCCATAGCAAAACCACTGCCTTTCATACTAAATCAAGGGCTCTCTCTAGGCTTGTCCCTGCCATTAACTTTAGGGCATAATCATATTAATAAACTCAACTTATCAAACAGCTATTTTTATAATATAAAACTTTATCACTTATTCTTTCAACTTTGCAAATATGTACAGGGCAATACTTTTTGGATGTACATTCCATTAAAAGTAATGGCTATTACAGTTAATTGCGTAACGTAAAGGATTAAACATGCTTGACATGTCTGTAATCATTACTAACAGTAACTTGAAAACTTCAGAGCTTCTTGTACAGGCTGAATCACATTCAAGTTATATAGAAGTTTTAAACCACATTTTAGCAACATAGTTAATCAACTGTTATTAAAAATCAGTTTGTGAAAAGTATGTTGTTAAATCCGTGTTTAACAAATTATGTAAATAATCCAAAAAGAAAAGAAAATCTGTTTATATCAGATCAGTACCGAGAACAGAGGAAATATGCTTCTGGCCAAGCATTTAATCTTTACAAGCTGACAAGATGATTTGTTTTATGAAACCATTTACATTTATTTAAACTTTCCAATTCCTCAGAAGAGTTTTGATCTTTGAATGCTAAATAGTTTAGGGAGAAAATCATGTCAATGAATGTAACTGTATTTCAAGGGCCAGTTAAGGACACATTTCACAACGGGTTGGGGTTTTTTTTTGTTTGTTTTGTTTTGTGGTACGCGGGCCTCTCACTGTTGTGGCCTCTCCCGTGGCGGAGCACAGGCTCGGGACGCGCAGGCTCAGCGGCCATGGCTCACGGGCCCAGCCGCTCCGCGGCATGTGGGATCTTCCCGGACCGGGGCACGAACCCGTGTCCCCTGCGTCGGCAGGCGGACTCTGAACCACTGCGCCACCAGGGAAGCCCCACAAAGGGTTTTTGTTCTTACATAAAGAGTTAGTTTACAAGACAGTGCGTATGTCTTTTTTATCCTTTGTTGCTCTCAATCAGTAAATGATTACTTGATTCAAACATGTTCAATGAAATAATCTTATCTTTAAATATTTAATTTTAGGGCTACATGGCACTTATGAAAGAAGATGGTGTTCCCGATGACATGAAAGGCAAAGACAAGATTGTGTTTGGCAACATCCATCAGATTTACGACTGGCACAGAGAGTACGTAAAATGCATACCATGCTCGTTGGTGGACAGTCTGTCATCACCCGCTAAACTGCATCACGCCAAGCAAACGAGAAAGGATATTTGTTGATTCATTTCATTTCCTTACCTGTGTGGCCCCATGGAGGTAGCTGGTGTAAAGGAAATATTGGTGTTCCGAGGCCTTTGCTGGTTGCATTTCACAGCACGAGGAGGTCTCTTACCTTCTTTTTGCGGACCCATCCAGGTTGTCCGTGTTGGGAAGGCTGGAAGCCCAGGCACCGAGCCTGACCGCCTGGGTTCACAGCACGGTCCTGACCCCGAGCCCTTTGCTTCCCCTTTCTTTGCCTCCATCCTTTCCTCTACACAACGTGGGTCACGGTGTTACCCTCCTCATGGGACTTTTGTGAAGAGTGACTGAGTTAATACATGTAAAGCACTTAGAATAACATCTGCATAGAGTGAGACTCGATGAGCGTTTCTAATTAGAATTGCAGCCACCTCTTTAATAAATCCAAATTACTGTTAGAGAGTTTTTTCAAGTCAGCTTTAATGGGGAAAGTAGACATGATTGCCCATGAAAATCAAATTTGATCCCAGTACCTTGCCACACCTGTCCTAATCTACAGTGAAACCTATTTTAAAAAAGGATATTCGGTGCTGTTACCTAGTCATCTGCTCCCAAGGCTGGTTTTAAGCTGTGATAGGGAAGGGGAAACAGCACAAGGCTCCTGGGACGACCAGACAGAGAAATTGCTCCCGGCAACGTGGTGTCTGCCGTGGTGTGCGCAGAACTAGGGGATATTGAATCCTCAAGTGCAACACAGTTCAATGTAGCATTTATTGGTGTACTGGTTTGCAGGTTAGTAAAATACCAGATACAAATATCAACATATGGAAGTGATGATTAAGGTGGGCATACATCTTACCAACTACTGTGGCCCAGAAGAAGTGAAGAGTGGTTGTCCCCAGCTGCTTTGTTTCTGTGGATACCTAATTCTGATCTTAGTGGAAGCTAATATGTGTCACCTAGAAGTTGATTTTGATAATATTTGAGAAAACTTTATAAAGCCAGCCCAGGTAACATTCAGTATTTTGTATCTGTTATTATCCAATTTGAGCCTCCTAAAAATTACCATGGAAAGAATATGAAACTCACAGGTATGAGGACCAAGTTTTTAGAAAGAAAAATGACCAATTGCTTTGAAACATTTATTTTTTACCCCATATTCAGATGGAATATTACTGTTTGTGTCATTTAAAAACAAAGTGAGACAAAAAGGTTGCTTATGCAGAGGAAGGGAAGTTTGCCAGTCGAGGGATGTCTCACTCTGCCTTGCCTTGTAAACCTGTGCCTCTTTCTGTTTTCTGTTCTAACAGAATGTTTTCAGTGTGTATTGTATTTGTTAAGCATATACTTTACACTTCCCAATTGTTTTTGTCAAAACAGAATATTTTGAAAATATAAATCTCAATCTAAAATTAGCAGGCCAAGTTGGAAATGGTTCTAATATTTCTCCTTTCATTTCAGCTTTTTTTTAGGAGAGTTGGAGAAGTGCCTTGAAGATCCAGAAAAACTAGGATCCCTTTTTGTTAAACATGTAAGTACAATAGCATTATTTACATTCCGTTCCGTATTGTCATATTTAGTAATTGGCTTGTCAGATTAAAGGTGAACTCATGTGTGGGTTACAAAAGTCCTTACATTAAGAATAAAATCAGACTGTACAGTGTCGGCGAGTTGGACTCAAAATCCCCCGTTGCTCTTCTACACGTGAATGAGCAGCTTTCCCAGTCACCTGGCCCCAGTTGGCTGTTCAGTTCACAAACAGTACAGGATGGTCAGAAGGGGACCAGAGCCAGACCAGAAGGAGGAACATTTGGGGATGTCTGTAGGCAAACAAGTGTCTGGTGCAGGTGGTGAGGTATCGAGACGTGCAGTGGGTTTAATATAATAACCAAATTTTTGTGTGTATCTAAAAGAAGCATGTTAACAGTAAAAGTTTGGGGGTTTTTCTAGGAAAAAATACTATATTTTCAAAAAATTAGTGACCAGGATTTTTGTATTTTTGCAAATCTCCTTAATGTCTGGCTTAATAGAAGACAGATGCATTTTTACATCAGTTTCTGTATTGAACCTATTGTAGTGTGTTTTTTAGTTAAAATTTATGAAGAAAATCCATCCTCACAGATATTTGGATGGAAAGGGATGAGTGTTTTAATAGCCTTTTCTGATAAGTATAGATAATTTTCTTGGATACTACATCAAAACTCAACAAGTGAGAATTTCTTAAAGGTTAGTCGCAACATGGAATCTGAAACCCATTGGTGAACTTCTCTCTTGCTGTTGCACTAGAAGCCATTGAACTGTCTCACACTTAAAGGCTCTTTTACCCCTGCACCAGCTTGTGACATCCTGCATTGTGAATTCTGGTTCACTGATTCAGACAGATCTTCCAGATGTTGAAACATTTCAATAAACAGTATCAAGAATTATCAGATTCGTTCATTGAGTATTGTCAATGTTCTTTAAGTATTTAAGTATTGTCTTTAAGTATCGTCAAGTTCCAGGCAGCAGATCCATGTTTTCCAAAAGTGTAATTTTTTGCTTGACAGCTCAAGTTTTCATCATTAATAGACATTGCAGGTTGTTTGCCTTGAAATGACAGGCTTATTTTATTCATATTCAGGAAACTGCCTACCAGATACCCACGTGTAAATAATTATAGTTTGTGTCCATCATTCTTTCAAGTAAAAATGGTCCATGAAAACAAGCAGTCGGTTCAGCTCGTGGCTCAGCCACACGCGGGCTTTTCCTTGACTGCTGTAGCACATGGCACAGGTGTCACAGGATCTGCATTTTGTCACAGGAGCGTTAAAAAGATGTATAGTCCATGGTTGAGGGGTTTTTTTTGGTATTTATTTATGTATGTGTGTATGTATGGCTGCGTTGGGTCATTGTTGCTGCGTACGGGCTTTCTCTAGTTGTGGTGAGCAGGGCTACTCTTCGTTGCAGTGCGTGGGCTTCTCATTGCGGTGGCTTCTCTTGTTGCGGAGCACAGGCTGTAGGTGCTCAGGCTTCAGTAGTTGTGGCACGTGGGCTCGGTAGCTGTGGCTCGCGGGCTCTAGAGCGCAGGCTCAGTAGTTGTGGCGCACGGGCTTAGTTGCTCCACAGCATGTGGGATCTTCCCGGACCAGGGCTCGAACCTGTGTCCTCTGCGTTGGCAGGCGGATTCTTAACCACTGCGCCACCAGAGAAGTCCCCATGGCTGAGTTTTAATACAACGAATTTTTATCACTTCATCAAGGACATCCTTAGGTGAAACTGGCATGTGTAGCAGTGGAAGATACTTGCTAAGATGCCAGCAGTTTCTCCCACCACTGGTTTTGCACATCACTACAAATGGTAGCGCAACAGAAAGGGCAGATGACAGCTTAGTATTGTTTGGAAAATAGTTTTGATCTAATGGGTCCCCGAAAGGCCTCAGGGACCCCAGGGGTGTGCACACCACACTTTGAGGATCAGGGCATTAAGGGATGGCTCGCTGCCTTCAGCATTTGAGACGAAAGTGGTTTTTCTAACCTCCTGAAAAGAGCCAGGCTTCCTGGGACCACTGGCAAGGTTTGAAGAGGGGGAGAATGATTCTTCGTTTAACATTAAGAACTGTGTCCTTTCACTGCCTCTCGTATTTGCTGGGTAAAGTATGGGGTTTTAAGAAACGTTCCTTTATGAATGAGCTGACACTTGCATGTGCACCTGTGTTCTAACCCATCTGTGTGCCTTTCATTCCTAGGAGAGAAGGTTGCACATGTACATAGTTTATTGTCAAAATAAACCAAAGTCTGAGCACATTGTCTCAGAATACATCGATACCTTTTTTGAGGTAAGACCTAAGTTACAAACAAAGTATTTCTGAATCCTTTGTTACAGTTGATTTCAAAAAATTGAAATATCACTCGTTTCCCAGGACATTAAGCAATCCTCAGGAAATCTAGCCTCAGTTATATGAGTTCTGAACCTGTATTTCTTTCCTGTAAATCAGAGAAATGAGTGTAAATTCAAGCTGTGATCGTATCCCTTAGTATTCAGAGGACTGGGGTCATGGTTAAAATAAGGGGTTTTAAAAATCAATTTCAAACTTAAGGCTCATTTCAAATTCAGAATAATTCATGATCTAGACTTTTAGCCTAGAAATAAAATATTTGTTTGTATGAATAAAAGAAAGCAATTGAGAGAAGGCCATTTTAGGCAAGCATTAAAGACGCTTTTGAAAAACAGCTCAGAAATCTTTCAGTGTCAAACTCGGACATTCTGAGCGAAGGCACAGCACTTGTTGGTTGTGTGCAGCGTGGCATCTTTTCTCCTTTTTACTCTTTTCTAGAAGTAGTTACTTCTACTGCAGTGTAGTTAGTTAGCATTTCTGACAGTTACAGGGACTTTAAAAGACAAAACTTACGATCCTTCTTTCTACCTTGAAACCACAGGACTTAAAGCAGCGCCTCGGCCACAGGCTGCAGCTCACAGACTTGCTGATCAAACCAGTGCAGAGAATCATGAAGTACCAGCTGCTGCTGAAGGTGAGGCTTTGCCGGTGCCCGTGCTGGGGGCAGGAGCCCGTTTGGCGGGAGGACAAGACTCGTGAGGGGATGGAAGGGCTTGGCAGGTGACAGGAATCTTTTCTATAAAAAATACGAAGCAGCCTTGTCATTTCTGATTTGTAATATTTGAGTAACTTTTTAAAACGTTAATAAGACACCTTACACTGTCATTTACATCAGGTTCTGAGCCAAAGGTCCGTGAAAGTGAGCTTTTTCCCCACCACAGAGCTTGAATACCAATGAGCTGTCTTGGGCTCTATCCACCTTGCGTATCTTCTGATCTTCTTGGGGCTCCAGATGAAATCAGATATTTAATCCCTGCCTGTTCCTCTCTGTGGGCTCAGCAGTGGCCCTGGATTGGTTCAAACTCCTAAGCACCACTGAAGGCAAAGTCACACCATTTTCTACCATAAAAGTGACTGTTAGAGGTGCTGAGATTCCTTCATGTATAAAACTTAGAACCTGGATGTAAAGAGAGATGAGCGCTTGTCTTGGAGTGAAACAGGAACCATGACCCACTTAGATAGATCTGGTCTGACTTTGCTCTACTGTGCCTTGAAATACACAAAAGGATACCTTTTCTTTGTGTTACTGGGAGGAAAAAATGAGGATTACCCAGCGCCTGGCGTCTCACGTGATCAAAAAGGTTACTGCTGTGCGACCATCACCCTTGTCATGCCCTTCTCTCCATTTCCCTTGCAGGACTTCCTCAAGTACTCCAAAAAAGCCAGCCTGGATACGTCGGAACTAGAGGTACTTAACACCCCCGGGCCCTGGGCTCCCCTCTCAATCCCCGCGCGTCCCCAGCCTGTCCCTGAGGGGGGGGGGGCGGTGGGTGACGGCGGGTCTACCCAGCCCCGGATGTGCCCTCTGCACACCAGCGGGCGGGAACGGGGAGGAACTGACCGAGGAGCGGCATCTGAGGGTTAGCGCTCCAGCCTTGCCCTCTGGAACTGAACGCTCACTCTGCTTTCCCCCCACCCCACCCCGCAGAGAGCTGTGGAGGTCATGTGCATCGTCCCCAAGCGCTGCAACGACATGATGAACGTCGGGCGGCTGCAAGGATTTGACGTAATGCGGCTGTTCTTCTTTAACCTCGGCCTCTGGCTGCCATCACTTTCTTTGGTCTCGGATTCTTTGTCTCCACCTGGAGAAAGCTGATCCTTTTTGCTTGGTTTTCTGGCGTCTCTCACCGTCCTTCAACCTGATTGATATTTTCTTTCACCTTCTTTTGGTGCATTTGATTTGCTTTGGGGGGGTACCTTCCTCTGCTCAAAGCCCAGCGCCTTGTGGCGGGAACAGGCAGGACTCTGCTTTGTCTCCTGGGCCCTCTGCTGCTGCAGGAGCGGAGTTTCCTTCCCTGGCATGAGGCGTAGTGGAAAGCAGGGGGCCCGTCCTTCCTTCTGTCGTCTGTCAGCCTGGGAGTTTGACCCCAGGGTCACTGTGCTCATCGTTAGTCTACAGACTTTTCTATGAGTTGACAGTCTACTCAGATTACATATTACCTATTAGTATCCTAAAGATATTCAGAACCAGAAGCCTTTCTTTTTTTTTTTCAATTTGTTGAGTAAGAAGACGGGAAGGTTTTACTTTTCTTGCCTACTGTTTTGCTAGAGATTTGGGTTTAACGTGCTGGTGCTGTGGTTCTCCAAAAAGCACACACAGGCTCTCCTGGAGAGCTTCTGAAAACCCAGGCTCCTGTGCTTTTGTGAGCGGGTCCCGCCAGGGGTGCTGGTGCCACCGGGCCGCGGACCGCACCTTGAGAAGCATTCGTCCACTGTGAACTAGATCCTTAGATCCACTTTCAGTCTTTGACTGTAACTGAGGCCAGTGATTTACACAGAGGTTGCCAAGAATTTTATTTAGATGATTTTTCTGTTTGGAGCTAAGACCTCATTTTAGTGAAAGAAATGTTTATGCTGTATAAATTAAGACAAGAAAAATATGTTTAAAATGTAGCATTCTGTGGGAGGAAAGCTAAAAAACAAAAAGCAGAACTTCCTATGTCTTAACTTCGAATGCAATGTTTTCTTCTCCTATTTCTTTGCCCCCTTCTCCGTGTTGTAGGGTAAAATTGTTGCCCAGGGCAAGCTGCTCTTGCAGGACACGTTCTTGGTCACGGACCAAGACACGGGGCTTCTGCCTCGATGCAGAGAGAGGCGGGTGTTCCTCTTTGAGCAGATCGTCATTTTCAGTGAGCCGCTCGATAAAAAAAAGGGCTTCTCCGTGCCAGGATTCCTGTTTAAGAACAGTATCAAGGTAACTTGTGTTTGCCTGTTTTCTCATGGGTTAACGCATGTACCCATCATGCTGATAAACTGTCTCCTTCTTAATTATGACATGTCCTGATCTTCAGTTTATTAACTATTTAGAGAATTTTCTAATACGTTTCAGAACCTTTAAATTCACTCCATCTGTCTACGGTCTGTATTCCCCAGTGGCTGACGTCTTACACATGTGGCTGCAGCATTCATTTTTACCATAATGAGAAGACCTCATCTTGGTTAGTTTTTGTGCTCCGTCTTCTCTAGGACCATGTAAAATTATTTAAGTTCAGAGGATAGCTTACCCAGGGTCTTCTTCTCTTCTCCATTCAACAAGGACCTGCTCTGCCCTCAGAGCTGGGCAGGGGCTGTAGGGATGGACAGGGTAGGTTGGCTTGCTCTCTGATAGAAGAAAAAGACAAATAAAATGACTGCAAATGGCCCTGAGTCTTGTAAAGGGGACACACCAAAGGTGAGACAGAGGAGGCCTGAGGTCCCAGCAGGTTAACCTTTCTAGTTAACTGTTTAAGCTACTAGTTAAACCCCTGGTCATCCCCATGTACCTGAGTTAAAGGAGTCATGAAAAAGCAAGACAATGATTTCTGAGGCAGTAAAAATGGCAGCTCAACCAAAAAGTGGTGGTTTCAGTTCTGACCTAGGATGAACTTCACTTTGCACTTGACCAGTGGAAATAAATGTGCTTTAGTTTTTTTAGTGTGGTACCTCGTAACATAAAATTTACCATCTTGACGATTTTTCAGTGCACAGCCCACTGGCATTAAGTATGTTCACACTGTCGTGCAGCCATCCCCACCATCCATCTCCAGGACTCTTCATCTTGTAAAAGTAAAACTCAATCCTCATTAAACACTAGCTCCCCATTCCATCCCCCCAGCCCTGCAGCCACCCTTCTACTTACCGTCTCGAGGAATCTGGCTACCTAGGTCCCTCATCTAAGTGGAATCATAACAGTGTTGTCTATGGCTGGCCCACTTCACGTAGCATAATGTCCTCCAGGCCCACCCATGTCGTAGCCTGTGACAGAGTGTCTTTCCTTTTTAAGGCTGAATAATAGTCCTTTGTATATACAGACTGCGTTTTGATTATCCATTCACCTGTTGATGGACACTCGGGTTGCTTCTGCCTTTTGGCCATTGTGACTAATGCTTTAATTTTTTTTAAGGTGAGTTGCCTTTGCCTGGAGGAAAACGTGGAGAATGATCCCTGTAAATTTGCTCTGACGTCAAGGACGGGGGACGTGGTGGAGACCTTCATCTTGCATTCATCCAGTCCAAGTGTTCGGCAAGCGTGGATCCATGAAATCAACCAGATTTTAGAAAACCAGCGCAATTTTTTAAATGGTAACGTGTGTTGTTACTGGGCACGTGTTTTCTTTCCCTAATGTACACATTCCTATTTCTCGTCTCTCCCCTATTACACACGACTAGGAATGACAGGACTTACTGAGCACTTACTGTGGACCAGGCTCTGTTCTAAGCATTGTCCATATCTATTGCTTCATTTCATCTTCAGAACGACCCAAAGTGGCAAGTAGTGATATTATTCCCATTTTATAGATGACGAAGCTGAGGCACAAAGTGGATTCGTAATTCACTCGAAGTCCCACGAGTCGCTGGTGGCAAAGTCGAGATTCAGAGCAGCCATGTGCCCCTCACCACTGTACTGTTCACTCTGTCCCACAGGCTCTCGTACCACATGCGCCCAGAGCCCTGTCCTGGGAAAGAAATGCATGAGAAAAACTAAGGCAGCAGATGTAATTGGCCAGAGACATTGGAGACATTCTTGGTGCAACTTTAAAACTGTGTGTTTGACCACCTTGTACATCTGCACCACCCTCCGCATTATAAAAACAAGACATCTTTTTTCCTTCCCACTTCCACGACATGAGTGATTTTAGAGGAGCAATATAGTAATAATACAGTAGAACACGGGACAGTAGTAAGGTGCCAGCCACCTCAGGGAAAGGCCTTCTCCACAGGGAGAGTGACCGCACAGACCTTACGTTGCAGACAGTTCGACTCTTCATATTCCTGACCTGAAACTGCTGGCTTCTCTTGGTGGCCACTGACCTGGACTCTGGTTTTAATTCGGTGATCAGTGAAGAGCGTCAAATTCAGTGAGAAGCTAGATACTCATTCAATGTCACGTCCTTGTCCTTTTCTCCATGTCCGTGTTCCGTGTCTACACCCCGGTCCAGTAGGATGCTGTAATCTCTCTCTCTGTCACATAAAACCACCCCCATATCTCGAGTGACATTCAGGAACACAGGCACTCAGTGAAAAGTCAAGGTCACGTGGCATTTTTGGCCAAGAGGTCATCAGCTGCCCGGGTGTTAACTCCAGGCTCCCGTCCAGACTGTAGACTGAGCGTTTCTTCCATGTGCAGTTAGAACTGGATGGCTGGGGCTGGCCAGTGCGGGGGACGGCTCCTGTGCATGGAGAAAATAGTTTTGCTCCCGTGACTGAGAGCGAATGCAGGTCTCTTGAAACGTGTAGCTCTTAAGTACTGCATTGAATGCCAGTCCGTAGCAGGTAACTACTGAGAAATCTCTAAACTTTTACCGTCTTCTTTAAAATAAAATGAACTGCCTCCCAAATTGCAGGCACGAGTGGGCCGTGCTGTGCACGTTTCCTGGGCGCTCAGTCTAGAGACCGATGATACTGTTCCCGGGGGCTGAAGGAGGTCGGGAATAGAGGGGGCTCCGGGCCTGCTTCCCCACTTTGCTCTCCCGTCCTGTGAGCGGGGGCCACGGCCAACACAGAGCTTGTCCAATGTCGTATGGCTCCAGAATGCTCCTTCACATCCGCCTGCTGCCTCCCAGGCAGGAAGGGGCTACACCTGATTGTCGCACGTCTCAAAGGTTTTAGCTCTTTAAGAATCTGTGTTAGTTTCCATGTATCTTATTGGGCGTGCTTCCTGCCTTTTCCTGCAGGTGATGCTGTAACTGAATCACTAAAGCCCGGAGATGGGACAGCTTCACGACCCACAAGGGTTTGTGGAGCTCCTTCCCTTCCCGGGGTGGAGGTCTCTAACACCACCTCCGCGTGGGGTAACCCCCAGCCAGGTTCTTCTTTGCCTAACTGCTCCCTGGTTTAACGAAGACCTTTGCGGCAGCTGGGCTAAGCTTTCCCAGCGCGGGAGCCAGCTGGTACCGGTGGAGTCCCAGTTGAATCTCCCCTGGCAGCCCTGGGCCTCACCGTTGACCCTGGCCATCTGCCTGGGATGCTCCAGGCCGATTCCACTCCTTTTCACTTGGCGGAGATGCTAAGGCTGTGCTGGCTGAGCCTGGGCAGTAAACTCCCTGCGGCAGCGCACCTCCTCCGTCACCCTGCACTTCTGCTCCCTCCCGCCTCGCACACGCAGACGGCCCTCCACGGGGCCAGTTTAACTCGTTCATGAACAGGAGTCGTTAAATTTAAGAGCTTTTCTTTTGCCTTCCCTGATGGGTGGTGTCAGCCTGCTGCCTGGAGGGTGGGTGGGTGTTTCTGGATGACGGTGACTGGAAGTTGGTGGCCACCCTGTGACTTGACCCTGGGCCATTAAGCCAGCGCTCCCTCTCCATTCATCGTGCCCCCTTTCCCCTCCGCCCCTGTGACCGTCCTTTTCTCGGTGCCCTGACTGAGTCTCTTCTGTGTCTTGCAGCCTTGACATCACCCATCGAGTATCAGAGGAACCACAGCGGGGGCGGCGGCGGGGGCAGCGGCGGGGGCGGCGGCGGGGCCCCCAGCGGCGGCGGGGGCAGCAGCGGCGCAGGCAGCAACCACAGTGGCGGTCCCGGCAGCTGCGGCGGCCTCCCCAGCGCGAGCAGAAGCAGGCCCTCCCGGATCCCCCAGCCTGTCAGACACCACTCCCCCGTGCTGGTCTCCTCTGCAGCCTCGAACCAGGCAGAGGCAGACAAGATGTCAGGTATGTCCACTCCCGGCCCGTCACTGCCTCCTCCCAGCAGCAGCCCCGCCCCGGAGGCTGGCCAGCCCGCCAGGGCGCCCCCCAGCGGAGAGCCCGAAGGTCCCGAGCGAGAAGCGGAGCCGATCCCCAAGATGAAGGTGCTGGAGAGCCCCCGGAAGGCGGCCGGGAACGCCGCGGGCGCGCATCAGGACGGACCCGCCAAGGAGGCGCGGAGCGGCCCGGGCTCCCTGCCGCCGGGCAAGCCCAGGCCCGGGGCCATCTCGCCTCTGAACTCTCCTCTCTCCGCTGCGTTCCCCTCTCCGTTCGGCAAGGAGCCCTTGCCCCCCAGCAGCCCCCTGCAGAAGGGGGGCTCCTTCTGGAGCTCCATCCCCGCCTCCCCCGCCAGCCGGCCCGGCTCCTTCACCTTCCCGGGGGACAGTGACTCCCTCCAGCGGCAGGCGCAGCGCCACGCGGCCCCCAGCAAGGACACGGACCGCATGAGCACGTGCTCCTCGGCCAGCGAGCAGTCCGTGCAGTCCACCCAGAGCAATGGGGTAAGAGCGCCCGGCCGCCTCCGCCCGCCCGCCCCGCTGCCTCTGTCCCGCGGCTCTTCTGCTAAACCTCCCGCGTGGCCGCCGCTGTCCTCGTACTAACTCTGGGCTCCCGGCCACTGCGCTGCGGTCACCAGCTCCATCCGCCCTGTGCCCTGGCCGCGCGGACACGCGGGGACGCCTTCTAACTTCCTGCTCCCGCCGGCGGACGGCGCGTTCTCATCTCTACTAACTCGCTCCTTGCTTTGTTTGTGTCTCCTTAATACGGGAAAGCAGATCATTAACCTTCCGAATGCAGCATCTCTAAGCCTCTCACGTTTTCCGAGCAGCAGCATATCTGGGAACTTCCTCTCTCGCCCCTGCCTTCCTCGCACACTTTTTTTAGGGGGGTCCGTGCCCCTGCTGTCTACCTCCTGCGTCAACTGAAACCTGTACACTCTAAGCTTTCTGCTCGTCGCTTGGTTGTGCCCTTTTATGCCTTAAATTAATCTTTGCAGCGTTGTTGACTCATCTGCTGAAAAAGGAAAAAAAAAATCCCTCAAGAAATTTCCAACAGCAACTCAAAGCAAACTAAGCTGATACAGTGGGGGGAAGGAATCTCTCCAGTGGAAATATTTCCCCCCGCCCCCCCCCCCCAAAAAAAAAGAAAGAAAAAGTTTCACTGTGGAAGAGAGAGAGACTGCTTTAGGGCCCCTGGATGTTGGGCTCCGGCCGGCGGCTGGGAGCGGAGGCGCAGGCAAGCTGGATTCCCAGCGCCCGCGCTCTGTCCGGCAGGGGGCGCAGTGCGGGCTGCGGGCGCCGCGGGGCGTCGCGGATCACTATCCGCGTTCTTAGCAGAAGGGTTACTGGGGGGGCTTGGCCCCCATCCTCTGGCTTCCTCCCTGTCCTACCCGACTGCTTCCCACACGGCAGGTGGTCTGACCCGTAACACCTTCCTAAAGGCATGCGTGAGGGAATAGAACTGTTCTATTGCGTGTATGTTTGATCGCTTTATAAATTTTTAAATACATTTCCCTAAAAGGGTCTGTGTCTCTCTTTATAAAAAAAAGAAAGGAAGCAATCCGGCTTTTGCATGTCTCTCTCTTTCCTCTGGACTTCCGTTAATGCCTTGTTTGGGTGGACATGGCCTTATTCATTCCTCTTATTTTTTGTTATTTATTTTGTTACCCTCGGTCTTTAATTGAGGAAGAAATTGAAAAACGGGTCTTGGTACATGTACCCTGTAGTCTTATTCTCAGAAATAAGCGGTCAGGGCGGGCCTCCTCTGCGATGGCCGCCACCAGCGTCCCGGTCGTGGTGCCTGACCGTGTCCTGCAGGGGAGCCTCGACCCCCACCTCTAGTTAGTTCTGAAATGCTAGGTGTGCAGGTGAGCGTCAGCACGGTTGCAGCCAGAAGAAGAGACCCAGAGGCCCAGTGATGCTGTACCTGCCAGCACCTGGCTGAAGGTTCAGGGTGCAGGCGTGGCCTCGCAGCCGAGGCCCCCTCCGAAATCGGCCGCGGGAGCAGCTCTTCATCCCATCCTAACCTGGACGCTTGCCCCTGAGCGCCACCCGCCCCAGCGTGGGAGCCCGTGCTGGTCTCTGCGCCCCCCGTGAGCGTGCTCGGTTCCCGGCCCTGCCTGGCTCCCCCCGGGATGCTTCCCCTGAGGCCAGCACCGTCGCATGCGGCACACGTTTTGGCAGGTTTTAGGTCGCAAAAGGTGCCTTTTATTTCTGCCTCTCACTGTTTCTTATGTGGTTGGTAACCTGGAAAGGGAAACTGCCAGGGAGTCCGGGTGCCTTACAGAAACGCCCTGGAGGCCTGGGAAGACCACGAGAGGCTTAGAATGGGCATGAGAGTGTCCTCTAGGACTCCTAAGCTTTTCGGTCAGGAAGAGCTACCGCCCTACCTGCTCCCCCCGATTCAGACTGTCTCATCCCCCTGGCGGTCAGCAGCGGCCTCCTCCCTCCTTGTCTGCTTCCGTGAAGCTGTCTGCGGTCACAGCCCAGCAGCTGTGCCTAACCCACGGCCCAGGTCCTTCTTCCTCCTTTAACGCACACCTTCTGGAAAGTTCTGCTGAGAGCAGGAGTGGAGTGGATGTGGATCAGCCCAGGCAGTGACTGCGCCAGGCCCGAAACGTGGACACACCACCTCCCTGCATCCGCCCACCCAGGCAGCAATAGAAGTACAGCCCTGCCTTTCTCTCAGAGGCCGGGTGACCCGTGCGAATCCCTAACCTCCACTGTGTGAGGGGTGGTGATCGTGCTCACTGGCATTAATTGAGATCCAGTTTTAAATGCCTCATACTTAGATCGGTACATAGGAGGTTTTCAGAAAGTACTAACAGCTGTTATTATCCTGGCAAAACACTCGCATTACGAGACAAAGGGTGGTACGCTATACGATGAAAAAGAGCCGTGCCACAGAGGTTGGTTTTGTTTACATTTTCTAGCAAATGGGGCTTTGTAGCCTCAACACCGTTGGGTGTTGCTATATAAGTCACGCTAAAAGGATAAAATTGCGTGAAGGGGTGTGCACAGGCCAAAGCGCGACGTGGACACCCACGAGGGGCGGGGACACGCGCCGGACTCCTCAGCCGCGACGGGACCGAGAGCCTGGCGCTCCGGTGTATTTAACCTCGCCACCCGCTGTGGGCCTCGAGTCCCGGCCCCCGGAATTCCCGGCACACAGGCTCCTTGACAGCGGTCAGCCGTCTACTCGGGTGTGTCTCAGTAGCCCAGAGCCGTCGGGCGTATGGCAAGGTTGCTGACAGTCGCGCCTACGCCGACCCAGGACCTGCCCCAGACATCGAGAGACCAGCGGAGGGAAGCAGCGGAGCGCGGGGAAGCCGTGAACGGCCAGACAGCGTCTTTGGTGGGAGCCCCTGAGAACAAGCTAGAGGGGCGCCTGACGCCACTTCCACATCCCAGCTGTTGGCGGGGGGATTGAGCAAGATGCAGCTCCGGCTTTGGAGGTCTCGGCTTCCTCTTCATCCCCTGGGACAAAGGGGTCACTTGGTAAACGACAGCTCGGGACAAACACCATTTGTGTTTCTTCTACTCAGCAGCTAACGCCACTCAGCTTGTGAACCTGAGTAGATGGTCTTGAGAAACGATCTGTGTTTAACTTTTGCAGTCTTGCTCCATTGAGTGAGATACTGGACATGTATTGAGTGCCTGCCACGCGTCAGTCACTGTGATGGACACTGAAGACACAGTAGTGACCTGAAGACATCGGGTGCCACTGGGACGCCAAGATAAGGGGAGGCTAGGCTTTCCCACGCCAGGGGCTGCCCGTGAAACTTGAGTTGTGAGGCCAGTGCTGTCCACAGCTGCTCTGCGATGCTCTGCCGTCCCCACGACAGCCGCACCTTCAGGACAGTTGAATCGTCACGCTCACAGGAGGACCACCCACCCAGGGATACATACAGGAGGCAGAGCAACTCTCCATGAGAGCAGGACAGTAGTTGGTCTGCTTTTCAGGTGTCCCGCATTCCTCCTTTAGAAGGGAAAAAAGGTGGAAATGATGAGCGACGCCAGCAGCGTGACGGTCACAGTGACAGGACTGTGACATAGATGGAACCCAGCGTGGCATCAGCATGAGGATGAGCCATTCCTCTGATGGTGCGAGGAAGATGGGACTGAAATAATCAAGCTTCCAAAGTAGAGTGTCATCATCACTGTGTCGTTCCTAAATTGCTCTCTAGAGAAAGCCTGACGGTCAGTTACTGAAAAAGAGGCACCAAGTTAGCTAAAGAGTGTGGAGGCGTCCGTCCAGTGGGCCCTGCTCTGGGCCGTCGTGCCGTGGCGCACGCTGACGAGCGACTTCGTGTCATCAGATCCCATTTCAGTTCCCCTCTGCCTTTTTGTCCATCTTTCCCTCTACAGAGTGAAAGTAGCAGCAGTAGCAACATCTCCACCATGTTGGTGACACACGATTACACGGCAGTGAAGGAGGATGAGATAAACGTCTATCAAGGAGAGGTCGTTCAGATTCTGGCCAGCAATCAACAGAACATGTTTCTGGTGTTCCGAGCCGCCACTGACCAGTGCCCCGCAGCCGAGGGCTGGATTCCGGGCTTCGTCCTGGGGCACACCAGCGCAGTCATCGTGGAGAACCCCGACGGGACTCTCAAGTGAGTGCCCGGCGGGGCAGCCGTGGCGGGGCGGGGGGCAGGCGGCGCTGAGCACGGACGAGGCACAGAGGCCCTGGGAGGGTGAAGCCCATTGAGAGAAAGCAGTGCTGTGGTCTGTTGAGCCAGGTCATCTCTATACACAATGTGGAACCCCGCAGTGAAGGTGGGGCGCGTTCCATCTCTCAGACCTGTTCTGATGGGTTCTTTCAATAACCTGCCTTTGTACACACATAGCTTTTTTAAGCCGCTAGACAGAGCATCACGGTATTTTAGTTCCCAGAGGTCTTGGGTGAGGGGTGAGGACTTTCCAAGGGCCCCTGACTCGTAGCGGGCACGCTGAGGGTGCATCACTGAAGATCCTCGTCCCGGGAGCTTCAGCTAAAGATCCGTGTGGTGCCACTGCCGACGTGCCTTGTGTATATTAGGTGACTTTAGTCAAGTAACTTGAAACCAATTTCGCCGCGTTAAACATTACTTTAAAGAAAACTGAGTTCAGGGGCTGGTTTCAAACTCCACCCTTCGCTGAATCTCTCTGGCTGTAGGAGGCGCCAGCCAGGTGGCTTCTGGCAGTGGAAGTATTGCAAAACTGTGATTTTTAAGCTTCCAGAGGCTTCAACACAAAAGACCAGACTCAAAGGCACAGGCGGTGGTCATGTTCCTCTCCAGGCATGGCAGTACCCCTGGCTGGTCTGCAGCCCAGCCTGGCGAGCCTTCCAGCACCACCCCAAACCTCTGGGCTAAGCACCTATACCCCATGGGGAGTCCAGGCTTGGAGTTCAGGCTACAAAGAGCCCATCTTCCTTGACAGTCCCTTGTCCTGTTTCTCCTTGATACACAGAGATATTTTATTCTAGTACATTGTTCAAGAATCCCATTTTATACTTTGTTTCCTCAAAAATATTCTTAGGCCCTGTATTAGGGTTCTCCAGAGAAACAGAACCAGTAGGGTGTATGTGTGGTCAGCGGGTGGTTATTGTAACCACGCAGTTGTGGAGACTGGTGAGTCCAGACCTGCACTGTGGGCCAGCAGGCTGGGGGCCCAGGAGAGCCAGTGGTGCAGGTAAAGTCTGAAGGTATTCTGCTGGAGAATTCCCTCATGCTCTCCCTGAGTCTTTTTTTGTTCAACTCAGGCCTTCAACTGATTGGATGAGGCCCACCACGCTATGGAGGGCAGTCTGCTTCACTCTACCAGTTGAAATGTTAATCTCATCTGGAAACACCCAGAATGATGTTTGACCAAATATTTAGGTCCAGTCAAGTTATACGTAAAATTAACCATGACAGACACCTTTATATTTAATCCTTAAAATTTGATTTAAGAAACTTGGCTTTTATCTCTGGTCATTGAGAATCGCAGAAAAGTTTTCCTTTGCTGAGATCCCTGTTCCTAAAGGAATCTCAGTCACCCTATATCCGTGTAAATTGGACAGTCTGCTTTTCTCTGATGCTTTCAGGAATTGTTTGCTGAGCGCCAGGAAAGCGTAATACTAACAATGTGTTGTGGTCCCCCTAGGAAGTCAACATCTTGGCACACAGCACTCCGTTTAAGGAAAAAATCTGAGAAAAAAGATAAAGACGGCAAACGGGAAGGCAAGTTAGAGAACGGTTATCGGAAGTCTCGGGAAGGACTCAGCAACAAGGTATCTGTGAAGGTGAGCAAGGGTGTCTCCAGGAGCCTGTGCTCCTCAGGGAGCACGCAGGGCTGGTGCCGGCCCAGGAGGAGCCGTCGCGGACCTGGCACCCAGCCTTGCCTGGCAGCAACCCACCTCTCTCCGCCCTTTGAGCAGACCTGCAGGGCTTTGTAGGGTGCTCTCACGGGCAGTGTGGCGCAGGTATGCATACGTATTCTGAGGAGCCGGGTATACGGGTAAACCCCTGAGCGGGCGCATGTGTAGCTTGCAAAGAAGGCTGCTGGAGTCCCAGAGCGAGCAGACACTAGGACCTCAGAAGCAGACGGAGCACAGAGCAGCTGTGGCTCAGACCACAAGGGAAGCGACTAGACGCCAAGATGCAGGTTCACTGCTGCAGCAGATTCCCTCGGCGGGTGCTTCAGTCCACTTTACTTCTGTAATCAGATTGCCTTAAACCTGTGCAGGTTTTGCCTGGGGAGAAAGGAAATATCTCTTGAGGGGAGCTCGAGGCCCCTGAGTCAGGGCCCTGGCCATTCTGCAGAAGTGGGTGGTTCGGGGATCTGCTGGACTCAGCCCACAGGATGAGTAAAAGGGACTTCTCTGAGTGTAAGCAGCATTTGTGCGTTTGTGGGTAGGAAGAAGAATCTCTCCTACGCCTGTGTGCCACGAAGCCTTCCAGTGCATTCGAAGGCAGTCGGAACGTGGTCGGTTCTGATTGATACGCAGGCAAACCAAGTCGTGTTTCCTTTCATCTTTCAACTGTAGCCCTAGCGTAGAAGCAGCGTATCTTAGAGTAGCTCACGTATCTGGTTAATAGCTGTGCGCTTTTTCCATTTCAGCTTCTCAATCCCAACTACATCTATGACGGTGAGTTCTGTTCTTTTTCTTGTAGACTTTAGAGGGTAGGTCTACGGGGCATTTCAGGACACTCGAGTGTAGCCTGTGGACGTGGGTTTTCTGTGGAGCTCTGGGCCTGGGCAGCATCTCCTTCATTTGTTGGGGGAGGTTGGTGGGCACAAGAGGGGGCGCTGGGTGACCAGCGTTACTGACTCCTTTCTCGCGCAGTTCCCCCAGAATTCGTCATTCCCTTGAGCGAGGTCACGTGTGAGACAGGGGAGACCGTTGTTCTTAGATGTCGGGTCTGTGGCCGCCCCAAGGCCTCGGTCACCTGGAAGGGCCCTGAACACAACACCTTGAACAGCGATGGTCACTACAGCATCTCCTACAGGTGAGGGAAGCCCCCTCGGGGGTCAGTTTCACAGGCAGTGAGCATGACCTTGTTCCACTGGGACTGACGCGGCCGATTGCCTGAGTCACCTCTGGCCCTGGAACGTCTCCCGTGAAGGAAGGTGTCATACCTGGGTGTGCAGCTAGGATTGAAATCCCACTTGAAATTGCCCGTCAGCATTTGAGCTCCTCATTTCCTGTGACCCCAAAGGAGAGAGGTCGGGGGGCTGGCGGCGGGGAGAGCTGAGCCTTTCTGAATGCCGTGTGCCCTCCTCTGTGGCAGTGACTTGGGAGAGGCCGCTCTGAAGATCGTTGGTGTGACCACCGAGGACGACGGCATCTACACATGCATCGCAGTGAACGACATGGGGTCAGCCTCGTCTTCAGCCAGTCTGAGGGTTCTAGGTAAGCTGCACCCCGAGCCCCACACACTCTCGATGTGGCCTGAGGTACGTGACAAGTCACTCGGAGGCTGCAGGGAGCAGGCCAGTCTCTGGGACACCTGGGCGGGTGCCCTCGGACAGGGGAGGCGCACGGTGAGGGCTTCCGCCCACGGCCACTGAGCGTGTGAGTGTCTGGTCCAGCCTCCAGGTGGGAGCAGGGCAGCCTGTACTCCTAGTGTTCAAAACACATTCTCGTCTCCAGCTTCTCACTTGTCCGATTGTTCAGTTGGTGCTTTAGTTCTAAGAGAAGCTCCTCTCCGTCAGTCTCACGTAGAATAGAATGGAAAGAAAGGAAAGATGGGAGTGTGGGTGAGCCCCGAGCAGGCTCTGTACCCGTCCTAGACCGTAACAGCCCTTCCAGAGGGTGTGTCCTCCCAGCCCTTCCATGAGCGCAGGGCGACCCTGGTGGGACTAAAGCCCTTGCTCCCTCCATGCCCAGCAAGGTCTGATCTCTCTCCTCAGCTAAACTCTGAGCTGCTGGCAGCAGAACTCATATCTTAGGCCTTTTAGAATTTCCTGTAGAGGCGCCTGACGTATGTACATGCTTAGTGAGCAACACATGCTGGCTGGTTTCCAGCTCCCATTTCCCAGGAGGCCAGCTGTGCCAGCTCTGCGGCCCAGGGCTGCTGAGGTTTCTCCTGGGTCCTCCAGCTGCACCAGGCATAGGATGCAGCCTCCTAGAATGACAGTTAAAGAACTAAAATAAGTTAAGTAAATTAAACAAAACCAATTTTTTAAGACTATGGTAAGTAAATAAATAAAAGGACTAAAAGATGAATTGAGTCCAGGAGTGCCCTGTGTGTAGACAGTAAACAGAATTGTCTTTAGAAGTTTATATGCTGTGTATCTTAATCCCATATATTTTAACCTCATAAGTTAAAGAAGGGAAGGGTTCTGGTTTTGGATCACAGCGCAGGAAAGGAAGATAATTTTGAATTTGACAGTAGAGAATCACCAATGTCCTAATTTTTAAAAGATGTCACAAAAAGTATACAGGTGATTTTTTTTTTTTTTTTTTTTAACAAATCACTGGTGAAAGCAAGGAGCTTAGGGAGACATAAGGCTGTTCCTAGGAATGATCTTACGGAAGTGCAAATGGGAAAATAATGGAAAAGCAAGTGTGTGTTTATTTCTGTCACATAAATCCATCTTTGTCTCATACGAAGTCCCAGCGCAGTGTGGATTTTATACTTCCGGTGCGTCTCCATTTCCACGAGCCTCCGTTCAGACGCTCAGCAGCCCGGGCAGCTGCCACATTGGACAGCGCAGGGCTCTAGTCTCCTTCCCCAAGAGGCGCCCCGTACACCAGGCTCAGGGAGATGCTGCCTTTCTTGCAGGTCCAGGCAGTGATGGCGTCATGGTGACCTGGAAAGACGACTTTGACTGCTTCTACAGCGAGGTGGCTGAGCTCGGCAGGTATGGTGGGAAACCCGCAGCCCCTCCCGAGATCGCAGAGTCAGAGACACAGCTCTGTAGGAGCCCACAGAGAAAGTTCAGTGGCGGACTTTGCCAGCAGTGGGAAGTTAGATGTATTACGTCCGAAGTGTAAGCGGTAATTGCCTGTTGGTATTAAACGCTGAGGAAGAGAGGAGGAGATTGCCAGTGCAGGTTCCAGGAGAGAATCAAGGCTTCGTACCGGGAGCCGTCCGGTGACGTGATGAGTCCGCTTCTGCTCCGTGCCCAGGCAGCGCTGGCTATGCCCCGTTCTCGGGAGGATCCAGGGACGAGTCACTCACACCCCTTCTCGTGGCACGTGATTCTCCTCTGGAGCCCAGTTGAGAGGGGCTGCATGTGTCCTTCAGGTCTCGGCTGTGCCTGGAGATTAGGGTCCCCCTGCGTGGACCAAGAGGGGCTTCGACAGAGAGGGGCTGTTCCTCTCTGGACGGCAGCCAGGGCTCAGGCGGTGGCCCAGCGGCGCCCTCGGTCACCCTGCTCCTTCTGAGGCGGCACGGCACTCGGCCACACCTCATGTCGCGTCCCGTAGGGCAAGAAGAAGGTCAGAAGCATGACAGCTGAGCTTGTCCCCGTTATAAAGCTTTCCGAGGACCGCCCCCCCGCCGGCAGCAGCAGTCTCGTACACGCCGGTGGCCGTTCCTGGGTCCGCGGGCCCCAGGGATCCGTGCACACGCCTGTGTGGACCAGCCCGAAGTGCCTGTCAGTCATGTGTCGCCACACGAGGCTCAGCCCTGCTGTCCAGAGCCGCAGAGATGTATCACTTTGTGCCACGTGCCACTGACCGGACAGTTACTCTCTTGGTCCCTCCTGGGCTCGGTCAGCTGGCACCCCCATGCCTCGCCCGCGTGTCTGTGGCCTCTGTCCACATAGACGTTCACCCTGGGCCTCCTCGTGTGATGGCAGTCGCAGCCCGGGAGAGCAGAAGCAGAGGCTGCCGCCTCTCAGGGCCCAGCTTCAGAAATTAACAACCACACTTTGTCCACATTCTGTGGACGCAAACAGCCACCCGCCAGCCCAGATTCAAGGGAGGAGAAAGAGACTCCGCCTGTCCGTGGGAGGAGGGGCAAAGCAGTGTGCCCACCTTCCTCCCCGCAGTCTGCATTCCCCAGCCCCCAAATCTCATCCCACCGTGGCAGCCGGCTCATGCTTGAGGTCCAGGATCTTGTTATCCGGATCCAGTCGAGGTGCAGCCCAGGCTTCCTGGGTGCGGTTCGCTGGGTGCAGCTCCGGAGACCACAAACTAGAGATGAGTTACCAGCCCCCCGACTCACGTCCTGCAGCGGCAAGGCAGACACGGTGATGACAGTAGACGCTCCCGTCCGAAGTGGGGGGCGTGGGGTGCCCAGGAGCCACCTAGTAGTCCGTTCCAAGCTTCTTCACGCGACGAGGTTTCCACGAGAGCAAGGTGGAAGCCGCCTGGTACATGGCACGATGTCACTGCTGCTCCATTCAGCGGCGGCAGGAAGTCACGTGGCTTAGCCAGACGGAGCCCGCCACTGGGAGGGGAGGAGACAGGACAGGCACAGGCACGGGAAGGCTTCCTTGGGGCCGTCGCGCGGCTGCAGCCCCTCCGCTGGCGGCCGGGGAGAGCAGGGCCACCAGCTGGGGAGGCTGCCTGGGTTCAAAGAGTCTTTTCTCCGTGACACACTCAGAGTCCTCTGAAAATGACCTTCTCCACCTATCTTCCAGGGGCAGATTCTCCGTCGTTAAGAAATGCGATCAGAAAGGCACCAAACGAGCCGTGGCCACTAAGTTTGTGAACAAGAAGTTGATGAAGCGCGACCAGGTCACCCACGAGCTTGGAATCCTGCAGAACCTCCAGCACCCGCTGCTGGTTGGCCTCCTCGACACCTTCGAGACCTCCACCAGCTACGTCCTGGTTCTGGAAATGTGCGTACACGCCAGCTGCCTCTCCTCTTTCTAGCGCTCGGCCTCGACTCCACGTGGTCTTGCTGTTCATTCTCTGAGAAGTATAGAAATCAGGGTGTTAGGATTCACAGAACTTCTATAAAAGCACGTCTGCTCTCAGAGACCACAGTTCTAGAGCTTTCCAGCAATGCTAGAGGGAAGTACAGCTGCCTGACGAGGAAGCACAAACCTAGCATCCAAATGCTCCCCCCCCCCCAGGCTCCCTCGGGGGTCTCAGCCAACCTGGAGATGCCCCCTGGTTCCCAAAGGTCCCGAGAGGCCAGGCCTCTGCGGACCACGGCCCTGCTCGTGCTCTCAGGCTGACCTGGTCCCACGTGTCTGCCCAGCTGGGCGAGCCCGGCTGGTGGGCGCCTGCAGTGGGCCGGCTGAGACCTGCTCACGTCTGGTGCTTCAGCATGCAGCTCTGCCCCGGGGCCCGTCCTGCCCCTCCAAGGGTGATTAGAATGGGAGCGTAGCTGCACCCTCTGGAGGGGGGTGGCTCCCCCCAGGGCAGCCCGCTGGTCCCCGTGGTACTTACCGGGCCCTGTGTGCCATCTCAGGAAACATTTGCGTCGTTTAAAGGTAAAGTGTGAGAGCTCTGACCCAAGAGCAGGGGGCCTCAGCCTGGGGACATTTTGCCCCCCAGGGGACATTTGGCAAAGTCTGCAGACGTTTTGCTGGTCACAGCTCACCACCCCGCAAGGCTCAGGGCGGCCGTGCAACAGAGGACCATTGTCCCAAAGTATCAGTAACACCAGGTTGAGAAGCCCTGCCCTTAGAACATTCTGGTCTCTCTGAGACACCTCGTCATGTAGCTTTGTTGAATTTCCTAGTCCTCCTTTTCAGGGGGAGTCATTTCATACATTTCCTTGGATTCCTGAGTCCGTTTCCATCGGCCGGAGCGCCATCTTTTGTACCATTTCCTAGTTCTTTTTTTTTTTTTTTGGCGGTACGCGGGCCTCTCACTGTTGTGGCCTCTCCCGCTGCGGAGCACAGGCTCCGGCCGCGCAGGCTCAGCGGCCACGACTCACGGGACCAGCCGCTCCGCGGCATGTGGGATCTTCCCGGACCGGGGCACGAACCCGTGTCCCCTGCATCAGCAGGCGGACTCTCAACCACTGCGCCACCAGGGAAGCCCCATTTCCTAGTTCTTGACACGTTGTTGGGAAGAGTGGGCCTGGCAGGAGGGCCAGCCGTGGAGCCGCACGGGGCGTGGTCACAGGGACCGTGAGCTCCTCGCTCGCGGGCACTCCCTTGAGGCCCCGCACCCGCCATCCCATTGGTCACATCCGTAAAGACTTTGGAAGTGCGGCCGCATCACAGCCTTCACGGGTGCAGCTGCTGCAGGGCCCTCGGCGCCAGGTCGAGCCTCAGCCTCGCTCCCTGCCGACCCCGGGCAGGGAATGTTTCGAGGGTGTCCCCGCCCAGGGCTCCCGCTGGAGCACCTCTGTGGGCCTGTCCAGCCCTCTCTCTGGCCTAGCAAGCCTCCCAGATGGCGGAGGGAGCAGGAAAGGCCTCCGCCCTCCCCAGCCGACCCCAAGGCTGGCCATCGTGTGCGAAGGGCAGGTCGGCGGACCTGGGGCTCATTTCTCAACCTTGGCTCCCGTGGACGCTCAGCGACTTGAAGGATCGTTATGGGGCTAAAACGACGTCCAGGCAGAGGCCTGGCCCCTGTGGGCCCTCAGTACCGGGGAAGGTGCTTTCTGGCTCTAGAAGCTTGGTGACTAAAAGCCTCTGCTCGTCTTCCCCAGGGAGTTTCAACAAGAAAGAGAGGCCTAGAGTCCTTGTCAGAAATCTCCTGCAAGACCTGGGTTTCTGGTTTACGTTTTCAGTGCATCCAGCTGTCATTTCTTTTCACTGGAAACTAAATGGTTTGGTCTCATCATTGCTGTTAACAGGGTTAATGTTTGTAACAGACTACTTCCTACCGAAGTTCCCTTGACTGCTCGACATTACCAGACAGGTGGCTGATCTTTCCATAAATTTCTGTTTTGCAAAGAGGGCAGCCTAGCCCAGTGTTCAGGGAGGCCGGGGCCAGACCACCTCCTTGCAAGTCTAGCCTTCCCTTATGAGCTGTGTGACCTTGGGAAAGTTACATACCTTCTCTGTGCTTCCGTTTCCTCATCTGTAAAAGGGGGACCATAAAACACTCTTCCCAGAGAGTTGTCGTGAGGATTAAGTGAGTTGATAGAAAGCACTTAGTCCCTGGCACAGGGCTGCTCTGTATAGGTGTTTTTTAAATGTTAAAAGCAATTTCACAGTAGGAAGACTTTGAGTCCAACGTGAAGCCCTCACTGTGTTGTCTGTGTCTTAACGTTCTCTCGTTCAGCCGTCACATGACCCATTTTCCAGACGACGAGACTAAGGCTTGGGGAGGTGGTCTCACATTATCCCCTCCTCCAGCAGCCTGCTGGGGGCGGGGTTGGGGAGCCTGGGTGCCCCCATCTCTGCCTCCCAGTTCCCTCTGTGGGTCCAGATGCTGTGTTCCCCACTTGTGCCTCCACAGTGAGCTTAAAAAGAAATCGCCCCTTGATCCCGTCCTGCCTCCAGGTAGAGGCGTGATCCCCAAAAGCTGACAGAACAGTGACAGCGGGGCACGGAGGTGATGCGTATATCGCAGGAGACAGGTCTGAAGTGACCAACCCGCACCGTAACGCGCATTCCTCCCTCTGCAGGGCTGACCAGGGACGGCTCCTGGAATGTGTGGTGCGATGGGGAAACCTCACGGAGGGGAAGATCAGGGCATATCTGGGGGAGGTTCTGGAAGCCGTCCGTTACCTTCACAACTGCAGGATAGCACACCTGGACCTAAAGGTGAGTGGGGCCCCGGGGACGGGAAAGCTGAGGGACCCCAGCGCGGCCATGCGGGATGCAGAGCCCACTCTCGGCCTGTCCTCTGAAGCCAGGCCAGGAGCCCGCGGGGACTGGGGACCAACACAAGGGGTGGGAGATGGGAGCAGTGATTTCTAATCTGTTTTTAAATGTTGGATATACACAAACAATAAAGTACCAGGTAAACGTGTGAGCTCTTCAGACATTTCTTGCGATTTCAGGGGGTTCCTGTGAGTGTCGCTGGGTCGGGGTGGGGCTGGAGCAGGGTGACGGAGGCGGGAGGCGGAGGGGCGCTGCTGCCACCGCCGGGAGGGAAGTGAATCCCCGGCTTCACTCACCGGCACAGTTTAACACAGCAGCTGCGCGTGACAGTTGCGGAGAAGTCAGGGCAGCTTCTCTGGGTTGCCTCTGTGTCCTCCTCCCGAGGGCTTTGTCCTGTTTCGCACGTGGACTGTCGGCGCCAGTCGACCTCGTAGATTCCTGGTGAGCCTTGCACCTCAGCTTGAGATTGGGGTTGCAGGAGTGGATGACGGTTGTCTTGTCCTGTCTCCTAGCCCGAAAACGTCCTAGTGGATCAGAGTTTAGCCAAGCCAACCATCAAACTAGCTGACTTTGGAGATGCTGTCCAACTCAACACGACCTACCACATCCACCAGTTACTGGGGAACCCCGAATTCGCAGCCCCCGAAATCATCCTGGGGAACCCGGTCTCCCTGACCTCGGACACGTGGAGTGTTGGAGTGCTGGCCTATGTGCTTCTCAGCGGCGTGTCCCCCTTCCTGGACGACAGCGTGGAAGAGACCTGCCTGAACATTTGCCGGCTAGACTTTAGTTTCCCAGATGACTACTTCCAAGGAGTGAGCCAGAGGGCCAAGGACTTCGTGTGTTTCCTCCTGCACGAGGACCCTGCCAAGCGTCCCTCGGCTGCGCTGGCCCTCCAGGAGCAGTGGCTGCAGTCGGGCCACGGCCATGGCCACGGCAAAGGCGCGGGCGTCCTCGACACGTCCAGACTGACCTCCTTCATTGAGCGGCGCAAACACCAGAACGATGTTCGACCGATTCGTAGCATTAAAAACTTCTTACAGAGCAGGCTTTTGCCTAGAGTTTGACCTATCTTGAAGTCCTTTCTCATTCTCTTTCACCTGCCAATCAGCTGTTCATTTGAATTTTGAAGAGAAACACAAACCAACATAACTGATCAGCTGCCGTACGTTCATCGTGTGAAATTGCATTCCGAGTGAGCTGTGCTCGGCAGTGCCTGGGACTCGGGCTGCAAGCTGTGCTGGGGTGGAGGACCTTCTCGAACACTCTGCGGGGGCGGAGACAGCATTGCTGTGTCACAGTCTTTTATTCAGGTTTCTGCAAAAAAAATAAAAAGAAACTTTTTTAAACGAACATGAGTAGAATTTTGCAAATTTAACATTTTCCAGGATTTCTTCAAGGAAGCGAAATGCCTATGTTCAACCACTGGTGTTAACGAACAAAACAGAGATACTGGACACCTCTGGGGAAGACCCCGGCCCCAGCGGCGGCCGTCTCCGTGGCCTCGTCCAGCTCGGGGTCCACCTGGCTCTGAGCTTTTCCAGCTGCCTGGTCTGTGTGCCTCTGGCCCCTACGCCAGACTAGGCTTCTGAAACGTGCATTCAACCTCAAACTTTTGCATAAATATAGAATGAATCGTTTTGCTCTGATGAAATGTAGGCCTTACTTGTATATAAGACTGGTCCTGCCTTCGGTCTGTCCTTCCCCCCCCCCCCCCCCGCTCCCCGCCTCCTGCCCGGAGCTTCCTTTGGGGGTCCGAGGGGTCTGCCCACCCACCGAGGACATCAGGTTGGCTCCTGCCCCTCTGCCCCTCCCCACACGTCCCACCCCCAAGCCGTCAGTCAGATTGTTGAGCAGTATACAGTCAGATGAAAATACTGTAAATGCACTCATTGGGGTTTTTTTGGTTTTATTTCATATCATGTGCAATGTTGTGGCTTTAACATTTTATGCAACTATTTATGAAGACCTCTGTTGTACCTGTAATAAATATATAGAAAAAGCACATACTTCGTACGGTGAGCTTTATGGTTTTGTGCGTGTGTCAGGGGGGGTGGGAGGGGGGATCTTTGCCCTGTGCCATCGGTTCAGAGAGACTTAACTCTTCGTGAAATTTGTCAGTTTTGAGGACTGTAAAAAGTGATTTCATACTCTGAATATAAAACTGGATAATAGGGTAATGTTTTAAATTTTATTATGCTATTATTCAGAATGCCAAAGTATTATTTTTTTTTCTCCCAAAATCAGTCTGGACATTTCCTACTTTTTAGACTTTTTGACATTCAACTTTCGGTACAAAAATTGGCTGGATTTTGAGCTTTTGGTAAGAAATAAAAGCCAATCAAGCAGTAGCCACCTTGAGGCTGGCATTGGCGTCTGTGGCACTGTGGCAGAATTCACGCTGGTGTGGGAGGCCCTCAACAGAAGACGCTGCGTTTCTGGGCACGCTTGAATTTTTCTGGATGTCTTTTTATCCTCGTTGTGTGAAATACACTAAAAAAAAAAAAAAGCCCGCTTCCCAAGCCAGCCAGACACCTGGGTCTTCAGCCATGAACTGGCGTAGTTGAGCTTTGCAGCTTCCAATGTATTTTATTTATTCTTTTGTTGGGTTTTTGTTTGTTTCTTGTAAAATTGTACAGAAACTTTTTAAAAGAAATTGGATTCAAAACTGGATGTGTATTCGTAACCTCACAACTTTTATTTGTGTATTGTTTCTTTTATTATTTCAGTTAAATTTTTACATTATTTTGCATGTATATTTCTTTGTACAGAGACCTTACATGTTTACACAGTATGATGTGATGTAAATATTTTATTTTGCCATCAGTTATTTTAAAAAATTAAACATATTTGCCTGATTTCTGTGTTAGGCCTTTTATTCAAGTTGGTCACTATTGAATCAAAAAGCGAGATCAATGAGGGAGAGACTGAAGGAGAGGCCTCCGGTGGGTCAGGGGAGGGGCGTGGGGAGGAGAATATTCTGGATTGGGAATCCACTGCAGGCCACCAGAAACGGGAGTCGGTCATACCCCTGCAGACTGGTGCACAGCCCAGACTCAGAAGGTATTACAGAGACGCTGCACTGGTCCTGGTTGGAATAACTAAGGTGCCCCCGGTTCTTGATGAACGCATAATCAGAGCAAGGGGAAAAGCGGTTGCAACTTGGCCACAGAAAAGCAAAATTAATGCTGTTCAGATGGCTTAAAGCACATGAAACACTAGGTTCCAGCACCTGCATTAGGAACAATCCCAAGAACCCACACCTGCGAAGACCCCGCCCCCCAGTGGTGGCTTCTGCCTGCTTCTGACATTAGCTCATCTTTCCTGCTGAACACTACCATCTCTCTGGTTTTGATTCCTTTTTGCTTTCTTTTTGGACTTGTTCCCCCTGGGATCATGACTCTTTGCTCAGCACACTATAAAGGCTCTATTTTTCATCTGTTTGATCCTGAAGTTAAGACAAGTGTGAGAGGATGACATTTGTGCTAAGACCCCAAGTCCGGGCATGGGAAGCTCGCTCCCCCTGAGGTGTGTGCTTCCTCCCGGGTGCCAGGACAGCGGTGGTCGGTGGGCCCTGGAGGGACGGAAATGCAGGGTCAGTCCTAATACGCCGCAGCAGCTCGGCGTCAGGCCCCAGAGGGAGTCCTGTGGCCACCACGTGGCACACCTCAGCAGCAGGAGGGAGGCAAGGGTCTGCTTTTTAATCGGACACTTGTTGAAGGAAGTAGTTATGTCTGCAGGTTAGCAAAGCATCCCACGAGTGAAAAGTGTCCTGTCATGATCACTACCTAGATTTCTCAAATAGCAAAATATTATTCTGCATGTTACTCTCTCTCGCTCGCTCGTTCTCTCTCTCTCTCTCTCTCTCTCTCTCTCTCTATATATATATATATATATATGTATATGTATTTTAATCCAGGCATTCTCTTTAGTTCTAAAGGAAAAAGATTACCAGTATTTTTGTGCAATAAATTATGAGTATCATAGCAAGTCATATCCAAAGAATATTAGACCATTGGAGGGAAAGGCCTTTCAACTGTACATCTTTGAGACATAACCGTAGAGACAAAGAATCCGTGGGATTGATAGGTTGCTCTGTGTGTGAGTGTGTGTACATGATTTAACTTACAAAAAATAAAGTACCCAAACCATAAGTAAATAGCTCAATACATTTCTATTCATGTGTTTGTACCTGTGACCATCACCCAAAGCAAAATAGTCCAATATTTCCACCGTCCCCCAGAAGATTCCTCCAGCCCCTTCCCAATAGGTCCCTACCTGCCAGAGCTGATGGCTGTTCTGATTTCTATCACCCATGAATTAGTTTGCCTTTGAACTTCATGTAAGTAGGATCATCTAGTATGTGTTTTTCAAAATCAAGCTAAATTTTTTGTTGAGAGATCACTGTAGTCACATGCAGTTGTATGAAATGTACCCTTCACCGAGATTTCCCCAGTGATAACATCTTGAAAACTCTTAACACTGTGTCACAACCAGGATTTTGACGTCAGTGCAGTCAAGGTGCAGGGCATCCCATCGCCACCAGGATCCCTCCTGTTGCCTTTTTCTAGCCACACTCACCTCCCTTCTGCCTTTAACCCCTGCCAACCACTGATCCATTCTCCATTTCCATATCTTGTCATTTCCATAATCTTACATGAATGGAGTCATATACTACATAACCTGAGATGGATTTTCTCACTGAGTGTAATTCTCTGGAAATTCACCCAGGTTGTTGTGGGTATCGAGTTTTCCTTTTTATTTACCAAGTAGTATTCCACAGTGTGGATGTACCATAGTTTGTTTAACCATTCACCCATTGAAGGGCATCTGAATTTTTTCCAGCTTTTAGCTGTCACAAGTAAAGCTTCTATGAACATATGTACAGATTTTCATGTGAACATACGTCGTCATTTCTCTGGCATAAATGTCAGACAATTGGCAGATCGTATGGTAGTTGCATATTTCATTTTTGAAGGTTTGCTAAAATGTTTTCCAGACTCTACCATTTTACATCCTCACCAGCAATGCATGAGTAATCCAGTGTCTTCAGATCTCTCCCAGCATTTGGTGTTGTCGCTGTTTTGGCCAGGGGTAGAGGGGGCATTCTGACAAGTGCATAGTGACATGTTATTGTGGTCTTAATTTGTGTTTCCCCAATGGCTAGTGATGTTAAACATTTTCCATGTGCTTAATTGCTATCTGTTTATCCTCGTCTGTGAAATGTCTCTTCGTGTCCTTTGCCCATTTTCTCATTGGAGTCTTTGGCTTTTTATTGTTGAGTTTTGAGAGTTCTTCATATATTCTAGATACTAGTCCTTTGTCAGAGATGTGATTCACAAATATTTTCTCCCACTCTGTAGTGTGTCTTTCAGTTTTCCAAACAGGATCTTTCATAGAGAAAAATATTTTAATTTGATGGAGTCCTACTCATCAGTTCTTTCTTTTCTGGATCAAGCTTCTTGGTATTGAGTCTAAGAACTCTTTACCTAGCCCTACATTGAAGCTTTTTCTCCCAAGTTTTTTGTTTTTTCTAAATGTTTTTAAGTTTTACATTTAAGTCCATGATCCATTTTGAGTTAATCTTTGTATAAGGTATGAAATATAAGTTGAGGGGTTTTTGTTGGGTTTTTTTTGTTTGTTTTCTTGCTTTTGTTTTGCAGATGGATGTCGAGTTGTTCTAGCACTGTTTGTTGAAAAGGCTACCCTTCTTTGATTTTGTTAAAAATCAATTGGGCCCATTTATGTAGGTCTATCTCTGGGTTCTCTTTTCTGTTCCACTGATCTAATTACCTGTCCCTCCACTGAAACCACACAGTTTTGATGAATGTTGCTATTCAGTAAGTCTTGAAATCAGGTAGACTGTACTGCTCCCACCACTTTATTCTTCTTTTTCAAAATTGTTTTAACTATTCTAGTTCCTTTGCCTTTCCATATAAATTTTAGGATACTCTTGTTTTTATCTACAAAATATCTTGCTGGAGGTTTTATAGAAATTGCGTTAAACCTGTATATCAATTTGGGAAGAATTGACATCTTTACTATGTTGAGTCTTCCAATCCATGAATACACTGTAGCTCTAAATTTATTTAGATTTTCTTTGATTTCTGTCATCAGCATTTTGTAGTTTTAAAATTTCTTGTATATGTTTCATTAGAATTATACCTAAGTATTTCTCTTTTTTAAGCAATTATAAATATTGTATTTTTTCTTTTGCTGTCCATGAATTCATTGCTACTATTCAAAATACAATTAATTTTTTAATGTTTATCTTTTATTCTACATATTTGCTAAACTCACTGGTTCTAGGTGTTTTTGTAGATTTCTTAGGATTTTCTACATAATGATGTCACCTGCAAATAGAGAACAGTTTTATTTCTTCTGTTCCAATTTGTATGCCTTTTATTTCTTTTTCTTTCCTTATTTCACTAGCTACAACTTCTAATATTATGTTGAATACAAGTAGTGAGAGCAGACATCCTTGTCTTGTTCCTCATCTTAAGTGGAAAAGCATTCCATCCTTCACCATGAAATACAATGTAAGCTATAGATTTTTATACATACTCTTTACCAAGGTGAGGATGTTCTCCTCTACCCCTGTTTTTCTGAGAGTTTTTATCATGAATGGGTGTTGAATAGTGCCAGATTTTTTCTATATCAATAGATATGATCATGTAATTTGTCTTCTTTAGCCTATTAATATGGTGCATTATACTGACTGATTTTTTGAATATTGAGCCGACCTTGCATCCTTGGAATGAACCCAACTAAGTCATGGTGTATCATTCTTTCTATGTTTCTGAATTGTATTTACTAATATTTTATTAAGGATTTTTATGTCTATATTCATAAGGAATAGTGATCCATAATTAAAAAAAGTAGGAGCGACTACATTAATATCAGATGAAGTGGGTATCAGCTTCATAAAATGAATTGAGCTTCATAAAATGAATTGAGAAGTGTTATCTCCTCTTCTGTTTCCTGGAAGAGATTGTATAAAATTGGCGTTAATTCTTTAAATGTTTGGGAGACTTCTCTAGTGGAACCATGTGGCCTGGAGATTTCTTTATGTGAAATTTTTGCTTTAATGAATGCACTTTCCTTAATTGTTATAGTTATTCAAATGATCTATTTCATATTGAGTGAATTGTGATAGTTTGTACTTTTCAAATTGATCTATGTCATGTCTAGTTATTCAATTATTGATAGAAGAATGTTGAAGTCTCCAACTATAATTATGGATTTTTCTGTTTCCTCTTTCATGTCTATCTGGGTTTGCCTCATACATATTTTGCAGCTCTGTTCTTTGACACACACATACTTGGGATAACTATGTCTCCTTGGTAGGTTAACCCTTGTATCACTATGTAATATATTCCATTCTTCTCTCTAGTAATTTCCTTTGCTCTGATACCCACTTCATCTGATATTAATGTAGTCGCTCCTACTTTTTTTAAACTAATGTTTGCATCATATATCTTTTCCATCCTTTAACTGTTAACATACCTATATCGTTATATACGAGTAGATTTCTTACAGACAACATACAATTGGATCATGCTTTTTAATCCACACTGCCCATTTCTTTTAGTTGGTGTATTTAGATTATTTACATTTAATGTAATTATTGGTAAAAGTAAGGCTTAAGCCTGCACTTTTATTTTTGGGTTTATTGTTCTTTTCTCTGGTTTCCATATCTTTTCTTTTGCCTGCCTTCCTGTGGGTTGCTTGAGCACTTTTAGAATTCCATTTTGATTCATCTCTACTGATTTCTTTGTATCACTTTAGTGGTTTCTCTAGGTATTATATATCCATAACTCATCACAGCCTACCGGTGTCACCATTTTACCACTTTTTGTGACACTTCCATCCCTTTTTGTCACATTATCCTCTCCAGTTTATAACTATTGTAAATATCTCCTCTATTCAGAACACATCACACAATGTTAGAACTTTGCTTCAACCATCAAACATAATTAAAAGGGCTAAAATGTACTCTGTTTACTCATATTTTTGCTCTTTCCATCATTCTTTCTTCCTTCCAGATATTCCAGGGTTTCTTCCTTTATCCTTCCCTTTCTACTTAGAGAACTAAATTAAACCATTCTTTTAGGGTAACATAAAATATGCCGGCAACATGTTCCCTTAACTTTCCTTCATCTGAAAATGCCAGGATTTACCCTTTCACTCCTGATATTTTTCCTGGACGTGGAATTCTGGGCTGACAGGTCTTTTCTTTCAGCACTTAGAAAATGGGCCACTTCCTTTGGGCCTTCATGACTTCTGATGAGAAATCTACTGTCATCCAAATTTTTTCTCTTACAAGTAAGATGTTTTTCTCTCACTTTCAAGATTTCTTTGTTTTTAATTTTTGCAAGTTTGCCCATGATGTGTCTTAGTGTGGATTTATTTGTGTTTTTTCTGCCTGAGATTCATTCAGGTTCTTGAATCTGTAGGTTTGTATCTTTTGCCAAATTTCAGACATTTTTTCCAGTAGTTTTAGAGCCCTGCCTTCTTTCTTCTCTCCTTCAAAGACTTCAGTCACATGAGTATGTAGACATTTTTGACTTGGTCTCATAGGTCTCTGAGGCAGTGTTCTTCCCCTCCCACCTCCCCAAGCTGTTTTCTCTTTGTTGTTCAGATGGGGTAACTTCTATTTTTCTATCGGCCAGTACACTGAGTCTTGCCTCTCTCCACCCATACACTCCTATGTTGAACCCATACACTGAGTTTATTTTGGCTGTTGTATTTCTGTGTTCTAAAATTTCATTCGGTTTTTCTTTATATCTTCTATTTGTTCACTGAGACTTTTGATCTTTTCATTTACTTCAAGCACGTTTGTAATTGTTCCCTGAAGGGTTTTTATCGTGGCTGCTTCCAAACTTTTGTCAGATAATTCTAACACCCCTGGCATCTCATGATTGGTGTCTATTGCTTATCTTTTTTCATGCAAGTTGAGATTTTCCTGGTTGGTATCATGAACGATCTGCACTTGAAATGGAGACATTGTAGGTATTATGAGGTTGTGAGACTCTGAATCTCAGCTAAACCTTCTGATTTAGCTGGCTTTCTCTGACACCTTTCCAGCAGGGGGAGGGGGCTGGGTGCTGTCTCATTAATGGTGAACAGGGTTCTGGGTTCCACGAGGCCTCCTCAGACACCATGGGGAAGATACAAGTCCTGACCCTGCACTAGGCCTCCTCTGACACCACCCCAGTGGGGAAGCGAAGGGGTCTTGTGATCACTTGGTGGGATGGGAGCGGAAGGGTAGGCTCCCCACAGAATTCCCACTGCTAAAAGGAGTTGGGGGATCTTGTTACTGCCCTTAGGGGATGTAGGTCCCAGCTCCCTATTTGGCCTCCTCTAACACCACCTTGGCTGGGGGCAGGGGGTCCCCCTTGTAACCTGACAAGGGTGGGGATCTAGGCTCCCCCTGCATAGTCTTTGCTGCTGGGTGGGAGTGATGGCCAGTGTCTTCTGTAGTGTCTGGCTGAGTGAAAAAGTTATTGCCTGAAAGTTTTGGTCTTGCAAGGCTGCCCCTTCCCTGGTCCTTTGTCTAGAGAGAGCAGGGCTGTGTTTGGACCTTCGCTGACTGCATCTGTTGGCATTTCTGAATTGCAGACTTCTTCTGCTCTCAGACTGGGATATCCGAGGCAAAAAGAAAGCCAGAGAACCGAGCTGGGTTCTTAGCTTTGAGCTCCCTCACTGCTCTGCTTTCTGCCCTTCGCCTTGCAGAGTCTTCTTAAGTTTGTTTTATGTAAAGTGTCCAGGGTTTTCATTGTACTTAGTTGGCGAGAATAGGAAAAGTATATCAAGCCCAGCTTCCCAGAAACGGAAGTCCAGAATCAGTGCTTCTCTTTTTATTTGTTAATTTTAAGATCATGTCTCCTGTTTTAAGATTATGTGACCTTGGTCTCCTGAGAGCTACAAAAACAACTGCATAATCTTCTTCTCAAAAGCGACCAATTTTATCAATTATAAAAGGGGGGAACTACACAACCAGGAACGGTCAGAATTTAAGTTCGTTGCACGTTTTACTGTCTGTGCCTTTTGCTGACTCATTTCTTGTTGAAGCCGTATTTAACTACCAACACTGCGATTCTGCTCCTATGCCACGATAACCAGGCAGAATACCTAGGCAAGGATAACTGACGAGGATGGTAAGTAACGGCCAGGCTGCTGAGAGCCAGTGGCCTGGACAGGAAGAGGTGGGCCCGGGACAGGACCGGAGGGCCTGCAGAGAATGCGTGGCCAGTCCTGGTCTCTAGAAACATCTGGAGGGAGAGAAGGGAAGAGCATTGCCTCCAGTATCTTCTAGAAGGGGACATGCGATGAATTGTCCAACAGAAGTTCTGAAGGAGCAGAAAAGAGCAGGGTTTCCAGACTGGCCTCAGGTTGGGTCCAGGCGTCAGGTTGCTCCAGCAATGGCAAGGTTGGGAGAGAAGGATATGATTCTGCTGTAATTTACGGCAGCAGAACATTTGCTTCCTTAGAGATCTGTTGCTTCCAGTGGCCGTCTCTCATTTGCAAGTCAAAGCTTTTATAGGGGTTTGTCTTTGACTCTGTGGCTCTCATTCTATTGAAGCCCCAGTGCAGAGGCTTCTTCTCAGGACTGCTGAGTTTACCAGAGCATCTTCCTGCTTCCTCCTTCCATAGAATATAAAAGGTAAAGGGCTTGTAAGGCAAAGCCTCCTGTGAAAGGCCAAGAAAAGTAGAGCCTTTAAAACTAGTTGCCTCCTTTATAATTACTGCTTATAGAAAACATGCATCTCTGCTCCATTTTTGAAGACTAAAAAACCTTTCACTCGATATTGCCCTATCCATCAGTTTCTTTATAACTAAGTTTACCTCATGTGAATGTGCTCATACAGGAAAGAAGAGGTCAGAACAGGTGACATTAAACAGATTTTTCAGACACACCTACTGATAATTTGAGAACTGCCTACATTGCTGGGTGGTTAAGATATGGAAATGACCTGGTTTCCCTATTTATTTTTAAATGCTCACACCAAAAGAGAAAAGATGCAAAGCATCACTTTTTTGCAAACATGAAAATTACCTCATGGCACTAAGCTCTACCACGCCGGGGGTTATAATATTCCCCAAAGGTGGGAAGAAGTCAGCGTTCCTTTATTTTCTCTTTGAATTTCACGGCCAAGTGGGCAACATCGGGAATATAAATGAGAGCAGGCGTTGCAGCTGTGCAGATGTTAAATTCACTTGCCTCCGCTCTCCTGGACCATTCCTTTTTTCTTTGATGCTATCTCCCCTCTGTGGGACTTAACAGGCGTCAGCTGGGAGCCACCTTCTCTGATGACACGGGCTCTTTTGACCTCAATTGATTTCATCCTTTTGTATAACACTGTGTTAGTTGCCTGTGGCATTTAACGAATTACCAGAGACTTGGTGACTTAACACTAAAGTTCATCCTCTCGGGGCTTCCCTGGTGGCACGGTGGTTAAGAATCCACCTGCCAATGCAGGGGACACGGATTCGAGCCCTGGTCCGGGAAGCTCACACATGCCGCGGAGCAACTAAGCCCGTGAGCCACAACCACTGAGCCCGTGTGCCACAACTACTAAAGCCCACGTGCCTAAAGCCCGTGCTCTGCAACAACAGAAGCCACTGCGATGAGAAGCCCGAGCACTGCAACGAAGAGTAGCCCCCGCTCGCCACAACTGGGGAAAGCCCACGTGCAGCAACAAAGACCCAGCGCAGCCAAAATAAATAAATAAAACATTTAAAAAATAAATAAAGATCATCCTCTCACAGTTCTGGCGGCCAATATCAGTCTTACTGAGCTGAAATCAAGGTGTAAGCAGGGCTGTACTCTCTCCAGAGGCTCTACAGAAGGATCTGTTCCTTTCCAGCACTTCCAAGGAGTGTCAAGGAGTGTCTGGTAGTTTCCAGCATTCCTTGGCTTGTGGCCACATCACTCCAATCTTCAAGGCCAGCATCATCAAATCTCTCTCTGCTCTATCCTCACGTTGCCTTCTCTTCTGTGTATATAAAAACCTTCTCTGCCTCTCTTTTATAAGGACATTTGTGATGGCTTTTTAGGCCCACAGGGATAATCCGGGAGAATCACCCTAGCTCAAGGTCCTTAACTAACTTATATCTTTGCCATAAAAGGTAACATTCATACGTTCCAGGGATTAGGACATAGATGACTAATGAAGAGTCATTTTTCAACATACCACGCCACCTCTGTGCCAACAGTTCCTAGCTTTACGTCTCCAGTTTGGCAGCGTCTTACAAAACTAAACAGCCTTTACTCTACACCCCAGCAGCCCTGCCCTTAATATTTACCCAAAGGAGCTGAAAACATGTCCACCCAAAAACATGCACACACACGTTTACAGCAGCTTTATTCATAATTGCTAAAACTTGGAAGCAACCAAGATGTCCTTCAGTAAGTGACTGAATAAATAAACTGTGGCCCACCCATACGGTGGAATTTTATTCAGCACCGAAAAGAAATGAGCTATCGAGCCATGAAATGGAAGAACACTAAGTGTGTAATGCTCAGTGAAAGAAGGCGGTATGAAGAGGCTATGATTCCAACTATATAACATTCTGGAAAAGGCAAAACCAGGGAGACCGTAAAAAGATCAGTGGTGGCCAGGAGTTCGGGGTAGAGAAGGATGAACAGGTAGAGCACAGAAGATTTTCAGGGCAGTGAAACTACTCTGCGTCATCCTATAATGGTGGATATATGTCACTATACTCTTACGCAAACCTGTAGGATACACAACACCAAGAGTGAAATGAAACTATGGACTTGGTGGTGGTGATGGTGTATCGATGTAGGTTCGCGGGGGCGGTGATGGTGTATCGATGTAGGTTCGTCAGTTACAACAAACGCACCTCTCTGGTGCGGGATGTTACTAGCCAGGGTGGCTGTGTGTGTTTGGAGAAGGGGGCACGTGAGAAATCTCTACGTTCTGTTCAATTTTGCTGTGAACCTAAAACTGCTCTGAAAAGTAAGTCTGTGTTTTAAAGGGCATTGGCTCCCAGAATTGGCAGACGAAGGACTGCAATCCAAAGTCAAAGAGGATGCACGGATGACAAGTAGCACTGGAAAGGTAAGTCAACATCACTAGCCATTGGAGAAAAGCAAATTAGGACACTGGTGAGTTAATCACTACTAGTACCCCCATCACAACAGCAAAAACTAAACATAGTGATGACACCAAATGCTGGCGAAGATGGAGAAACTGGATCACTGGTTCCCACATGGCTGGTGGGAACCTAAAATGATACGATCACTATGGAAAACAGTTGGGTAGTCTCCTTAAAAACTAAACATACACTTACCGTACAGCTCAGCAATCACATTGCTGGGCATTTACCCAGGAATGCAGTGAAAATGGATGTGCGCACACAAGGCTGTACACAGTTGTTCATAGTGCCTTCATTTCTAATAACCCCAAACTGGGAACAACTACAGTATCTATCTTACAGTAGGTGAACAGCTAAACAAACTGTGGTCCATCCACATCCTGGAATACTACTTCACAGTGAAAAGTAACAAACTACTGATACGCACAATGACTTGGATGGATCTCAGGGGAAGTACACTGGGTGAAAAAAGCCAAACTCAAAGGTACGTACTGTGTGATTCCATATATACAGAACACATTCAAAGTGACAAAGTTATGGAGGGGAACACAGCTTAGTGGTTACCAGGGGCTGAGGGTGGTGCTGAGAGAGCTCTTATGAGGGAACCATTCTGTATCTCGACTGCAGTAGTGGTTCCACAGATCTACACGTGTGATAAAACGGCATAGAACGGAGCACGTCCACTGTACCAGTGTCAGTTTGCTGGTTGTGACGTTGCACTATAGTTACCTAAAATGTAACCAAACTGGCTGAATGGTTTAAGGGACCTCCCTGTTCTATTTTTGCAACTTTCTGTGAGCTTATAATTATTTCAAAATAAAAAGTCCTTGAAAAGTCTTGTCCTTCTCATAGCCAGCCAGAGGCAGAGCTGGCCCAGGACTCATGTTTTAGCATGAGTCCAGCCCACTTCCTCCCCAGACCACTAGGACAGACTTTCCTGGAACCATGAACATCCCACAGACAAAGTTGCCGGGACCAGGGATTACCCCAAGAATACCCTTCCCTCTGATTCAGGAGCCGGAAGTCCCTCCCCTTGCCCCCTGGAGGCTCTCTGCAAAGCCCATGCCAGCCCCCTCTCCCGCCTGGCTCCTGCCTACCTCTTACCTCTTCCCCTGTGAGGCCAGGATGGGGGTGCCAAGGAGGGAGCCCATCCTCAGGGGCTTCTCCCTCAGCCCCAGGCTGCATCCCGTCACCCCTAATCCCCTTGGGCTCCACACCCCAGAGTCCAGGCCCAACCTCATTACTGCACAGTCAGGAAAACTTTCTCACTGGAAGGGGAAGCCAAATTCCATGGGCTGGTCCCCGAGGGCATCTGTGTCCCTCTGGCTAGTTGGGAAGGGGGTCCTGGGTACTTTCTGGCTTCAGCGGACTGCCAGCTCCCCTGAAAGCTAACCACTACCTATGCGCCGTTACTTGCGTAGGAAATTTTATCCATAACCCCTGTTTCCTATTGGACCACAGTCCAGCTTGGAAGTTGGGACCTGATCTGCTAAGGTGGAAAGTGATGGGCCATCCTTATCCTAACATCAACCCCGTGAGTAAACGTCCTTAAACTATCTGTCAAAAGTCCGGGCGGCTTCTACCTATGTTGACTCTGTGGACACGGTGCAGGTTGTTTTTAAGGAGGGCGCCAGCTTCAGATTTTTATATTTGTGTTTATAGGACTGCTTGCTTCTACGAGTAATCTAAAATTCTTTAAATGTTTGCTTAAAAAATTGCTGTGTTTGAAAAAAGTCTTTTCATAAGGCTATTTATCTTTTTTTTTTTTTTTTTTTTTTTTGCGGTACGCGGGCCTCTCACTGCTGTGGCGTCTCCCGTTGCGGAGCACAGGCTCCGGATGCGCAGGCTCAGCGGCCATGACTCACGGGCCCAGTCGCTCCACGACATGTGTGATCTTCCCGGACCGGGGCACGAACCCGTGTCCCCCACATTGGCAGGCGGACTCTCAACCACTGCGCCACCAGGGAAGCCCAAGGCTATTTATCATTTTGCAGGTGCCAGTAAAAAGAGAACATCGGTTTATTAATTAACAAGATAAAATCTGAGACACTAAATGGAAAAGACCATTTCCTTTCATTGGGTTCCATACGCCATTTAAATACATAACACTGTCCTTCACTTTTAAATGACATTAAGGCGAACTAATCTGTCCTAGTGTTGACTTTAGGTGGCATTTGGTCTTTTGCCAGGGAGCTTGGCAGTCGTTTCTTTTAGGTTAAATTGCGGCCCAGGCTGGGAAGGAAAACAATGCCTGGAAGATAAGCAAAGTAATTATAAAAAAAAAAAAAGCCTTGAGCAGATAGCTTTGCTCTCTCAATTAGAGACCCGGAAATAGGTTTCCATCTGTTGGAAGTTTCCATCTGTTGGAAGTTTGGCTGCACCTGCTCTTTGCTTAGTCTGGTCTCACTGCAGGGCGACGTCTTTGCTCGCTTCACCAAGGGATAGTAACTGTCAGCTCTGGCCCATAATCGAAATTGACAGATTCTGCCCTTGACATTGAGCAAAGTGGTATCGAAGTCCTAACTCTAGGCAAGAATTTCCAGTTCCACACCAGTGATAACCCATTTGCACCTCATATCTTAAAGTGCTCCCAAATTTGGAAAGCAGGCAAATCAAACGTGTTTCCATAAAATAATTTCTAAGAAGGATTTGTGAAGCTGAGATGCCAAGGATGACCTGACCACTGCATGTCCCTTGGCGTGGTCAGAACCCTTCCGCTCTGCCTCTAACTTCCTCAAATGGGTTCTATTCCACGGTTCTGTGTATTTTTCTTCCTTGGGAGCATTTTGATTCCTGAGGAGACTCTAATTGTCCACAGTTGGGAATGGTTGTGAAATCTTATCCTCCCTATCAGTGCGTGCCAGTGTCCCCAAGGCATTCATGTCTCAGTGTGGGTGAATAAGCCCAAAACAAGGAAGCTATTGCTCAGTTTGAGTTAAAAAAAAATTTTTTTTTAAGCAAACGTAAATCATAGTCATGAAAGCGCGGATTTGGGGGGTGGTAGCCAGGGTACTTTATGAAAGAAAACTGACTCATTTCTCATAATATTTTTAAAAATAAAATACCTAGGAAAAGTCTACCAGAAGGTGCATAAAATCTCTTCACTGAAAACTGCAAAATGTTGCCAAGAAATTTAAAAAGTACTAATTAACAGAGGGAAATACCACATTCATAGATTGGATGGCTCAATATTGTAAAAAAGTCAGTTCTTGGGCTTCCCTGGTGGCGCAGTGGTTGGGAGTCCGCCTGCCGATGCGGGGGACACGGGTTCGTGCCC
>NW_020837973.1:12162508-12184953 GCF_003676395.1 Aethalodelphis obliquidens
GGGGGAGGGGAGGGGAGGGGGAGGGTGAAACTCCAGTAATCAGGACACTGGGATTGACACAGGGACAGACAACCCAGTGGGACAGCCTAGTTTTATCTTTGGTTGTTCTAGGCTATGCCAGGATTCAAAGAGACCATGATTGCTTGGGAGAAGATCCTGGAATTCATACCACCTAGTAAATGGCTGGTACTTATGAGAAAGACCTGAGCTGGACCCACAGGTTAGAGAATCATCAGAATGTTGACGTCAGAGGTATTAAAACTTTCCTGTTAAGAAAAGAAGGCAGAGCAAGCGGTAAGTGAGGGAGGGGACGGAGGCTGGAGCCATAGGCCTGTCATTCAGAAAGTGATATCACTGTTACTTTAAGAACATATTTTTCTAAATTTCCCTTTCATTAACTTCCCCTTGGGAGATGTATGGTTTAGGCCAACTGACTAGATTATCATCAATTTGTGTGACCCCTCACCCCAGGCCAACACTCAAGAGTTCCACAGGATGCTAGGCGAGCATGAACACGAGGTCTCCACTGGTCATTTTTGGGGCATTGAAAATGCTAATGTTCAGGGTATTCTGAAAACCTCCAAAGACAGATCGAAACCCAAAGTAAAGGATCACTCGTATTGGATCAATTGAATAAGGTACCTTCATACCAGGGAATACTATACTATTTATTCAATCAATAAGGTCATTTCTCTATGGATTTGGAAAAATCACCAGGATAAATTTTAAAAAAAAAGAAAGCACAGTGCAAGACAGTATGTGTGGACCCCTGAGTGTAGGGAATGTTATTTTTATTTAATCCTCATAGCCATGTATAATTAATCCTATTAACTGGTGAAGAAACAGAAGCTCACAAGTTATAGAATCTGTGGTCTACAGAACAATTATATGTGTTTAATTCTACTGGAGTCTCATGAAGAATTTGATGGTTAACTTCATCCTGGCCCCCTAAGTCCTGGGCATGTGTCACGCTCAACTCCATCACTACTCGAATGGGGCCCTTGGGCCAGCCGCCTCAGCATCCCCCACGAGCTGGTTAGGGAGGCAGAATACCGCTTCCTGCTCGGATTATTAACCCCAGCCATTCCTTCCTGCTTTCAGCCAGAAGCGAAGAGTGCCATGCTGGTTTTAGCTTGTGGAATGCATGTATAAGCCTAGTGGCCAATGTAAAACTCCACGTGGTGGAAAAGAACCTACGACTGCATCCTGCTCAAGGCCTGCAATTCACTGCTGCATGAAAGCATGTAAACCTATGGTAACAGAAGTAATGAGAGAAATCCATAGACAAAGAGAGGACTGATCTTAAGTCTTCTCATGACCTCATGACTTCCCATTACTTCATTCATGACCTAGTATTTCTGTCCATGCATATCTATGAGGAATAAAGAATTAAATCAGGGACTTCCCTGGTGGTGCAGTGGTTAAGAATCCACCTGCCGATGCAGGGGACATGGGTTCGAGCCCTGGTCCGGGAGGATCCCACGTACTGCAGAGCAACTAAGCCTGTGTGCCACAACTACTGAGCCTGCGCTCTAGAGCCCACGAGCCGTAACTACTGAGCCCACGAGCCACAACTACTGAAGCCCATGCGCCTAGAGCCCGTGCTCTGCAACAAGAGAAGCCACCGCGATGAGAAGCCTGCGCACCACAACGAAGAGTAGCCCCCCGCTCGCCACAGCTAGAGAAAGCCCGCGTGCAGCAATGAAGACCCAACACAGCCAAAAAAATACATAAATAAAATAAATAAATTTATTAAATAAAAAGAATTAAATCTATTTCAGCCTTAAAAAATGCAGAATGTCAGGCCCCATCTCAGTCCCACTGAATCAGAATCAGCATTTTAGCAAGATCCCCAGTGCCGTGGACGCTTGTTAAAGTCTGTGCAGCGCACATGGGGGTGAAAAGCTTTGCTCTGCTCTTATCGTATAAGCCTCTGAGGGTCAGTTCATTAGCATCAAAACCACAGACACAGAGATGAAATCTTTTCACCCGTCAATGCAGAGTTTTAAAAATGACAAAGATAAGGGTGGAAAGTTACCTGGGAACGACACAGTGCATCTCCAGCCTCTATATCCCGATATAAATTGTTGGGGTTATTTTGGAGCAGGGGTAAGGAAGAGAACAGTCAGAGAGTGGCAGCAGCAGTGAGTCAGACGGGCCTCTGCGTCTCGCTGCCTTTGTCCCTTCACGGTCCAGCCCCGTTTCTCCCAGTGACTAAACATACCAGGCTTTATTAGTCCCGCGTGATAAACAAGACAGAGCACTTGGACAAAGAGCATCGAACAACGTCCTGCAGGAGGAAAGTTCTTAATCCATAAATTACAGCAACAACTTGGAAGGAAATCGAGGTCCTTGGCCAGGCACGAGACTCTTCAGAAGTATGTTTCCAGAATATACAGACAGCCAGGGCCTTAGGAGTAAGAAGCAAGGTGCTTTCACATCGTCTCTTTCTGTATCCCTTCTTTGCTGAATTGGTGATAAACTTGTAATTAAATGTTTAATAATGAAAACCCAGTGCCCAGTAACTTAAAATACTTAAGGTTTGAATATCCCACTCATTAGTTTGAGTTGTACAAAAAAAATGTTTTAAGAATAAAATTAGGGGTCTTCCCTGGTGGCGCAGTGGTTGAGAGTCCGCCTGCCGATGCAGGGGACACGGGTTCGTGCCCCGGTCCGGGAAGATCCCACGTGCCGCGGAGCGGCTGGGCCCGTGAGCCCAGGAAGGACGTTTGTTAGTTAGGACAACCAAAGAATGGAGAGGCCAGTCTGCCAAAAGAGGCATCAGTGGTGTTGGTGAAGCCTTACAGGGGAATCCAGGGCATTTTTCTTTTTCTTTTTTTTGGCCACACTGCATGGCATGCGGGATCTTAGTTTCCCAACTAGAGCTCAAACCCGTGCCCCCTGCAGTGGAAGCACAGAGTCTTAACCACTGGACCTGGGAAACAGGGTCAGCTTTTCTGTCTTGGTTTCATCTTAGGGTAGGACCAGTTTGCCTAGGTTGTTTCCAGGTTTAGCACCCTGGGAACCCCCTCAGTCCAGGGCAAACCAGGACAACTGGTCACCCTCCTAACCTCTAAAGTGGGAACGATGGGTCTGTGAGTGGAGGTGCACCGGCAGGGGTCCTGGCACCCAGCGGCCCTCTCCAAGCGCCAGCTGGGTCCAAATCTGTGAGTCAGCAGTGCTGGGCTGTTCTCTGTCTGCAGCACATGACTTGGAAGAGAAAAGGGTAGGGGGAAGGGGTGGGGGTCATTTCCCAAACATAGGCCCACTCGTCCCCAATGGAAGCTCTTCCAACCAGGATGTTGTTTGTAAAATCCCGCTTTTATTTGGAGAAGGCTCCTTGAAAATGCTTCCTGGTTTTTTTTAAAAATAAATTTATTTATTTATTATTTATTTATTTTTTTGGCTGCATTGGGTCTTTGTTGCTGCGCGTGGGCTTTCTCTAGTTGCGGCAAGCGGGGGCTACTCTTCGTTGCGGTGCGCAGGCTTCTCATTGCGGTGGCTTCTCTTGTTGCGAAGCACGGGCTCTAGGTGTGTGGGCTTCAGTTGTGGCACACAGGCTCAGTAGTTGTGGCTCGTGGGCTCTAGAGCGTAGGCTTGGTAGTTGTGGTGCACGGGTTTAGTTGCTCCACGGCATGTGGGATCTTCCTGGACCAGGGCTCGGACCCGTGTCCCCTGCATTGGCAGGTGGATTCTTAACCACTGCACCACCAGGGAAGTCTGGGACATTTCCATGGGCTTTCCTAGTGCCCTTTGCGTTGAGATTTTATTCTTTCTCCTCACACCACATCAGAACTTAACCCAAAATCAAAACGTCACCCCCTGCACAGGGGGTATTCACGAGTTCAGTTTGAGACCCTTCCCCGAAGGGTAGGATGAGATCAGCCTGTTTCCTAAGCTGCAGGCTCACTGGGCAGGATGGCATGACCTGGGTCCCTTCTAGCCTCAGCAAAGGCACTACATGGGCTCTGCGGACGCAGGGCTTCCTCAAGTGTCCTCAAGCCACGGGGGCCTTAGGCAAAGGGTGCACGTGCCTGGGAGTCTGAACCACCCAGCCTCCGGTGCTTCAGCAGCCGTGGAGGTGGACCTAATGAAACGGTAGCAGGACCCTATGGTCCTTGCCCCCGCCATGTCCTCAGCCTGCCTTTTGTCTGTGGAAAAACTTTGGCCAAAGAATAAGTTTAATCAGAGAAGTGAGAAAATGCAGAAACAGAGGAACAGTCAAAGGAGACCAAATAATAATAGTTTAGTCATTAAGCATAGTCAAGGACCTTTAGTTCCTCCTTAAGGGCTACAGGTAATATTCCAAGCCATCTCCTGTGAGCTGTCTTATAGATAGAGACCTTCACCAGGTGGAAGAAGTTAACTACATGGTGACCAGGTTGTACCCATGACATAAGCTGCCACAGTTCCCAGAACTGGCCTCAAAGAAATGGAAACAAACTGACCCTGGAACTGAAGATGAACTGTACCTAAAACAATCAAGATGATGCTCATCAGACCACCGATGACCAATTTCAAGATGACTGTCAGAGCTGCCTGTGCTGTTTGTGCATGTAGCCCCCTCCCCCTGCCTATAAAAGTTCTTGCCCCCTGATTGTCGGGGGGGGGGTGTGGTTAGGGGGGAGGTGGCCTTTGGACAGGCGTCGGCCCTCCCCACTGGTTGCCAGCATCCAAATTAAAGCAAACTTTCCTTTCCACCAAGCTGGCCTCTTCACTGGCTCGTGAGCGGTGAACAGCTGGACGCCACTTTCGGTTACACGAAGATTCTGCACCCAGTTCCAAGGTGTGGGGTTTCTCCTACAGCACCAAGCAGTTCTCAGACACCAGCTGGGACCTGGGAAACAGGGTCACCTTTTCTGTCTTGGTTTCATTTAGGGTAGGAGCAGTTTGCCTAGGTTGTTTCCAGGGGGTTCCTCAATTCAATTCTGACACTATTTGCCTTACACTGGGGACGGGCTGGCGCTGGGTTTCACGTGTCGAAACTTTTGAACGTCTTCGATCTTAAAGCCTGGCTCTCTAGCCACACATTCCCCCATGGATTTATGAAGTCACTGTTTATAAATTGATAAATAATTATCCCAACACGTTTTGTTCTGTCCAGGTTAACAGCATTGAGTCTGGGAGGAGTTGCTGTGCTGTCCTGGGTTATTCATACCCAATAAATACGTTGACTTATATACATATGGCCTTTGAAAATAAAGTATCTCATGACATGCCCTCCCCAGAGTTTGTATCTGTTATAGCAATTTCATTCCCCCAGGAAATGTGTTATAAATGATACGGAATGATATATAAGATAGATAGGTAGATAGATTAGATAGAGAGACAGGCAGGTTTTGTTTGTTTGTTTTTTGGGGGTTTTTTGCGGTACGCGGGCCTCTGACTGTTGCGGCCTCTCCCATTGCAGAGCACAGGCTCTGGACGCGCAGGCCCAGCGGCCACGGCTCACGGGCCCAGCCGCTCCGCAACATGTGGGATCTTCCTGGACCGGAGCACGAACCCGTGTCCCCTGTGTCGGCAAGCAGACTCTCAACCACTGCGCAACCAGGGAAGCCCCAGACAGGTAGTTTCTTAAAGCAAGTTGTAGAATGGGGTATAAAGAACTCCTGTTTGTATAAAAAAGAGAAGGAAAACGGAGACTATATACATTTATGTATGTGAAGCCCCTCTGGTGGAATATATAAAGACACAGAATGTTGGGGAAGGAACACAGTGGCTGAGTGACAGGGGTGGGGGAGGACTCTCAGCTATATGTTCTTTATGTGTGTCTTGGCTTTTGTAATATTGAAATCAATTTTAAAACTTCATGCTTTTAAATGTCATTCTGGCCAAAGTAACTGCTCCAGCCAGTGAGTGACTTTTTTTTTTAAATGAAGAAAATCAAGTTTATTTCTTCTAAATAACTGCTTATTTAATAGGCTCTAGAGCTAAACATGTCATCATTTTGTGGAACTGAATATTAATAACCTGGAATGTTTTTCTCTGAGTTTGTTTGTAAATTTCAGCTCTTTTATCCGAGTTTCATTGTATGACTTCTGTTCCTTCATCTAGTGCCATTTCTGCATTAGTTTAATGAAGTTATTGTTCATCCTCGGCTCCTAAAAGTAGGTGAAATAAATGCAGCTGGTGATCAGCATACTCCTGTATTCTAGTGACCGGCTCTCGCTCACAGCCAGGGGCCAGCTGTCATTCCGCTCTGGCCCTCATCCCAGCTTGTCCACCTTACCCTTCACACATAGCTGAGTCCCTGGGGTGGAGAGCAGAGCCAGGCCTGGCTCACTGCCCATCCGGGCGATCCCCTTTCTCCTCCGTCGTGGGCACGGTCCTGCACACAGGGATCCTGCGCACACGGGGTGTTTGCTGGGGAGCCAGCTTTGCATCCATCATCCCTCGTGCCCACGCACAGGTCCTGACGTCCCTACAGGTGGTGGCTCTTCCGTCCCCCACAAGGCAGGTTCAGAAAGATGCATTGTCAGGGCTTCCCTGGTGGCGCAGTGGTTGAGAGTCCACCTGCCGATGCAGGGGACACAGGTTCGTGCCCCGGTCCGGGAAGATCCCACATGTTGCGGAGCGGCTGGGCCCATGAGCCATGGCCGCTGAGCCTGCGCGTCCGGAGCCTGTGCTCCGCAACGGGAGAGGCCACAACAGTGAGAGGCCCGCGTACTGCCAAAAAAAAAAAAAAAAAAAGAAAGATGCATTGCCAGACTCCTCACCTGTCCTGGCTGTGCGCAACCCCAGGCCACAGGGAAGTCCCAAGCTTCCGCCACGTCGGTGGCCACAGGCCAGGAGGTGGTCCCACGTGGTGGGTAAGAGCCCAAGCCCCACCTGGTTCCCCATCTGTAAAACTGGGCTAATGATAGTGCTTACCTCACAGGGCTGTTGTGGGAATGAAAGGAATCATCACATAGAAAGTCTCTAGAACACTGTCAGGCATACAGTAGCTCTATTATTACTTGCAGGGACCAGCAGAAGCTCTGCTCCATCATTCTCAGAAGGCGTTAGTTCAGGGAATTCCAACAGAACACCGTGGGAGCAGAGAGGGACCTCCCCCTCCCACATAAGGGAGCTAGATTTTCTGGTCATTTCTCTTGTAGGAGTGGACCAAGTTAGTTACGTGATTTTAAAAATGAAGGTAGCATTTACTGCAGCTGGGTGTGGTGGGACAACTGTGTAGATGCCCTATGTCTACATGCATATCCATACAGGGAGACACACACACACACCTTCAAGGCAGAGTAGACCTTGCAAAGAATCAGTGCTTTGGTTACTAAAGTCTTTTCAAGGGCCCACGGTTGCCTTCCAAGTTGTAGAAGAAAGAAGCCATTTCACCATCTGCTTCCTCATTCTCTATAAATTCAAGCCACTGTTCTTCACACATGTGGGTTCTGGAGGGAGAAACCAAGATCACCCTGGGTTTGTTCTGCTCCACGACAAGGACCCCCTCTCCCCTGGGCTCAGCTTCTGGCAGGTCTATTAGGCTCCTGTGGGCAGCCCAGGGCCCCGATGGCCGCTCACTTTATTTCCCCGGTAAGATGTGCCTGGAATACCAGATTTCCAGCCTTGGGCAGCTCATAGGTTAGGAATCTCCTTTGTCCCAGTAGATTTTCTCAGGGTTTGTCTGCACTTCCTGTGGTGTGCTGAAGCCAGACACTCTAGCAGTTACAACTCAGGGGAAAACTCAGGCTGGCCACGCCCCTAAGTCCCTAAGTTGTGTGTTATTTATGGTGCGTTCCCGTTCACATCGTGGGCTGAACTTGATTTCCCCTCAGGTACTAACGTCAACAAGATATTTTATCTGGGATTAATTTCTTGGCATTTGACATAAAAGGGAAAACCTCAGCGTCATGCTTCTCCCTGGGGAAGGTGGAAGGAACTTTCCCTACCATGCCTGGCAAGCCCTAACCATGCTTGTCTCACGTGGGAGACAATCTCAGCTCACATCCCCTACCCTGACCCAACGCTTCACTCCCAAAGATGATTTATAATGAGAAACTACACCCTCAAAGTCAAGGAGTGTCCATCTGTCCAACGACAAAGATGGCCGTCGGGTTGCAGAGGCGATACTAAATCCTTCTGGAGTTTTCTTTTTTTTAATGCACTTTATTAAGGTATAGTCAATTTACAATGCTGTGTTAGTTTCTGGTATACAGCAAAGTGATTCAGTTATACGTGTGTGTGTGTGTGTGTGTGTGTGTGTGTGTGTGTGTGTGTATTCTTTTTCATATTCTTTTCCATTATGGTTTATTATAGGATATTGAATGTAATTCCCTGTGCTATACAGTAAGACCTTGTTGTTTATCCGTTCTATATGTAATAGTTTGCATCTGCTAATCCCAAACTCTCAGTCCATCCCTCCCCTGACTCCCCCTCCCCCCGGCAACCACAAGTCTGTTCTCTATGTCTGTGAGTCTGTTTCGTAGATAAGTTCATTTGTGTCATGTATATATTTTTTTGGCCACACCATGTGACATGCAGGATCTTAGTTCCCTGACCAGGGTTCAAACCCATGCCCCCTACAGTGGAAGCACAGTCTTAACCACTGGACCACCAGGGAATTCCCTTGTGTCATATTTCAGATTCCACATATAAGTGATATCATATGGTATTTGTCTTTCTCTTTCTGACTTACTTCACTTAGTGTAATAATCTACAGGTCCATCCGTGTTGCTGCTGATGGCGTTGTTTCATTCTTTTTTATGGCTGGGTAGTATTCCATTGTATGCATGTACCACATCTTCTTTATCCCCATTCATCTGTTGATGGACATTTAGGTTGTTTCCATGTCTCGGCTGTTGTGAGTAGTGCTGCAATGAACATTTGGGTGCACGTATCTTTTCGAATTATAGTTTTGTCCAGATATATGCCCAGGAGTGGGATTGCTATATCATATGGCAACTCTATTATTGGTTTTTTGAGGAACCTCCGTACTGTTTTCCGTAGTGGCTGCACCATCTTATATTCCCACCAACAGTGTAGAAGGGTTCCCTTTTCTTTCTGGAGTTTCTTGACATGTCACCAGACACAACATAAATGTATATTTCAAAGTCTGCAGCACAGACTGATTATAGATAAGCAGGTCTTGAAGCAAATCTCAGGCAAGAACATCTATAGTCTTAAAAGCAATTAGAGAGTGATTATTTGCATTATGAATTTAATCTTCCTAAGAGTTACGTAAAAGTAATAAAGTATTGTGGAAACTAAGAAGGGATTCCATCACCAACATCACCCCTCTTGACATTTTGGATGTTTTATGACCTTTTGCTATTTATCCTATGCAAATTTTATATAGATGGATTTATAGTTTGATGTCTTGTTTTCTAAAGTCTAACTTGCCTCCTTGTGCTTTAAAATGTTAATATTTATAATTATAGTGACTGCTTATTGTATTGCCTGCTTAACATACCCTAATCTGTTGTTCAGATTGTCCCAGCTCTGGTCATTGGGAGCTCTTTCTGGGAGCTCTTTCTGGTTGGCTCCTGTGTCCCTTTGACATACCCCTATCTTTTTTTTTTTTTTTGTACTTCCTTACTTTCTGGTACTAAAGATGCTTCAGATTCATCTTGTATTTTCCCCACTCCTGCCATTCCACTAAGGCATCCTGGTTCCTTTTACTGGAGAATGTTCATTTAGAAACAGAGATCTGAGTACTGGTTTCATTGACTTTTATCTAATGAAAGAGGTCCTGCAAACCAGGTGACACTGATCGTTTTCCAAATTTGTAGTATAGGATATAATTAAGATAAGAGAAGAAATCTATAACATTGAGAACAGAAAAAAATCATTAGATAAAAAAGAAAGGATGATGATGACATGATTTAAACACCAGACTCAGCCATGTCTACAACCAGAAACAACCCAGATGTGTTCGTAACGTGAGCCATGAATTCCCTTTTTTTGTTAATGGCAGTTTTAGTTATGACTCCTTCACTCCCAGCTGCAAGAGTCCTGAATAGTTTGCATACTTAAATAAACAATAACTTGCACAGGTTATTCAATGGGGTCCTGTTATAAATCAAACTGAAAGTCTGATGGCAACCAGTGTGCCCAGAAGAAGACAGACTCTATTTTGGTCTAGTCTGTACTTTCTTCTCTATGCTCCAGACCACCTGGGTTGGCAGGACCTCTTCTCTCTTAACACTTGTATGGAAATTCTGTGTCACATCCTGGGTAACACCAATAAGCATCCTCTCAACAGCGAGGGCACAAGGTGTGGCCAAGGACATCAGCTTTCATTGCCACATGCCCAGTATTTTGTGGGCTACAGTATTACCTAAATTTACAAATGCATTCTGCCATCACAAGACAATCATTAAGCCATACTTAAACTATAGACGATCCCCCTAGGGATGCTTTCTCGTAGCTGGTTACTGTATGTTCTGCCCTGTTTTGCAGACATCTTATGGCATAATGGCAATGCCCATCTGGAAATGCCAGCCAACACAACTCCCACCAGCCTTTCCAGGCTCCAGAAGTTAGGTTGGAACAGTTGAGAAGCTCTGAACAGTGCCCAGAGCCCCTCCTGGTACTGTAACTGCTTACCAACAGTCAGCCCTCAAAGAGGAAATTCTACAGACGACGTTACAGAATTACTTCTCAGTTTTCTTCCAGTGGGACACTTGCCAGACGGCTGGGGGCGGGGAATGCCCTAGAAAATCTGGAGAGACAGCTTGTCCTGACCACAGGAATAAACCAGCAGCTTCTCACGGGGATGGGGGTGGGGAGAGGAGTCTAGGGCAGGATGGGGTCCATGATGGCTCTTTACTGTCTACAGTGTTTTGTTTTTTGGTTTTTTTGCAGTACGCGGGCCTCTCACTGTTGGGGCCCCTCCCGTTGCGGAGCAGAGGCTCCGGACGCACAGGCGCAGCGGCCATGGCTCACGGGCCCAGTCGCTCCGCGGCATGTGGGATCTTCCCGGACCGGGGCACGAACCCGTGTTCCCTGCATCGGCAGGCGGACTCTCAACCACTGCGCCACCAGGGAAGCCCTGGGTCTCTTTTCTTTAACACCCCCCCGAAGCATAACTAATAAAATTATATTGATTTTGTTCTAATTTTTAAAAATTGTGGTAAAATGTACATAACATAAAATCGACCACTTTAACCATTTTTGAGTATACCGTTCAGTGGTATTAAGTACAGTCATATTGTTGTGCAACCATCACCGTTATCCATTTCCTGAATTCTTTTCATCTTGCAAAACTGAAATTCTGTAGCCATTAAACAGCTCCCCATTCTTCCCTCTCCCCGGTCCCTGCAGACTATTTTCTATCTCTATGAATTTGACCACTCTTGGTACCTCACGTAAGTGGAATCACACAGGACATGTGCTCTTGTGGCTGGCTTTTTTCACGTAGCATAATGTCTTCAAGGTTCATCCATGTTGTAGCATGTGTCAGAATGTCCTTCCTTTTTAAGACTGAATAATATTCTGTCGTGTGTATATATCACAATTTTGGTTATCCATTCATCTGTTGATGGACACTTGGGCTCTTTCCTCCTTTTGGCTATTGTGAATAATGCTTCTGTGAACATGAGTGTACAAATATCTATTTGAGACCCCGCCTACAATTCTTTTGGGTATATACTCAGAAATGAAATTGCTGGATCATATGGTAATTCTATTTGGGGATCATATGGTAAATCTATTTTTTTTTATTTTTAGGTGAGCTCTAATTTTTGGAAAGCTGACATCTAGCTTTAGGTACGACTAGCTAGTGTTAGGTACACAACATGGTATTTTATTGTGAGGGTTTTGCTTATTAAAAACAACAGTGTTATCCTCCAGGCTTGTATGACAAACTCAACACACATCAGTGCAAGCATTCTCACCTTCCTAGGGGTACCATCAGTCCCTGAAACATTCATTTTAAATCTTCTACACAAAAATGCTTTTTATTTATGGGAACAAACTTATACCCAAATGCCATACCCCAACTTATAAATCTTAATAACATCTTCTTTTTGAAGACACTCTCTTATTTATTGTATGTTATGCCTGTAACTTCTAACCAACAACAAGAAAATTTATGATTTTTATTTATGATGTTCACTGTTGTACTGAAGAGTAGATTATAAAACCCTTGGAGGGAATGACAGCCAAGTGATGCAGTGAGACTGGGTTTCCCTGGTCTGTTCACCCTCCTTTTACATGCCCAGTGTGTGTGCACATCTTTGTTAATCAATTTATACGATCATCTCATAAAGTTGGCCATTATAGAAGTAGTCACCTGATTGACAGTGACCCACTTCTGGCTACTAACCTAGTAATGCCTGAAAAATAACCCATAGGAAAATAAACTATATCCAAGCTTTAGCCCACTTTCTAAACAGAGAATTTGCCCATCAGAATCACCTGAAAACTCTAAACTGCAGAAACCTCAGCCCCATTCCAACCTCCATCTTAGAATCTCTGGGGCTGGTGGTCTGGAATCGGGTTTTGGTTTTCCAAAGTCCCTCGGGCGATTCCAATTTGGGAAGGACTTAAACTAAAAGACCTTGTAAAATAGAGTTCCAGTCCTTTCAGATTAACTGAAATAACATAGCATTTAAATCTGGTTTCTCTGAATCAAAGGAACTACTACTGCCCCGTGGGGTTCCCTTGGTATTGGACGGCAGGAGAACCAAACACCTTCCATCAGTGGGCAAGTCCTTTTGCCCCCTCAGGGCCTTCTCCATCCTTCACATTCATCACTTTGTACCCAGGGTGATTCAGGTGTGCAGCCAGAGGGGCAGAAAGCCAGGCGGTGTCCTAATGACCAGCTCTGGTTATGGACTTGATGTGCCTGGTCCCTCCATTTCCACACAGACGCCTCAGTCTGTTCCCTGGAGATACTGCGCTTTTGTAAACTTGACTGGGGGAGGGGGAGGGACGCCCACACCAGGTCCCCACCCAGCTCCCTCCCCTGGATGGTGCACCTTGACTCTCTCCTCCCTTTTCCTCTTCTTAATCAGCAGAGACCAAGAAGTTGAAAGTCCATGCGGCTCTCCCAGGAAACTAACCGCATGGGGAGCTGAGTGATTCTCAGACGCTCCCTGTTTACATTCAAGATGCCTGTAAATGACAGAGGCCGCCCATTTGCCTCTGACCTTCAAGTTTTTTTTTTTTAGTTGTACTTCTTTTTTTTTTTTTTAACATCTTTTTTGGAGTATAATTGAATCAGCTATACATATACATATATCCCCATATCCCCTCCCTCTTGTGTCTCCCTCCCACCCTCCCTATCCCACCCCTCTAGGTGGTCACACAGCACCGAGCTGATCTCCCTGTGCTATACGGCTGCTTCTCACTGCTAGCTATTCTACATTTGGTAGTGTATATATGACCTTCAAGTTGCCCAAGTGAATTCCCACCAGAAAATCCTCAAATTGTAGTTGACACAATCGCAGCAGTTCTAAATTTCAACCCTTCCATTTGTAGAGGTTTGGAGGAAAGCTCTTCAAACAAATTTTTTTTAAGGAGGGCTTTAGAATACATTTCTGCCTGTGCACACGGATGTCTTGCGTTTCGTCTCTGTACACGGAGGGCAGCCTTAGGAACTGGGGGCAGAAGAATGACTCCAGGGGGCGAGCCCAGTTTGCAGTAACAAGCGTCAAATCAACCCAAAAAAGCAAAGCTGAATTTCTGTGGTCACTGACAGCTGTCTGTTATTATTTTCTTTTAAGGAAGCAAAGGAAGAAGAAAAGAAAAAATTTTCCATGCTTGACTCCAAGGGTACCCAGCAACAGGACGAGATAACGCTTATTCCATGATTTCTGTTGCTTCTGTCTGAGCGGCTGCTGAAGTTTTATGAGACTTTGCTTTAAAGCAAACCAGTTAGAGGCAGTGACTACCCAGTGTGGTGAACTCAGTTCCTCTCTGTTTTCCTGTGGGCCCTGCAGGGTGAGACTGTCGCCGGCACTGCTACCTGCTATAAAACCATCTTTACCCTGTGTTTTTAGTCGGGGGTGATTAGGGCCCTTTCCTGCCCCACCTACCCATCTCTTCTGTTTGCCCAAGCTGCTCCCGGGGCAAACAGCAAATGGTCAGGGTGGAACCAGTAGCATCGTGGCTGCAGAGCAGGTGAAAGTGAACTTGCTGCCGTGTGGGAGCCGGAATGGGCGTGGACATGCTTACCAGAAGTTCAAGCTGCCAGCCATAGAGTAAAAACCACATGAAACTTGGGTTCCACACCGTCTTCATTCAGAATTCATTCAGGAGATGGCTGCCAACCATTCTCGGTCTCTACCTGGGACCAATGTCTTTTCCATCCTAAACGTGTCTGAAATGTGAACTGCTGAGAGGTACCCTGACCTGTAAATGGGTCAGGAAAGCAATGACCTAAGTTAAAATTTCTCTTTAGTTCTTCACAGGGATAAAGAGGACATGTGGAAGGTGGGAAAGAAGTAGGATGAGAGATTCAATTAAGTGAGCAAAGCGGGGAGATGGCGTTCTCCACCACGAAAAAGAAATGGCAATTATGTGAGTGATAGACATGTTAGCTAATGCTTTGGTGGTGATCCACTGCAATATATAAATGTATCAAATCAACATGCTGTACACCTTACACTTACACAATGGTATGTGTCAATTATATCTCGATAAAGCTGAAAAAAAAAGAGGGATGGGGACAGGAAGATGGCCGACTGGGCGAGTTCACCTCCCTGAAGGATCAGGGATCTGGGTGTCTTTGAGCCTTGCTTTGTAGTATGTTGAACCAATTTAAATATTGTGATTATTTATGCATAACTGTTTTTATTTTTATTTTTCAAGATAATAACTTCAAGATAGTATGTGTAATTGATGAGTCACTGACAGTGCTCCTAAAGGGGCCAAGCATGAGACCAGTGACATGCAGATTCGAGAGACCGTATCTGGGAGGAGATTAAGTATTTCTGGAGCCTCGTGTGCTCATACCCTCACTACCCTCATCTTTGGCCTTAAATTTAAGCCAGTTCCTTGAGACCTAGCAGCAATATCCAAGCTGTTGGGAGTCAAGAAAGGCTTCCAAATATAAAACACTGGATTTGTTTATACTAAAACTAGGTAACATTCATTGAGTGATAACTCCAATTAGGATTCAGTCTCTCAAAACCACGAGGTCCTTATACATCATATAAGCGACACTCCACAGGGCGGATCCCACTTCTTTTTCAGATCTTTTGCTCTCCTGTGATCCCGTGCGTGGAAGAGGTCCTCCTGGTGTAGTTGGAGATGGTGCTTCAGACCAGAAGTTCCCAAATCATACCCCACGTGATTCTGGAGCTCAGCCTGGGCAGAAAGGCAAGTAACAACCCTCTCTCGTGGTTCACACAACTCAGGAATATTCTCTTGGCCTTCAGGGCAGAACTGAGAGCATCACAAATGTCCCGTGCATCACTGGCAGGACTTTGGAGGGCCGGGATCAAAGGGAAAGTGTTGTAGGGAGTTAGTCCCAAGAACTGCAGCAAGAAAAGAAGTCTTGAGAATACTGAGTGCCTGGAAAATGGAAACTTTCTTCATTTTTATCTGGCACAGATACACGCCCACAATTCATAGCTGTTATTTTTAAGATGTTGACATTTTTATGGACTGAGACCTCAGCCCTGCCCGTGAACATGGTGTGCTAAAGGGTGTGGGGCCAGAGCCTGGCTACCACTCTATTAGGTGGAGTTCCAGGGCCATCATGGAGGTAAAGACCTCTTTTTTGCATTGTTTTGTTGCAAAGATGTTGATTTTAATGAAAAATTTTTTTCCTTTCCTTTTCTTCCCTCTATATCATTAAGTTTTACTGTATTCACAGAGACTTGTGTTTGAGGGAGGCATAGGACTTTATTTCTTGTGCTTATTTGCTGACTTATATATAATAGAGTAAGATAATGGCCCCACTCGCATTTATGGCTTATGAGGGACTACTGATTATGTTACATTTTTCCAAAATAAATACTTTTTGGAAATTTGTATGTATTTAGTAAGAATACATATATTTACTATATATACAACATAGTCATATATATGGTTATATATAAATATACATATTTACTGTACAAGTATTTTCTATTCATAATATGTATAAAATAGTAAGTATGTATAACTTTACAACCACATAGCTTTTTAAAAATAAATTTTATTGGAGTATAGCTGATTTACAGTGTTGTGTTATTTTCGGGTGTAGAGCAAAGTTATCCACTCTTTTTTATTTTTTTTTAATTTTCCATTTCTTCTTTTTCTTTTTCTTTTCTTTTTTTTTTTTTTTTTTTTTTTGGCTGTGCTGTGTGGCCATGCGGCTTGTGGGATCTTAGTTCCCCAACCAGGGATCGAACTCATGCCCTTGGCAATGAAAGTAAAGACTCCTAACCACTGGACCACCAGGGAATTCCCCTATCCACTCTTTTTTAGATTCTTTTTCCATACAGGTCATTACAGAGCATTGAGTAGAGTTCCCTGTGCTATATGCAGCAGGTCCTTATTAGTTATCTATTTTATATATAGTAGTGTGTATATGTCAATCCCAATCTCCCAATTCATCCCTCCCCCACCCTTCCCCCCAGTAACCATAAATTTAAAAACCACATAGCTTTTAAGAGCTCGTAACAACAGCAAAACTCCCAAGCTTTGTGCTCTATAACTTCAACTCTTTTCCTAGTTCTTCTGGTATTTCTTTTCATATTCCTAAATAATATACCTTTTCTACTGTTTATCATTTTAGACATTATCTTTTGACTTCCTGCTACAAGAGATGAAAATTTCCGTTACTCTTTCCCACATTTTTAATGTCCTCCCATCCCACTAGCATGTGTCACAATTTTCTAACCTTATTATAACAATGTCAATATTGCCCATCGATGAGCCAAGAATTATGATGTAATATACGTTTCCCTTCTTGTACAACTGTTTGCTCTTCCTGGAGTTCATTGCCTCACTTCATCCGCTTGCTTGGTTTCCTATGTACTCATATTTTTTTTTTCCAAGTGTGCCATCAGCTCCACCAGGCACCTGCCATGTTACTTTTCAAAAGCTCAAATGCATTAATACAAAACCAATTCCACTTTTCTCCCTGGAGGCCTCCCTTCTGGAATCCTCCAGCTTCCTGTCTCAACTGGACTGAATGATCTCTAGACCAGCTGCACACACAGCTGTCATCTAGGTACTTCCCTTGGCCACACTCAGTGGCATTACCAAGGCCGTCTATCTCTGTCTCCATCTCTGGGGATGGCCCTGCCGTCACACTTGATACAGTAAGATGGATGTGGCCACTCTGGCTGCAGATCCTCCCCAACAAAGAAAGGGTACCAGAACATGCCACACCCAAAGTATTTTGAGCTAAAGACTTCTGAGGTACAAATGAACTTATTTACAAAACAGAAATAGAGTCACAGATGTAGACAACAAATTTATGGTTGCCAAGGGGGAAGGGTAGGGGATGGGAGGGATAAACTGGGAGATTGGGATTGACATATACACACTACTGTATATAAAACAGATAACTAATAAGGACCTACTGTATAGCACAGGGAACTCTACTCAATACTCTGTAATGGCCTATATGGGAAAACAAATCTAAAAAAGAGTGAATATATGTATATGTTTAACTGATTCACTTCGCCATACAGAAGAAACTAGCACAACATTGTAAATCTACCATACTCCAATAAGAATTGAAAAAAAAAAAGACTTTTGAGAATCAGCAGACACAGGAAAAACTCCAAAAACAGGGCACAAGTTGTCTTTTTTGGTAAAGGAAATTTATATTTTTGAAGTAAATTTCCATTTGTCAAGAGGTCTCCCTTTCCTGTAGTAGGAAGAGAAGGACCTTTACGCACTGATTTAACTCTGCATAACAAACCTCACTAAACAACCCTGGTTTAGCACAGCTTTCCTGGTCACCTTTCTCATAGTGCCTCGCTTGTCCAAAAGCCCCAAACCCCTCTTCTTTGTTTAGCCTCAGATGGCATATAAGCCCAAATTCTAGCCACCTCTTTGGGCTACCCATCACTGGGTGCCCCCACGTAATGTGCGATGCACATGAGAAAAAACTTCTGTTTGTTTTTCTCTTTTAATCTGTCTTTTGCCTGCCTAATTTATAGGATCTCAGCCGGGGTACCTACGATGAGTATAGGAAAAAGATCTTTTTTCCTTCCCCTCTACTAGCAACCCTAGTGAAAAGTGACTTCTTTATTCTAATGTTTCATTAGAAATTTCATATTTGGGTTTCATATTCCAAACCCAGGGAAGGCTCCAGTTGGCTCTTTGTGGGTCATTGACCCCTTCTTGACCAGAGCAATGAGGTGATCTAATGGCCCCTGTGATTTGCGTTCCCTTTAAGACATCATAGAACCAGGGAGGGTGGGATGCCCTGAAAGAAGGGGCCTAGCTGACCCACCCCACATGTCCACTGCAGTGCTGAACCAAGAAAAGACCGATGGAGGGCATTCAGTTGGGAGCCAGGGGACCAGGGCTCTATTCTTGGTTGTACCTACTAAGCAGTTGCACGACCTTAGGAAAATTGATGGGCTTCTTTTCACCTCAGTCAATTCCCTTCAAAGGAGGGATCTAGAGTCGAGTTTGTGCTATTATCCAAGATACTAAAATCTTATCCTCTGTCCAATAAGAGCTTGTCATAACATAAAGGGTGCTCGGTCTTGGATGCAGGTGTAGATCATAAAACAATAATGGAAAAGAAAGGTGAAACTGGAAAGTAAGTGTTCCTTGATTAAACTTATACTCTGGGTCAGGCAGTGTTGAATGTTTTATTTGGATTATCACATTTTTAACTTCCAAGAATTCTTTCTTGTTCTCTGATTAATCCAGTTCCTAAGCATCTTGTTACATCTCTGTGCCTCTGTCTCCTCATCTGTAAAATAGGGACCATAATCTTACCTACTTGGTGAGATTTTGGTGAGGATTAAATGAGATGATGCATGGAAGTACCAGGAATATAATAATCATTCAGTATATATTATCAAGATTATTTTTAGCTATTCTTCTTCTTGGTTTCTTCATAGTTGGCATTGAAGGGGGAAGCTTTCTCTCTCTGTTCAGTCATCCCTGCTCTATTTACCTTCCCTCATCTAAAAATGTGATGCAATTTTTTTTTTTTACCCAGTGGTGTTTCTTCTTTGATTTTCCATTTCCTTGTTTTCTTCTCCTCTGGTCATGTTAGGTTAGAAGAGACAATGCCTTCAGGGAACCTGCCACTGTTAACCACCGTCTACCAATTTTTAACTTTCAGTAATTTAAAATTTTCCTTTTTTTATCTTGTTTCATTTAACCCATGACATTTCTCAAAGGCTCACACTCAATCGTGTGAGCTTTCTCTTCCTCAGTGATAAAGTGTGAATAATCATATGTAATCCCCCCCGTAGTATCTGGAACATAGGAAGGGCTGAATGAAGCTTTGTGATGCTGTTCCGCAACCCCCATCTCTATCCTCTTTGTGCTAATCCGTCTCCTGATTTCCAGCTCTAGGTAGCCACTAAACAAGCTTCATTCTGAACTGGGCAAGCGGGTGGAAGCAGTGCATCTCCTCTCCGCAGTCTAGGAAGATGCCCGTGAACAGGTAGGATTTCAGCAGGGTTTAAATGATGAGCAGAGACAGCTGGTGAGCTGTGTGTAAGGGCTTTCGGTCACAAGGTGCAGCTTTCAACCATGCTTGAAGATTGGACAGGCATGAGTGAACCAAAGGGTTCTTTGTTGGTGTGTTATCCAGAAAAGGATAGATCATACCAACAATGAGTTTCCAGGAGGCCTTGTCATTGGCTCATTTATTCATTCATCCTGCAAATACTTATTAAGTGATTTCGGTGTGCTAGGAGCTGGGGATACCGCAATGCACGGACAGATGAAGTCTGTGCTTCCTTGAGTGGTCTGACCCACGGGGTAGGGTGAAATAGCTTTGCTTGCTCTCAGGAATTTTATTCAGTACCACATAAATGTTATGCCAACCACCAGCTCCTCCTAATTCCTGTCTCTATTGCTACCTCCACCTTAGAGGCTGAAAAAGCTCACGCTTTCTCTCCCAGCTTCCACTGAAGCCAGGGTGGTCACATGACACCATTCTGTAGAATGTCACTTAAGTGGTTGACTGCTGGCGGCTTCTGGGAAGGATACCTATAACTGGTGCTGTCTCTAACCCTTCTCCCTTCCCTGAATTTGAACACGATGCTTAAAGCATCAACAGCCTTCATGTTAGAAGGACCGAGAGAGTCACAGGATTGAGCAGTGGATTCAACACCAACAATGCCTGCCTCTGGACTTCCTGTGACCTGAGACTCTTACTCATTTTATTGACCATAATTTAGATTTGTTGTTAGTTATAGCTGGAAACATTCTCAACACACCAAGATGGCAATCAATGTAAACCCCTTTACTTGTCTTTTCCTTCTTAAAGTGAAACTTCAAACATGTTCCCAACTCGAATATTCTTTTAAAAATTTAAATTGCCATTGGCCAATCATTTACCTAATGTTTTTGACTGAGCAATAAACTTCTTCCACTTAGGGATCATCACAGAGTAGAAAACCAGTCTGGCAGCCATGAACAAAAAATCCTTCAAAGTTCCATCAGCTTCAAGCTCAGATTCCAAAGTGAGGCTTGACCACCCCAAGAACTGCCACATGGCTGCTCTCTTGAGCAGGGGGGTGAGAATTCTGACTCTACCATAAAGGGTGGAAAAGCAGGAAGATTCCTACATGCATCTCAATAAAGGGAAAGAACACTAATGCCTGCAGAGACGCAAACATCATCGACGACTCCCAAGCCCCTGAGATTTGCTAAAAAACCATGCCAGACATGGTAGGACTATCATTCCTAATGGAAACTCAACCCAGAATGTCACAGACATGCAAGTTGAAGCAAAAGCTAGTATGATGACAGAAATCCTATTACAGAGCAAGGGGTCAGCAAAATACATCCTGCAGGCCTACTACAGCCCAGCACATGTAATTTTTATGAGCTGAGATTGGTTTTTACATTTCTAAATGGTCGAAAGTAATTAAAAAAAGGATATCTTGTGACGTGTGAAAATTACATAAAATCTGAGTTTCAGTGTTCCTAAATAAAGCTTTATTGGAACACAGCCATGCTCATTCATTTATAAATTATCTAGGCCTGCTTTCATGCCATAATGGCAGAGATGAGCGGTTACCATGAAGAGTATGTGGCTTACAAAGCCTTAACTATTTGCTATCTGGCCCTTTACAGAAAGCTTGCCCACCTAGGGCCTGAGCAGTGACTATTCCACAAGAAACATCAATAGTGTATGAAAACAACCTCAGATAAAAAGGCCAAAACAAGGAGGCAAGATTCTCTGTAACACAAAAAAGTCCCCCTAGTTTCTTAGGGGATCATGTGTTAAAATAACACTAAAAATTATACCAGTAATATATAATTTTGGAACACTTGAAAAATACTGAGAAGTAAGCAGAAGAAAATAAAAAATAGCCTTTAGTCTTATCACCCATGATAACGACTGTTAATATTTGGGGGTTTACTCTTCCAATATTATTCTGTGCATAGATATTTTTTTCTACAAAATTTGGCTGCATATACTGTATTAGTATTATTTCAGTGGTGACCGATGGGAAACCTATCTTAAATAGGCTTGAGCTGTTAAAATAAAAAAAATGGGAGTAAGGGGAATTTTTAGGCTCCTGTAACTGCAAGACACAGGAGTATTACTGCTGCGGGTACGGCTGAATTGAGGAGCTCAAACAATGAACTGGGTTCTTTCTCCATCTCTTGGTTCCACTTCCTCCACATACATGTTAATATCATGCAGGGTTTTTCCTTATAGTGACAAAAGGGCTGAAAAAGTCCCCATTGTACCTTTAACCCACATAGTAACAATCCCTCCAGAAGGGAAGAAAGAGTGTTTCTTCCCCAAAAAGAAACAAATATGTCTTTCCAGTGTCAATCAATATTGACACGATGAGTTTTATTTGCTTCCTGATATGTAATCATTTAGATGCACCACAAGTTTTTAACTTTTTTTTTTTTTTTAATTTGGCACGCGGGATCTTAGTTGTGGTACGCGGGATCGGTGCTCAGGCTCTTCGTTGCGGTGCGCGGGCTTCTCTAGTTGCAGTGCAAGGGCTTCTCTCTAGTTGTGCTGCACGGGCTCCAGAGTGCATGGGCTCAGTAGTTGCGGCACAGGCTCTCTAGTTGTGGCGCGGGGGCCCTAGAGCGCGCAGGCTCAGTAGGCGCACGGGCTTAGTTGCCCCACGGCATGTGGGATCTTAATTCCCCGACCAGGGATCGAACCCGTGTCCCCTGCATTGGAAGGCAGATTCTTAACCAATGGACCACCAGGGAAGTCCCAAAATGCACCACAAGTTTTTTAAACAACCTGTTGGAGGAAATCTTCATCTCACAATCATGATTATAGGATTAGATGGGATCTGAGAAATCATATCCAGTACATTCTATTCCTTTTACAGTAAAGGAAATTGAGACCTAGAATGAGTAAGCGATTTCCTATTATCTTTCAA
>NW_020837973.1:12185053-12307217 GCF_003676395.1 Aethalodelphis obliquidens
TTTTCTTTTTTTTTTTTTTTTTTTTTTTTTGCGGTATGTGGGCCTCTCACTGTTGGGGCCTCTTGTGTTGCGGAGCACAGGCTCTGGACGCGCAGGCTCAGCGGCCATGGCTCACGGGCCCAGCCGCTCCGTGGCATGTGGGATCTTCCCGGACGGGGGCACGAACCCGCGTCCCCCGCATCGGCAGGCGGACTCTCAACCACTGCGCCACCAGGGAAGCCCTCCAGCGGCTTTCTCTTAAATGTCAACCCTGAAGCAAAATGTCAGGCTGGAAAAGCAGTCAACTAACGGAGTGTGCGTGCCCAGGGAGCCTGAAAAATAAATGATTCAGAGAAAAAGAGCAATATGGTTTTCTTCCCTGCTCCTGGATTTACTTATAAAAGTGAGGGTGGCATGGGGGTAGACAAAGCCACAAAGGCTGCTGTTTGTCTGTTCCTTTTTAACTAAATATAAAAATATGCTTTGTTGGCTAGTCAGAGCTGCAAGCCCAGTAACACATCTAAAAGTTTCAGAGATCGTGCCTCTTCATGTATTTTCACTTAATCGTCAAATTATACAGCAAAATTGTTTTTTCATTTGTATATTTCATGTGGCGAGGCTCCTGCTGCCTCTGTAATCTCAAAGAGCTTACCAGGCATGAAGGAGGAGGTGCCAAGCTTCAGGAGACGAATTCGTTGACAAGGACCTCTGTGTCCTCAGAGCCCATTTGCAGAGAAAGAGAAGGAATCGATCTGCAGACTCACTGAGCCCAGCCAAGAGGAGGCAAGTGGGTGGCAAGCCCCTGAAGAGAGGCATGATTCCTACATTCTGTACTCTGCAAGGGCTCATGCAGTGTCCCCCAGACTTTGAGCAGGAGACCCAGGGGAGACTGAGATCTTGTCCCTGGCCTTGGGACCTCACGGTCAAGCGTGGGGAGATGAGTGCTGGGTGCAGTGGGAACAGTGGGAACACATGAGAGGGCAGTGGAGCCAGACTGCTAACTCATCATGGGGGTTCCAGCAGGCTTGAGCCGAATCTGGAAGGACCACTGGAGTCAGCCAGGTGAAAGCACACCCAGGGAGTGCAAAACACCAAGGTCAAAGGCCGGAGACCGTGAGCAAGCCCCGCTCTATGCAAACTGCAGGCAGGGCAGTTGTCAGGAATTTGGGAACAAGTGAAACCATCTAATTTGCTGGGAAAAAAAAAAAAAAAGGAAACACTAAGTTCTGGTAAGTTCTGGTCTGGACGTACACAAGATTGTGAAGTTCTCCACACACACCACCCTCACATCCTTCAGTTCCCTTTATGGCTCTCAGCTGATCTCCTTTATCCCTCTCGCCAGCTCTTAGGCTCTCTTTGTACTCTACTTACCAACCTCTGCTCTTAGTGGGAACCAAGGCTTGTTGACACTAAGGTGTGAATGACTGATAGGATAGTGTTGTAATTGAGTTCACTGATACTATTTTTACAGTAGACAAAATCCCAGACCAAGGAACACAGTTTAAACTGTCGCATGAGGCCCCAGCTGGGACAGCTTAAGGCTTCAGTGTCGGGAGTCACAGAAGCGTCTGCCAGTGCCCTCTGGGTAGCTTCAGGGTTCTTTAGACCTGCTTCTACTCCTGCCACGTTGGCCCCTCTCGAGGACTCTCCTGGTTTCTCTGCTGGTTTAGGCTTCACACCTTGGCTTCCCCATTCCCGCTTTGACCCCCCGGGTTTCTCAGCTTTGGCTGTGAAATGCCAGCTTGGACCTTGGCCTCACACATTTGCTCTGCCTCATGCTGTGATGGTGGACATGGTGCATCTCAGCCAGGCCCTGGACTGGCATGTTGCAGGTGGACCAGGGTTCTCTGAGCCTCAGCTCATTCAGGGAAAAGAAGAGACGTGGCTTTCAGGGAATCATTGAGTTCCACGAGAAGTGATTTTTTTTTAGGAGATACTTTCCATACGGCCCCAGAAACTGGGTTCAACTCTCCAGCTGCCATTTACTAGCAGAATGACCTAGTTCCTCAGTTTCTTTGTCTGTATATTGGGAATAATAATAGTACATATCTCAAGTGGGGGTTGAATTAATTAATACATGTGGAGCACTTAATAGAGGCTGGTACTTCATGAGTGCTCGATTAAGCTCTACCATCGTCATCATCAGTACCTGTTAACCTCTACGCACCGCCCTCTGTTAGAAAAACTGACCCTACCTGATACAATGCAGAACCGAAGTGAAGATAAGGGTCTCTCAAATTTTAATTTTTATAGATATCAACAGTGATGGCATAATGTTTTCAAAGACAATAAGTAGTCAAGGGACTTAAATGACATTTCTCCAAAGAAGATGTACAAACGTCTAATAAGCACCTAAAAAATGCTCAACATCCCTAATCATTAGGAAAATGCAAGTCAAAACCACAGTAAAGGGCTTCCCTGGTGGCGCAGTGGTTGAGGGTCCGCCTGCCGATGCAGGGGACACGGGTTCGTGCCCTGGTCCAGGAAGATCCCACATGGCGCGGAGCGGCTGGGCCCGTGAGCCATGGCCGCTGAGCCTGCGCGTCCGGAGCCTGTGCTCCGCAACGGGAGAGGCCACAACAGTGAGAGGCCCGCGTCCTGAAAAAAAAAAAAAAAACCACAGTAAGATATCACTTCACACCCATTAGGATGGATATTATTTAAAAAATTGAAAATATGCTGGTGGGGATGTGGAGAAAATACAATCTTTATGCATTATTGGTGGGAGTGTTTTCTGCTGTGGAAAAAAAGTATGGCTATTCCTCAGAAAGTTAAACATAGAATTACCACATGATCCAACAATTCCACTTCTGGCTTTATATTCAAAAGCATTGAAAGCAGAGACTCAAACAGTGATTTGTACACTTAGGTTCATGGCAGCATTATTTACAATAGCCAAAAAGTGGAAACAACCTAAGTGTCCATTGATGGATGACTGGAGAAGCAGCAATATGTGATACACACATACAATGGAATAGTTTTCAGCCTTGAAAAGGAAGGCCGTTCTGACATGTGTTACAACAGCAATGCATCTTGACATTATTATACTAAGTAACGTGAGCCAGTCACCAAAGGACAAATGCCGTGTGATTCCACTTGAGGTTGTCACATTGAGAAAGTAATCAAAGGCAGAAAGTAGAGTGATGATTGCTAGGGGCAGGGGTTAGGGGAGGGGGAGGGATGGGGAGGGACAGTTTAATGGGTACAGAGTTTCAGTGAAAAAAATTTTGGAGATGGATGGTTGGTGATATTTGCACAACAATGTGAATGCACTTAATGCCACTCAACTATACACTTAAAAATAGTTAAGTGGTAGGGCGCAGTGGTTGAGAGTCCGCCTACCAATGCAGGGGACGCGGGTTCGTGCCCCGGTCCGGGAAGGTCCCACATGCCGCGAAGCGGCTGGGCCCGTGAGCCACGGCTGCTGGGCCTGCGCGTCCGGAGCCTGTGCTCCGCAACAGGAGAGGCCACAACAGTGAGAGGCCCGCGTACTGCCAAAAAAAAGAGTTAAATGGTAAATTTTATGTTATGCATATTTTACCACCAAAAAGAAAGACAATGAATTTGGATAAGGACAGTTGGAAGTGAGTACAGTTGGGAAAATTCCACTGATTCTCAGTAGTAAGTCCAATCATTGCCTTCACTCACACATTCACTCGTTCTCATTCAATGAATACTGAATAAGTACCTTCCATGTGCCAGGCACAATTCCTGGGGCAGGAATTACAGCAACCGACCAGCAACTTCCTTTGCAACCTCCCAGCTAGAGGAGGATATTTAACTAGAAGCCCGTCAACGAAGCAAACTCTCAATAGCAATGAAGATTGCAATTATTGCCCAAAGGTGTAACGAGTTCCACTGTTCTCAGAACAAACGTCAACTTGTCCTAGCCTGAGGCTGATCCAGCTATGAATGAGTGACTCCTGAGTAACATGAAAAGTTTGGCATAGCAATGGAGAATACGTTTTGCAATGTCTTCAGGGGTTCTCGATATTCACATTCCATTCTCAGAGTTCAAATGGTCAAGAAAACTTTATGAAAACAAAAATTCTCAGAAAATATTTGCTATGCTTTATTGACCAGTGAGCCTCCCCCCTCTCCCCCCCCCCCTTTCTTTCTTCTGATGTGGACCATATCAGGCTCGTCCATGTGACTAACTGGAGTAGCCGTTGCCCCTGGCCACTCAGTCCAAGCTCTCCAGCATCACAGTCAAGCGATGTGCTTCTAGGCACAACGCTAGGCACTGACTTTGTCATCAGTTGTTCTAAGGTCAAGATTTCCGTGAGTATAATAATATGTGTCAACATTTCAGCTGAGACAATTGCTACAGGCATCTTTGCTGAATGCAACCTTTATGAAAGTATGGCCTCACCCATTCAAAAAAATTCAAGCTCTACATAATAGGTCCATGAAATATGATTTTATTATACTGGGCTCAATGATAGTTATTTTTCTAGTGCAGCACCAGCCAGATAGTTTTTTTTTTAAGCCTATGTATTCAAGATGTGATATAATGTAGAAGGCAAGAATGTATGTTAGTAAAGGCCATAAAGGTTTGTCACAGTCTATATACAAAAAAAAAAAAATTCAATCACTGAGCTAGACACTAAGGATTCTAGATCAGAATTCTTGCCCTTAAAAAGCTCACAATCCATGTTGATAAAAAAAGATCGATAGCCTCGTAACTGTTAAGACAGGTAGTAAAGCACACTTGGGTAGACCAGAAAGCCGATCAGAAATCTCTAGGTCTAGCCACATCTTCTATTTGATGAATAGTTATGTGGTGTTTATTATGTGCCAAGCATTACTCTAAGGGTTTGGGATATATTTAATTACTTCATCCCCATAACAATCCCATGAGGAAGATACTCATTTGAGCTCCATTTTACAGATGAGGAAACTGAGGCACAAAAAGTTTAAATAATTGAGCAAGTCCATATGGCTAGTATGCAGCCAGGCCAGGCAGTCTGGTTCCAAGGTCTAGGTCTGTAAGTACCACACAAAGAGGCCTTCCACTCAGCTTTCAGAATAACAGTGAACATTACAGCAAACCACGGGAACCCTGACTGTGAATTAATCGAAAGGATTTTAGGCTGAGTCCAAACAGCTGTGTTCATAAATTTTCTCTTGTGGGAGGAGGGGAAAGTTACTGGCTCATTTGTTTTGTGGTTAAAGGACTCAAGAAAATTTTATTTTATTATATCACAAGAAATTAGCCCTGGTACTTTCAGCTTCTAAAATAGACAATTTATACTCATCACAGCTCATAACTTTGTTTAGGTTTAATTATACACAGCAATTTTAAGTCATTTACTTTGTATAACATGGCTCTATACATGCAAATCATGGTTTATGGCTGTGGAAAACTACCCCTCTAGGTTAAAATCTGACTTGGATAGAAGGGATTTTTTTTTTCTAAACATGCAGCAGAGTTTGGGAACGTTTCTTATTATCTTCTGTGAATCATGGGTTGCGGAATGGTGGGGTGGTTGAGAGATCAGACCTAGGTTCAAACTCTGCACCAGCATTTACTGAGCCTCAGTTTCCTCATCTGTAAACTGGAGATAACAGTACCTACCTTGGGACTTCCCTGGTAGTCCAGTGGTTGAGAATCCGCCCTTAATGCAGGGGATGTGGATTCGATCCCTGGTCTGGGAACTAAGATCCCGCATGCCCCAGGCAACTAAACCTGGCCGCAACTAGAGAGAAGCCTGCAATGAAGAGCCCGCGTGCTGCAGTGAAGACCCAGCACAACAACAAGACAACCAATAGTACCTACCTCCTGGGCCAGTGAGGATTAGGTGAAATAATACGTAAAGTAAGACATAAAAGGATTACCAAAGTGCCTGGCCTGATGTCAGCTCTCAGTAAATGTCCAGCATTATATTAATTGCTGTTGCTCTGATTCAGAATTTTCCGGAAGTTGCCAAAGACCTGTGGGATCCTCTAATCATTTGCACTGAGACTCAGAGGGGGGAAGTGGTTACTTGCAGACATTGCCCTAAGTATACTGGAGTCACCTAAAATTCCAGGGTGTTTCCCACATCTTTCTTTAGTTATGGAATTTTTCAAAAGGTACCAAACCATGTCACATGCAAGTCTGTTTGTCTCTGGAGTTGTGTATATTGGAGAAGGAGGAAGTGTTCACCAAGATTTTAAGTTTCTTCCTTTTTCTTGTGAAAAAAAAAAAGGTCATCTGACAAGGAAATCAGGGGTGAAAGAACCTTGTTGTGAGTGCCTTTTTATTGTTGGACTGTTTAATTTTACTATTCGCTACTGCCTTGTTTTTTCCTTTTGATAAACCACTTTAACAGATGATCAGCTTTGTCAATAACCTAATGTAAACTGAGTTCTAAGTGAGCACAACCCCGTTCTGCTGAGCCGGAGGGAAATCAAGATCAGGAAATCTGCCGAGTCTAGTGGAACAGGCCCTGGGTCAACAGCTGGATTCCAGTCTCGCCCACCCATAACCTTGACCGACCAGCGGTTTAACGTATGGGCCAGGGAAGGGAATGCTGTAACCTTGCCATGAAAGGAAAATGGGACCAGTCCCTCTCCCACACCATCTCACCCACCAGTCTTCCTTCCTTCCCACTCAGTGGGCATTCGATATAAAGTGCCAGGGAGGTCGTAGGACCCGTCCAGGTGGAAGCCCCAGGATGTTTCCCGAGAAGCGGCGTTTGCATCCCAGCAGTGTCTTTCCCACCCCCGCCCCGCGGAGCACCAGCGGCTCTGCGCAGCCCGGGCTGGCGACCCAGAAGGCGCAGAGACCCCGCCCACCCTAAAAGCCCCGCCCTCTTGGCCCCCGCCTCCGCCCCCGCCGCGGCCTCCCATTGGTGGCCCGGTGTGTCAGTCGACCAGCGGGCTCCCGGGGCGGCAGCTCAGGCTGCGGTCCCCTGCCGCCGCCTCTATCGCACGCCAGCCGCCGGGAAGAGAGACGGGGCGCCGGCCGGCTGCCGCCGCGTCTGACAGACCCACCGGTCGAGGCTCCGCGGCCATCAGCAGCACGCGGCCGCCATGGCGGCGCGGAGGAGCCCCCCGCAGGAGCGGGAGCGGCAACGACCTCGTGACTCCGCCGCAGGTGGGCCCGGGGCCCGGTGGGGCGGGGCGGGGGCCGCGGGCGCCCGGGAAGCGGTCTCCCCGCCGGCCGTCGGCGCAGCCCTGCGTTGGAAGGTTCGGGGCCCGCCATCCCAAGGGTGGGAGGTCCTGGGCGCCCTGCCCGGGGCGGGGAGGGGGACGGGCTGCAGGGTTTGGGGGGGCCGTCGGGGGCGGGGTCGCCCCTCAGTGAGGAACTGCGCCCTCGGGCCGAGGCAGCGAGCGACCCTCCGAGGCAGAGCTGGCGGGTTCCTGGAAAGAGAAAGCGGGTCCTGCGGGCTAGGATGCGTTGCGGCGGCGTGAGGTGCCCCGGCAGCGGCTGGGGTCGGGCCCTGGCGCCCACGAGCGCCGGTGTCCCCTTCTCGGTGTCCCCTCCGAGCCCTTGATTGTTGTCGGAGGGAAGTTGACGGGTTTCGCGCTTTGCTGGCAGAGGATGTGGCCGACACCTTCGCAGCAGTCGAGACTCGATGAGCAACAGAGAAAACTCTGGCTTTTGAAACAAAAATGTCACCAGGGACAGGAGCGGCAGCACAGTATATGGCACAGGTGGCCGGGGTCGCCGCGCGCCACCTGTGTCGCGGTGTCTCTGCCCTCTGCGTGCGTAGCGGGGCCCTCACCGGACGAGTGAAGGGTGCTTTCCTTCCCATGCTTTCAGCCCCAGGTCTGAGGAAGATGAGCTGCTTCTCAGTTTGGAGCACATTCCCGATTGTGTATTTCCCTGGAGGCCACCCGGGGGGTGAGAGCCCACTGGTGAATTTGGGGAGCACGCCTGTTCCAGGTGCCGCAGCGTCACTGGGAAGTTCCTGGGACTGCTTCTTAGTCCGGATTCTTGGTCCCAGCGGGAACTTTTGATTCACACAGCAAAGTGTCGGGTGTGGTGAAAACAGCCCGGTTCTAGGAGACAAGACATGAGTTCTAGACATCCTTTTGCCCAGGACTGCGGGCCTCGAAGCTTCTGGGTCCTGGTCCATAAAATGAGGGCACTGGGCTAGCTGATCCATAAAGCCCCTCCCAGTCTAGAATTCTGTGGTTGACGTATCTCCCACCCTCAAAAGTTTGGAGAATGAACTCATTTTCAACTTTTCTGCACCTTGGATTCTTATAGAATCCTGGGGGTGTATCCATCCGAACTTTTTCATATGTGATTTTCTTCCCTTCTCCCTGTGTTGTTTCGGTGGAGCAAAGCTGGAAGCGGAGATGGGGCACAGCTGGGAAAAGCTGACTGGGGGGCGCGGAAGGGTATCTACTTTTGGCTTAATGTAATTGTCAGGAATTTTCCCTTCCACGGCACCAGGTTCAAGGTGTGCAGGCACTGTGAGCGCAGAGAGAATTCTTTCCTCAGCTCCAGCCTAAAGGGAAACATTTTCCTTCCTTAAAAAGTAGTTTGAGGGCTTAGGAAAAGGAAAACCAACACTGCAATTGAAAACACATGCCCGCAACAGAGCCTACAAGAGAATGTTTACAACCAAGTGGTCCACAGTTGCTATTTTTTGCCAGCCTGTTTGTCACTTTTATACTTCTACTCTTACGTTCCTGTGAGATGGATTAAATAGCAAATAAAATGTAAGTTTTGGCACCATGTGTTTTAGCTAAGTAGAAATTCTTGATTGGCACAATGACTGAATTTGAAAGTGACCTTTCACCTGGCTCCCCGGAGCAGGTGGGTGCTGTCCTATGTGTCTGCAGCCCCCAGCGTTGTCCCTGCCACAGTAGCAGTGGGTATTGGAGTTCTCTTCTCGGTGCTGGACGCGGAGACACTGCCCATACATAGTCTTATGTAATCTCTACAACCACTGTCCTGTGATGCTCGGAATGGTCACGGAATTTCCTCAGAGTTTCCAGCTAGTAAGTGGTGCCGGGATTTAAGCCCTGGCGGCCTGGCTTCTCCCGCAGCACGTTCTTAACCATCGCCCGCTTCTGTCTCCTAAAACAGTCAGGCTTATACCTGGGAGCACTCTAGGTTCCAAGGGTACCTCATCGCAGTTAAGCTGTTCTAAAGTAAAGTTGGCTTATCAACGTAATACCATTGTTGTTGCTCAAGGGAACTCACAGGTGTGTGCCCGGGAGAAAAAGTCATCGTTATCGAGCTAAAACTTCCTACACGTGTGTTTCTTTATATGTGGCTCTGAAGTCTCTATGTACCATTTAAAGGAGTTAATGGACTAGTGTATCTGACCTTTCTCTCCTGCCCACTTGAATCCTCTGGTCCACGTTCAGTTACTTAGGACAATCTGTTCTCAAGACGGAGGTTATATACACATTTATTGATTTGTAATTAATTGAATGGAAGAACACTTAAATGTCACTTTATAGTAAGTCAACAGGGAGAAGTTTTTGTTTATACACTCATTTTTCCAGTGATCTTTTGTTCTAGTCATACTCTATTCTTCTACTTTTTCATTTAACTGAGCCGGAATAGACGTGCCATCATGTTTAAAATAAGAGGAAGATAAAATGTTTATGTTCATTTCTAGGAGACTAAGGACGCTTGTCTGTTAGTACTGTTGCTGGGATTCCCAGGCAATAAACAACAATCCCAGAAACTGTAGCACGTAAGATGCTATGCTCAATAAACCTCTGAATTAAGAATTTAATAGTGAGTCTTCCAGTGTCGATTTAACCAGGTGACTCTGACTTTGAGTTTACGTGGAACTGTTGGATGTTAGATACATAGTAATTTAAAACACCTTATTAGCTCTGTCTCTGCTTGCCAGTGTTATTGATTTTTATTGAATATTAGTTAGGGTTAGTCTTCTGGCAGAGGGAGTAATAATGTATCGATAATTGGAAGTTAGCTTCTCAAGAGTCCTCTCCCAACTTAGAAGCAGAATCCCAGCCCACTTCCCTGAGCACCGGCAGCTGCCCAGATACCTGGGTTTGGCCTCTTGGGTGGGGTCTGAGTGCCTGCGGCCCCCAGAGCCACAAGATGCCTTCCCGACCTGGCCTGGCCTGTGGGGCGCCTGCACTCCGGGTGGGCTCTGTGCCGTGGGCCCACCTCAGAGGTCAAGCTGGCCGTCAGACGCTGAGGCCCAGGCGGCCGGAAGGGACCCAGAAGACCTGGGGGTCCCGGTCTCGGCCTGTCAGGCTGTCCTGGAGGCACTGCCCAGATCTGGGGGGGCCAGGAGCGCAGGACCACGCCTACCCCTTTCTGTAAATCTTGTTAAATGTAAATCACATACAGCTGTCTTTTTCACTGGGGGGGGGGAAGCGTCCTTCCTTCTCATGTGCCCATACAGTGGACCTGAGCTCCTGTTCCCCCCAGGCTTGGAGGACCTCATGGGCACAGGCTCGTTCCCAAGTGGCTCAGGAGTGGAGGTGGGTAGGGGCGCGGGCTTTGAACCTTGTGTGTCTCTCCCCTAAGCCGGGGCAGAGAAGGTTCCCCAGAGCGTCTTGTCTCCCAAGTTGAAGAGAAGTGGACTGAGCTTCTTCCCTGTAAAGAGAGAACCTTTCCCTGGGTCTTAGAGTGACACCAGGCACATCGTGGGTATATTTGTTGATCTGCGACAAGAAGGCCTCAACTTTGCTGTGAGATTTCTAAAGTGACAGGAAAACAGTGCTCTGTGTCTTCCAAATCGCCTGCCAGGATAGGTCGAAATGCTGTGGAAGAAGCAGAATGGCTGAGGGGACGGGAGAAGTGGAAGAGATGGCCAGCCAGGCCGGCTTGGGTGAGGACAGTCAGTCGCCATCCAGTTGTGAAGGGCTGAGTGGCAGACCCAATCAGCTCTGTGTCATTTTACCTGGTATTTAACAAATGAACTGGGAGCTCAGTTCGTAGCTAAGGCTGGCCTCGCACCTTGAAATGCAAACGTAGCCAATCGAATTATTAATATAAATGTTGGGTCCCTCAGTTTTGCACCTGAAGCAGTGCAAGCCTTGGGTGCATCGATTCCTTCCTCTGAAATCTGAAATAAAAAGAAAAATCTCTCAAACTGAGAGTTTATTAGATCAGTTTTATCCACGGTGTATCCCTCTCTTTTGTTTCTTAAACATTTGTTAAACTCAGTTTGGGATACTCAGCTGGTTGTCATGACAGAGGACTGGTACAGCCACTGCTTATAGACCTACCTTGTACTGCACTGGTCCTCATGCTTGGATATTCCAGCATCTTCTCCCACATATACCTCATTGATTCATTCAAAGTGTGGAGCCTCTAACATGTGAAGGTACGATTCTCCTTTCCCTCCCCACTCCCCCAGGCTCCTCAATCTTCCTCTTTTATTTCTTGCTGTCATTTAGAAACTGGGGTTCCACGCAAGCCCTGCGGAAAAGGCTCTTTATCAAAATTCTGCTTTCAGGTCAGCTGGTGTAATAGACATGCAGACCTAAGCACGCATGTCTCAGGGGTGAAGTATTTGCTGGCATTTGTCAAGGTCTCATGTATCTTCTGTACACGCTCAGGCGTCTTTCCTGTAGTGCACGTTTTGAGTGATGTTTTGAGTTTAGTTGAACCTCGGTTGTTTCACAACTGCTTAAAATCCTGTGCCTGTACCACAACGTGACCATTCCACTAACATAACTCTGAAACATGTTAACATAAAGAGGCATTTGGAGGAGAATGGCGCTGAGTGGCCTGGCCTCCTTGTGTTTGTTTATAGGGGAGGAAGCTGAGGTCCAGGTTGCTCGACTGTCTAGGACCAGACCTGGAGTTGAGTTCCTGACTCCCTGGGGCCCGCTCATTCCACTGCCCTGAAGCCATCCCACGAGGTGACCGCTTCACAGCCTCACTTCCTGCGTTATATTTACATGAGTGTATTTAAGGGAAGGGAAAACAAGAGTGGTGGCTCACCATTTCTCTTTTTTCTTTTTGCTTTGCTTTTTTGTTTTTTTGCCATGCCACACGGCTTGTGGGACTTAGTTCCCCAACCAGGGATTGAATCCGCACCCCCTGCGGTGGGAGTGTGGAGTCCTAACCACTGGACCGCCAGGGAATTCCCACACCATTTCTGACATGCATGTTAGAAGTCAGAAGGGACCAGCAAGAGAGAGGCTGTTAGACAGGATTAGGTATGGTGGAATAACAGAACAGCCCCAAATAAGTGAATTAAGTTTATTTCTTTTATGGCAAAGCTCAGACATGGCTCCCCAGGGCTGGAATGGGCTCCGTAGTGTCAGAGGCCCAGGCTCCTTCCACTTTGTTTCCACCCTGCATGGGTTTCACGCCCACAGCTACTTCCTGATCCAAGATGGCTGCTGAATGTCAGTTATCACACCTACATTCCAGCTAGTAGGGAGGAGGGAGGGCAAGGAGTACACACTCCTCTCAACAGAACCTTTTGAAAACTGCCCATAACACTTCTTGGCCAGAATTCACTTACATGGCTCTACCCAGCATGTAGGGACGGTGGAATGTAGCCTTTATTCTGAGTAGCTAGGTATCCAGCCAAAGTCAGGATTCTATTCCTGTGGAAGAAGAGAGAACAGATACTGGGGTTGGCCGGCAGTCTCTGTCGTGGAGACATGTGGACTGGATTCTGACTACATCGATTCATTTCATTTATTCAACAAATATTTATTAACTATCTACCATGTTTCTAGGGACCAGGAAAGCAGAGAGAAAACAGACACAGTCCCAGTCCTTAAGACATTTACCTACACAGGGAGACAGACACTAATCAAACACAAACACAGTTGTATAAACTGTGACGAGTGCTGTGAAGGAAAAGGACACCGTGTGCTGTGAGAGAGTTAGCAGGGATTTGACCAAGCCTGGGGGTTGGGATTGGGTCAGAGAAGCTTGGCCCCAGGAAGTGACATTTGAGCTGAGAGCTGGAGAATGAGTAAAGTGAAGAGTATTCCAGATGAGGGAAGAGCATGGGCAAAGGCAGGCCGGGAGGCAAGAGTGAGCCCTGATGGAGGAACTGAGGGCCGCCAGTCATCCTGGAGCCAGAGGAAGAGGTGAGAGAATAGGGAAGAGTCAGGGTCAGACCAAGGGGGACCCTGGAGGTGGGGTGAGCACCCGTCCTGGTTTGCCTGAGACCAAGGATGTCCTCGGACGAGGAGCTTTTCAGCACTAAAACTGGGGGAGTCCCAGGCAAGCCAGGAGGAGTTGGTCAACCTCCCCGGAGGTCACATTAGTAGTTGGGTTCCTTGATTATTAATTTCAGCAAAGTTCTTTTTTAGGTAGGCATAGATCCCAGCCTTGGAAAAATAGCAACTGACTAGTAAAAGTAGCCCCACCCTGGCCAAAGGGAAAGAGACACAAAACACAGGCAGCACTTACTTGTAGCTGGATTACATGACCAGTGAGACTATCTGGCATGATTCCCCTAAGGGTAATTTTGGAAATCAGTTGGCACATGATAGTATATTTGAGCTAACAGAAACAGCCGAGGGCGGAGGAAGCCCTGACTCCGGAGCAGTGTGTCTCATCGCCAGTGATACACTGGAATCACCTGGGAGCTAAAGAAAAGCCCGGCGCCCAGCCAATAGATAGATTCTCCACAGGTAGAGCCAGGGCAAGGACGGTTCCCTCTCGGTGGCGGTGCCTCCCAGGCTCTGGTTCTGCTTGAATCGCCGGGGATCTTGTAGAACACAGATTCTGCTTCCACGGGGCCCGAGGATTGTCTTTCTGAGTGCCCAGCTGGTAAGGATGTCGCTGTCAATAGACTTTGAGTACAATGCTCTATAATGTTTGGCGAGTTTGTTTGGAAGCCTCTGGTTTCTTTTCAGGGGAGCAGATCTGAAGGACCACGTAAAGGTAGGTGGGTCCGCGAGGGCTAGAGACTAGGCGAGGAGGACAGGGAGCCTCCGCCCTGGGCTCCCATCAGTGGTGGGCCCAGCCCGACTTCTCAGTTGGTTCCACCAGTGGCTGGGGTTACGTGGTGAGGCTGGTCCCTGGTTACAGGAAAACCAGCTCTCCGAGGCCTGTGGCTAGGATGGTGCAATAGGCGTTGCCCCATCACTCTCTTACTTGTTTAGAGGCCTTTCCAGATGACTCCACTGGCTGCCAGGATGTGGGTCCTTCCTATAAGTAAGAAAAGCCAGAAAGATTTTTGAATAGGAGATGACACGTCCATTGAATGTAAAAAAAGATACAAAAAACAAACCAACAAAACACACACACCATTGGCTTCAGAGCGGAAAATGGCATTGGAGAAGGGAAGCCAATTAGAAGGATGAGTAACCACTAGCGACAGAGGCCAAATGATTCTGATTAATGGAAAAATCACTGCAGCGAAAGTGGCTTGTCTCAGGGTGTACCTTATTTCTCTCTTGGTCACATGTTCATAAATGATCTATTTTGGGATGTGGAAGACAAGCTTAATTTTTAAAGGCCTAAGAGTTGAGACAGGGACAGAGCACCACGGAAGCCATGACAGGTCAGAGCAGTGAACCAAGTCCAGTAACGTGAAATTTAGCAGGGCTGTGTGTCAGCTCCTGGGTCGAAAAAGCACAGAGCTTGCACACGCAATCTGGATAACCCCTTGCTTCCCTTCCCAGGTTCTGAACTAACTAAAAGGTGGACATGGAAGTCAGGGATTTTTAAAATGCCGGCTCGGTGATAAAATCCCTATGTCTTAGTCATATGGCCAGATGGGCTTGCAGGCAGTGCCTGAACTGTACTCTCCCCTCAAAGGTCAGGCCTCCCTCCCAGAGAGACAGCAGCCCCAAGGGCACCTCTCGGCAGGCAGGCAGATCCTAGTGGAGAGGAGGGGGCTAAGCTGAGCACAGGGTCTTATACCTGCCATCAGGTAAGTCTTCCTCCCTCAAGAAAGAGGAAGAGGAGAGGGTAGAGGGGTGGAGGCCAGCACCAGATCTCCAGGACAGTTCCTCCACCTGGAGGTTTGAGGACAGTGGGATGATAGCACCTTTTCTCTCTCCCCCTTCTGCCGATGGGGAGATGTGCTCCAGCAACAGGTCTAAACGGCTTTAGGTTGAAGGCAGGCTGAATACTCATACAATCGCAGGCCAACCACGGCCCATGGGCCACATCTGTCCCACTCAGTTTTTGTATGGCCTGTGACCTATGAATGGTTTTTACATTTTTTAATGGTTGGAAAAAAGATCAAAAGAAGAATACCATTTCCTGACATGTGAAACTTATATGAAATTCAAATTTCAGCGTCTGTAAAAAAGTTTTCTTGGAACACCACAGTACCCGCAGTGTACTGTCTGATGGCTGCTTCCCCTCTGTCGGGGACGATCTGAGTGGATGGGACGGAGACCATACGGCTGGCAGTGCCGAAAATACTCTCTGACCCCACACAGAAAACTTGCTGACTCCCGATGGAGCATGAAGAAGTGGTTACGTGGCTGAATTCTCTCCCGCTTGGTCACACCCAGGACAGTGTGTTCTGACCTGCGGTCTCACTCTGAGTGTGGGGTGGGTCCCGAGAAGAGTGACCAGGGTGGTGAAGAGACTACCCCCCTGCCCCTCGCCACCAAATCATGTCAAGTGAGGCCTGGTGGAGAGAAGGGGGAGTGTCTGATCTAGAAGAGAAAAAGGCACAGTGGGAATGACAGCTGCCTTCCGAGTTCATGCTTATTAATTATTTTGAATTCTTGGAAGAGAATTACTCAGGAAGGGCAGTTGTGTAGTTAATTCAAAGGGCTCTGACCTTGAGTCAGAACATGTGGGTTCAAGTTCAGGCTTCTGCTTGCTTTCTCTGGGCTTCAAAGATGAAGTGTGCATGTGACAGCTCATCAGGTGGCCAGGTCCACAGTGAACTAAGCTTCGGCTTTCACCTCAAAAGTGCTTTCCAGCCAGTGGGGGACACAGTCATGAATCCACTGAACCGGAACCCACCTGCAGTGTGGACAGCGTGTGTGTGTGTGTGTGTGTGTGTGTGTGTGTGTGTGTGTGTGTGTGTAGGGGGGAACTGGGGGAGAGATTCATTCTGCTTGAGGGCCTGGTGTGACTCAGGCCTTGGAGAACCAGTGGGATTCCAGCCCCTTCGGCCCAAGCATCCCGTGTTTCTGTCAAAGATCGTGTGGAGGAAGAATCAGACACGTTCCTCGTGACGCCAAGCAGCAACTATTCAAGTTGTGGTGACAGATCTGGTCACACCAACCGCTCGCCTCTTTGTTGAGACAAAGTGATTCATCTGAGGTCCTGCAGCTAGAAAATGGCAGAATAAAGACTGGGTCCCGGCCTTGTTCTGCCAGCCCGCTGTCTCCACCGGACCAGGGACAGGGAGTCTGCCTGGCTGGGTACAGTGACCTGGAGTTCTGGGGTCCCCGGAGCCTATCCCACCTACTGCTTTTGTAGTTGGGTGGGTTTTAAACCTCTGCCACATGGTTAGAAAATTAAAGTGACGGGTGGGACTTAACACACCGAACGCTGTGCCCAGTACATGAAAATACTCTGAGCTATGATGTTACTAAAAACACGCACACAGTCCCCTCAGTGTTTGGCAAGCAGCATTTCCTGCTGTGTTTTGTGACTCTTGGTCGGCAGGAGCCTTGGGTGAAGCGTGCCCAGTCCCACGGGACGTGGGATTGCGCGCATAGCCTTGTTAAGTTGGTTGCACGACAGGGCTACCCTTGTGTGTCTCGCTGGTCATGACTTTCGAGATAAAAACTTTCACGTTGGGGGTTCTCTTCCTCAGCGATACTGATCTTGTAGTTGTTGGTGATAGAACTCTACTAAGCGGGAGACCATTGTTTCTTAACTGAGCAGGATTAGTACCTGAAATTCCAATGTGTAGAAAGTCTTTTGACCTCACCATTTCAAAGGTTTATTAAGAGGTTATTTGCTCTCTTTCCCACATAGCTGATAAAAAAAAAAACAACCCAACTAACCTATGGTTTTGCACGAGCCAAGACCATTTAAACGCAGCCTTTCACTCCACTGCGCTGACTTCTCTCTAGGAGTCTCCCATTTGCTCTAAGTTATTCAGAAGCCTTGACGTCCTAACAGGATTTGTTCTGTATGTTTATCGCTCTGTTTGCATATTGCTTAGTTTACATGTTTGGACGGATGTACCGTATTTTGCTTTATTCTCGAGCCTCTGAGGTTCTCAGAGCTCCCCTCGGAGAGAGATGACCCACCTGGGCATCCAGCATGAGGGCCTCGCGTTAGCCGGACCCCGACAGCAGGACGTGCTAACCTGTGGGCCCGGGCAAGCTGACCAGTAGCCTTTCCTGACAGCAGAGCCTCGTGCCACCAGACCAAGAGCTCCCTGGGGCCAGAGCATGTGTCTTTTCAGTTCACTGCCTGTCAGCCTGGCGCCCAGCCCAGGGTAGGAAGAAGTAGCATAACCAAAGGGCGAGGGGCAGGAGGGAGGGGGGCTTCCCGGGCCGCTCCCAGCCCACTGTACCACGTGGCCTGTGGTTACTCCTCTCTGGGGCGCCCCCATCCCTTCACCACTCCTGCCACAGAGAAGGGGCACGGCCGTCCCAGGCCCTATTTGCTTCCTAACCCATCCATCTCTCTTGGCCACTCTTCCTACCATCTCCTGCTAATCAGCCAGAACATGGCATTGAAGCTGATAGAAATATCTGTTGTATTTATTATGTTAAATTTAGTATTTTTCACCTTAAAGTTTTCAACAAGGTGATTTTCCCATGTTGTGTGTCTCGCTGCCCCTGCTGTCTCCAATGTCGAAATTAGGTCGCCTTTTCCACTGTTTAGCTCAGGCCTAGTCTCCACCGCGAAGCCCGCCCCGGAGCCCTTGATCTCCTCCTCTGCCTCAGGAGATGTCAGTGGGCCGGACCCCGGGGGAAGGGGGGGGACCCCGGGGGAGGGGGGGCAGAGGAGCCGAGGGCGGAGCGAGCTCCCTGTGCCGCCGCAGCCCCAGGGGTGGCCTGTGGGGCAGGGGCCGGGCCCCAGCCAGGCCCCGGGGCTCTCCCTGAGAGCGCGCCTGAGGCTGGGGCCAAGTGCTGTCAGGGTGATCACTCGGTTTCCTGGCTCCTCTGGGTCTTTTAAGTTTTGTTTTCAGGTTTGTTTTTTTCTTTTTGGTTTCCTGTTTGAGTGTTTGAATTATTTCAGTTTTGGTACAGTTTAGAGAATGGAAAAAAAAAAGGCTGAGTAGAATTTTACCACAAAAGAACAGTGGCTTCTTATTTTTTCAGTTCTAGTCAATGGTCTCATCTGCCACATGCAGTCTGAGTGATCACAGATCGGAGTTTAGCGTCAGATGGCCACACTACTGGCTTCAGCAGGTTCTGGTGTCATTACCCAAAGGACATCGCAACTGCCTAAGGGTTGCCTCGGATTGTGTGGGTTGAGGTCTCAGCAGGTGGTAATGCTGATGACTGGGGGGATGTGTAAGACCTAGTTCGTCCACTTTCCGCTGTCACAGGAATGCCTGGTGCCTCATGTATCACCTCATTTCAGCCACCACCCAAGCGGTCCAGCCCGAAAGGGTTAACAAGAAATTTCATTTTTATCTCTTGATGAGCGTTAAAAAGGATCAAATCCATAATTCCTGGCAACGCTTGTTTTCCGCCTCTTCGTTGCCAAAGCCACCCCTCGTCCCCTACTCCCCTTGTTTCTTGCCCTTCTTCTCGCTCCTCTGTTTATTATGTTGAAAGACTGACTCCATGGTGGTGGAACTTCTCTCTTTTCCTGTTAGTCCAGGGGGCGCCCCCCAAGGCCAGCTCGCTGTTAGGCAGGGCACCGGGCGGGGGAGGGGAAGTTGGGCGGGCGGGTGCTGACTTCTCCCTGGCCGGTTGGCCGAGGGGGACCCCGGGAAGATTCTGACATGGAAGATCTTATCCCGTCTCGGCTGCTTTGGGGGAAATGAGATTTGACTCAGGAGATCATCAAAGCTGTGATCATGATAGTATTTTGCTGGGTGCCTCATTTATGGTGTTCTCCTCCTTGTCTGTTGTTTTGAGTTGTGATCCAGTTATTGACACATGCAGGAGAAATTTTTTAAACTCTCTTTTTAAATAGCCTGGATTCCACTTGCTGTAGCAGAGCTGGCATGGGATTCACTCAGCTCCATCATTCAGAGGCAGGGTAGGCAAGTGGGACAGCGTCCAGCTTCTGCATCGCAGTGTCCCGTGTGCTTGAATTCTAGCTCTGCGGCTTAGTTCATCTTTCTCTCCCTCGCAGTGTCCTCAGGTGATAAAATAATAATGAACATGTTTTGGGTACTTGCCGTGTGCCCGGCCATGAGCTCGGCACTTTTCCCAACATCTCCTTGGGGCATCCCGCAGCTCCAAGGGGGCCTCCGTGTTACCAGGGTAACGGCAGCGAGAGGAGCCCCTGAGCCACCCTGCGTCCCCGGCGCTGGGCTGTCCTGCTGCCCTCCCTTCCGGGGTTAAGGAACAGGCACTTGGGGGCATGGAGTCACCCACCCCGTGTACTGCAGGACCAGGGCCTCCTTATGCCACTGCGTTTCTAGGAGCAAATGAGACAATTCCTGTAAAACGCTTGCTGCAGGGCCTGGCACATAGCAAAAGCTCAAACTGTAGCTCTTTTAAACTGTCAAAGCCCCACTCCTGATAATATTTCCATATGAAGTTATGTGAACACCTCGGGGTTCTCTCTGAGCTGCAGCCCACTCCCCTGTGACCTCCTGAGTCCCACCTCCAGGCCGCTCCCTGGTACCCACACCAGCCCCCCTGATCCGCTCCCTGGCCCTTCTTGGCTAGTACCCGTGGCTGCACTGGGTAGAGTGGATGCAAGGAGTTTAGGCTCGTGTTCTTGGTTTGCGTGGGAAGGGGGTGTTCAGCCCTCACATGTTTTTTTCTGAGAAGTTGATCGTATCGCCCTTTCTTGGGTTGGAGGTGGGTTTAATTTCAAGGATTAGGGCGGTAGGCTAGGGAAGTGTGTGTGTGCGTGTGTGCGTGTGTGTGTGCGTGCGTGCGCATGCACGTGTGTATAGGTGTGAGGAGACCATAATCTGCGGTGGGTCCCCATGGAGGCCCTGGCAGCTGTCGAGAGGCCTCAGGCTCAGGAGAAGCCCCCATTTCAGGGGTCTCAAATCAAATGCCCCGAGGGGCCGGGCAGTATCTTTTAAGAATGCAGCACGTCGATTGGAGTCTGTGTGTGGCAGATGAGAGCAGTGCCCCATGGAGGGGGCAGCAGCCAGCCCCCAGCCCAGTGACTGCAAGCCCTCCAAGTCCACACAAAACCCAGGACGACCCGGTGGGAAGCAGGCAGATGCTCCAAAAGGCTCTTCACGGAGGAAGAACTATGAACGTGTTACTGCAGTGAGAAATCATAACCGGTCCTGGGGTTTAGGGAAATGGAGGCTCGTACATGTGGCGGGAGTGTCAGCTGTTTGAGGGGGCACTTTGGCAACATCTGTAACATCTGGAGATGTGCACACCCTTTGACCCAGAGTTTCCTCTTCTAGAAATTATCCTAAAAGATACCGTGAGTCCACGAGGACTGTTGGAGGAAAATGTTTGTAAAAGTGAAAAGCTGGGAAACAATCCACATGCTCGTCAACAAGGCAGTGATTGTGTATACATATGATGCTCTCTCTTTATACTAAAATATTATACATTCTTTAAGGAGAATAATGTAGGCTTTAATAAAAGTCTGAATTATAGATGCAAAGGCATTATAGCTTACGTTTTTAAACAATTCATTAAAAACTTTGTACTAAGTATCTAGGTAGAAGTAAATACATAATTAACAGCCAATCAATTGTTCTAAACAGGTAAGTACCTGCTTTTGAAAATGTACTTTTCCAGTAAAGGGTACATGATGTCTCTCTGTCTCTTGTAAGCTTATTTCTTAGAGCTGCGTATGAATGTACAACGATCTACAAATAAATAGTTTAATTGAATAATAAAAAAATGTACTTTTAAATAATTATAAACATGCATATTTTTATTTGCTGGTAACTTTATTTCTTTATTTGCTGGTAAATTCTTTCTTTATTGAGAGTATATATATTTATTGAGAATGTATAGCAACTTTACTGAGATATGCATATCAAATATCCATACGAGCAAAAATGCTAAACTTGTAGATTCCGAATCCAGGAGGCTTTTACTACAGTTAATCATTGGAATTTTACTAAACCAATGTGCCAGGGAGGGAACTGTTTCACAATGAACCCCAGGAGGTTTGGCCACCATTCAAAAGTTCTCTTCCTCATTTGTACTTCAGCATTTTACATGTTCAGACATAATATAATTAGGAATCTGTTGCACATAGTAAAATATTGCAAGTACGTAGTTTGGGCTCTCCTGGCCTGTGAATTTTCTCTCCTGTCACATCAGGAATCGTAGTGTACCCTGTAAGCTGCACACCTAGCTCCATCCACGACTATTCTGAGTGGCCCACTTTCTGGAGACCATGTCTCTGTGCCTGCTGTCTGAGTCTTGTTCTGTGCATTCAGATGCTGGCATGTGTTATGCCCCATAATGACCTACGAGTATCGCCGTGGGCAAAAGTGGGTGGTGGCCACACGGCAGGAGACCCCCCCTGGTGTGATTGACTCCTGTGGGCTCGGTGCTGAGCAGACTCCCTTGATCATTCTTGGATTTAACAGATATTCTACACAGTGCAAGGCGCACTGTGCTAGTTCTTAAATGATTTCATTACATCTTTCTCCAGCGAGGTCAGTATTTTTACTCCCATTTTACAGTCAAGAAAATTCAGGGGAAGAGAAATGAGGTGTCCCACAGTCAGACAGCTGAGTAAGTAGGAGAAATGGGTTTTAAATTCAGGTCTGAGGGATTCCGAAACCCATGCTGTTTATGTTCCCTATTCCTCTTGAATTCTGTGGAACAAAGATATCTTTATATATGACACTGATTATAGGAGAACTAGGTGTTTCTTTAATCTTTAGATTGAATTTTCAAATGCTTTAAAAAATGTTTATTTAAATCAATGATAGACTCTTTACAGGTAAAATTATCCAGTGTATCTTTTTTCCCCCTTAAACAAAGCAGGCTTGTGTAATTGTGATGTATATTTATTTTACTTTTTATTGAAGTATAGTTGATTTACAATGTTAATTTCTGCTGTACAGCAAAGTGACTCAGACACATATATTCATTCCTTTTTATATTCTTTTCCATTATGGTTTATCGAGCATATTAAATATAGTTCCCCATGCTATACAGTGTTATTATTATTAAATTTTTGTAGGAAATGACCAAGTGCACTCCTGGACACTCGTCACCAGCCAAGCCTTAGATACCGCGTGGAGAGTAGGAAAGGGGTCAGTGACACTGGCAGTTTCATTTCTGGTGGGCATCCTTTGCTACTTCAGAAGGCTACATTTATATTTAGGGCACCGGCTGAAAAGGTATGTGGCTATGTCATCTTTAATTTTCAAAAATGCCCTTGCTGTTTAAAATAGAATTTTGATATTATCGTTCCCTTATCTTTTAGGTGGATTGGATATCTGCAGAGGAGATTCAAAAGTAAATATTTTCATGCATAGTTTCCTTATTTTTAAAGTGCAGAGAGGGTTCAAGAAGGGAAAGGAAAGGGAAAATTCACCACCTTGTATCTTTGATTTGGTCCAGGGAACCTCAGTGTGGAGGCAGAAGTTGATTTACTCAGTTATTGTGCAAGAGAATGGAAAGGAGAGACACCCCATGCCAAGCTGATGAGGAAGGTGTGTCTGTTTATACAGCTCGTGGTGGGTGGAGAATTTGTGTGTAAAAATCGGGAAACACGCATTCCATTCTGCTTTACCAAACGTGGCACCAAGAACAGCTGTGGCTCTAGTTAAAAGCCAAACAGCTGCTAGACATTGCCTTCAGGCCTTTCACCTAGAGCTAGTGCCTTCGAGGACTTGGGTAAGTTAGGCCCGTAATTTCAGGACACTTGAGCGTTGTACCCTTTTCAGCTCCCTGCTGACCAAGCCTATGAACACATCTGCACATGCAGTGGAGACTTCTGTCCTTGAAGGGATTCAGGCACCTTGACATAAAACATTTTGAGGATTTTTAGAACTTTCCATCAGACCAATCTTGGTAAATATTCCCAGCAGTGCTGTCCAACCTTGTCACTAGCTAAAGCCAAAAAAAAAAAACGAGAGTGAGAGAGAGAAAGAAAAAGAAAAGTACATTTAAATGACACTTTAGCATGGGCTTAAAAGTATATATAGTATTTTTCACTGTGTTCAAGTTGTAGACATCATCTCCCCAGAATGACATTTCCTGGCTCTGGGCTTCCAGGAAGTTACCAACTAAAATAGCATGACATGGACTCCATACACACAAAAGTCACTTGAAAATTACACGTGTTCACGTTCATAATTTATAATTGTTTTGTTTCTGTTGTCCACTTTATTTGGGAGTAACACCTGCTGAAGGTGCAGTGGATTTGCTTTCTTTATTCTCTCATCCAGTGGAATTAAAGACAGCCTCTCCTCTCGTGCTCATAGGCTTATGAGGAGCTGTTTTGGCGGCGGCATATTAAATGTGTTCAACAAGTAAGGAGAGACAACTACGACGCACTAAGGTCGGTGCTCTTCCAAATCTTCAGCCACGGCCTCTCTTTCCCATCCTGGATGAAAGAAAAAGATATTGCGAAGGTACGTTCTCACACCGGAAATTCGGGAAAGGTAACACTGATGGGGACTGCAACACAGATGCTCGGGGTCTCCTGTGGGTGGCTCTGTACACAGGGCGTCAGGAGACTGAAGGCCCTTTAGCCCAGTCCTCTGTCTCTCATGTCAGTTTGCAAACAAACCATCTCAGAAGGATAGTCGCACTCAATTTTGTTTGTTTTTAATGCCGGCATCTTTTCTGGAGAAGGGCATCCGTCCTTTATAAGTTAGGTGGTCTGCTAAAATTCACTTTTCTACTCTATGGTTATTTGAGTGTTGACAAGCACAGTATGTAACCTCCATCCCAGAGAATCCCTTGTATCCCTTTTTGTCAATCCTTCTCTCACCCCCAACCCCAGGCGACCACTGATATGTCTTCTGTCCCTTTAGTTTTGCCTTTTCCAGAATGTCACGTAAATGGAATTATTTGGTGTGTAGCCTTTTGAATCTGCCTCTTTCACTTAGCATAATGCATTTGCAGTTCATCCACGTTGTTCCATGGATTTGTAGTTCACTCCTTTTATTGTTGAATGGTGTTCCATGATATGAATGTCACATATCTTGTTCATCTATTCATGAGTTGAAGGACATCTGGATTGCTTCCAGTTTATTTATTTATTTATTTGGTTGCCCTGGGTCGTAGTTGCGGCAGGCGGGCTCCTTAGTTGCAGCTCGCAGGCTCCTTAGTTGTGGCATGTGGGACAACTCTTAGTTGCGGCACGCATGTGGGATCTAGTTCCCCGACCAGGGATCAAACCCGGGCCCCCTGCCCTGGGAGCGTGGAGTCTTAACCACTGTGCCACCAGGGAGGTCCGCAGATTGCTTCCAGTTGTTGACAGTTATGAATAAGGCTGTTATAAATATTCCCATACTGGATTTTGTATGAACGTAAGTTTTCATTCCTTTTGGGTAAATACCTAGGAGTGAGATAGCTGGGTCACATGATAGGTTTAACTTGATAAGAACCTGCCAACTCTTTTCCAAACTGGCTCTGCCATTTTGCCACCAATAACGGAGTTCCAGTTGCTCCACGTTCTCAGGTTTATTGTTTTGTTTTTTTAGCCATTCTAATAGGGGTGCATTTGTGTCACTGCCTTTTGTTTGCATTCCCCTAATGGGTAATGATATTGAACATCTTCGCATGTGCTTATTTGCCATCCACATTACCTCCTTGGAGAAGTCTCTGTTCAGATCTTTTGCCCATTCTTTTTTTTTTTTTTTTGCGGTACGCGGGCCTCTCACTGTCGTGGCCTCTCCCGTTGCGGAGCACAGGCTCCGGACGTGCAGGCTCAGCGGCCATGGCTCACGGGCCCAGCCGCTCCGCGGCATGTGGGATCTTCCCGGACCAGGGCACGAACCCGTGTCCCCGGCATCTGCAGGCGGGCTCTCAACCACTGTGCCACCAGGGAAGCCCCGCCCATTCTTTATTGGGTTGTTTGGGTTTTTTTAATATTGAGCTTTGAGAATTCTTTATATATTCTGAATATGAGTGCTTCATCAGCTATGTCATTTGCAAATATTTTCTCCCAGTCAGTACCTTGTTTTTTTCATTTTCTTAACAGTTAAAGCAGCACAGTCTTATGAATAACCTTAATTTTTATTTGAATGTAGTATGCCTAACCACAGATGTACATTTAAGGATGGAGGAGCAAAGAAATATAGAGTATTTGCATATATATGACTACACATGGTCTATTTCCTTACCATCTTTTGTTTAGAGCTGTTTTTAGTGGTAGTTTAATTGCGTCTAGCGGTTAAGCGTGTGCTGTGTGCCAGCCCTGCTGCTAGTTGCTGAGGACAGAGAACTTAGCTGAGGCCCTGGGCTCCACAAGCTCAGCTGGGTGGGAAAATGGATCAGATACCCACAATGGATCAGATTCTTATGTATTCTGTAATCTTATTTAGTCCCAACAAGAGTCCTGCAAAATGGATAGTACTGTCATTGATTTTTGACAATTGTCATTGTCTCCATTACAGTGGAGGATGAGGCTAAGAGGTTACATAAACAGTGTTGGGTGAGTAATCTCTCAGCAGGCGTGACAGAGTGACAGAGCTAGGTTGAACCCCAAAGTGCATCCTTGTACAATCTACATTCCCCTGATATACTATGTTACTCTAACGGTGCTTGGTTAAAAATAATTTCTAAAAGGGTATACCTAGGAAGTTCGGGAAATGTTTTATCCAAAAAGATTGTTTCTGTAGACGTAATTTTCATTAGTTGTGAAACTGTGAATTAAGAAGATGATCCAAATCACTTAATCCACAAATCTAAAACAAGACTATAGGGCTTCCCTGGTGGCGCAGTGGTTGAGAGTCCGCCTGCTGATGCAGGGGACGCGGGTTTGTGCCCTGGTCCGGGAGGATCCCACATGCCGCGGAACGGCTGGGCCCGTAAGCCATGGCCGCTGAGCCTGCGCGTCCGGAGCTTGTGCTCCGCAACGGGAGAGGCCACAACAGTGAGAGGCCCATGTACCACACACACACACACACACACACACAAAAAAAAGACTATATGTTTTTACTTAACTGTTGTTATAGTCTTTTAAAATGAAGATTCTGAATGGGATAAGATTATCTCCTGTGACATATTCCAAATTGTGTGTCAGACATGTTGAGATACTGATCACTGTTGGCATCTACTTCCTTTTTAAGCTTCCTGAAAAACTGCTCTTTTCACAAGGTTGTAATTGGATCCAGCAATACAGTTTTGGTCCTGAGAAGTATACAGGTTCGAATGTGTTTGGAAAATTACGTAAATGTGTGGAATTATTGAAAGCACAGGTGAGTCTTTAGGGGGGAAAACTAGGAATGAAAGCATGCACCCCACACACAGCCCCTTTTCTCTCATGCCAGGCATGTCGCTCTACGCCCCGCTAGTAGGAAGTGGGGCAGGAATGGTCTTCCAGCAGCTGACCACTTCCTTCCCTGCTCTTCTGTGTCCTTCCCAGTAATGAACGGGAGCGAGGCTGTTCTATGCGATGATTACACCTATCACGGGCTAAGAGGGCTTTTGTGGACTGGCCGGGAAACCTTAACAATCACGTAGCTCTGCTGTTTCCCCAGAAAAATGTGGTGCAAGGTCCAGACAAGGCACTGGGAAATGCCCTTCTGAAATGTGCCTATTAGTAACTTGGGGACAGGACAGATGTTATAATTTGACTAAGATTGTTTTTCCTGCTCTGAATAAACACAGATTTTAGATCGTTGAAATGAATCCTCCTTGGGAAATACCATTTCTGTGCCACGGTTTTCTGATCTGTAAAACTAAAATGTGAATAGTCTCAACCCTGTACAGTTAGTTATTGTGAGGATTTAATGAGAGAATGCACGTAGATCGCTTTCTACTCTGCCCTGGCACACAGTGAGTGGTAAAGAAAGAATACTAATTAGTACTGTTCGTCACTGGAAAGTCCTTTGTGTAACCCAACACCCTTAGAGGCAGCTTTAGGAAACTGACCTGTTTAGTATTTTACCGAGTAGGTGGTGCTTTTTTGAAAAACTAGTTTAAATGAAATATTTTGTTAATGTAAAATAAGTACTTAGGGTTAAAAAAATCAGTGTCAGATGATATAAAATGAAAAGTTAAAGTTCGACTCCCCTCTATTAATCTCTGGTTTGTTTTATAAAAGTACTTTAAAAGTTATGCAATGGTCTATGTATTCACCTTTTCCATTTAAGTTTCACTTTACATCTGTGTTTTTAGTGGACTGAATTTAGTGGAATTAAAGATTATCACAAGAGAGGAAGTATGTGCAACATCCTTTTTTCTGATGCTGTCCTGGAATATAAACTTTACGAAGCTCTGAAGTTCATCATGCTCTATCAGGTCACTGAGGCTTATGAACAAATGAAGACCGCAAAGGCCATTCCCAGTCTTTTTCGACTCCTGTTTACCCGGGAAACCTCTTCCGACCCTTTAAGCTTCATGATGAATCACCTGAATTCTGTAGGTGACACGTGTGGACTAGAGCAGGTAAATGGGGCAGAAGAATCGTGTGTGTATGATGAAGGACGATGCTGGCAACACTTGAGCACATAGGTGTTTGTTTGTTTGTAGTTTGCTTTCAGCCATGATAAATCCAGCTGCAAAGAGGTGGCGGGTGGGTATGATTGCCCTCAAGTGAGGAAAAGGAGTGATAAACCTTCCTGCCCGATGCTGGCGGCTGCGTCTTTGCAGCCCTGTGGCTGGCGAATGGCAGTCGTGGGAGCGTTCCTGACCTTCCCGCTGCCTCTCAGGCAGTAACAGGCTTTCCCACAACAGAGGTTACCCAGGAGGAAGTCCAGCTGCAAACTGAGGCAACATCTGGGAGAGCATTTGGCTACTTAGTGCAGACAAGTAGAAGTTATTGAAATTTTAAAAGAAGTCCAGACAATGCTTTCATTTCCCCATAGAAAAGGGCTTTCGTTTTGCTTTGCTTTCCTTTCCTAGGAGGTGTTCAAAATCATGACATTTTAATAAAAATTGATTTAAGACGATAAAAAAAAAAACCATTGGAAAAACAGTGTAACTTTTACTGTAAGCATTCCTTTTATTAGTTTTTTTTTTCCAGGCAGCTTTCCCTGTGATTTCTTCACGCTACTCCCCGGAGACGTTTCTCTGCTTGTCCCCTGCCCTCCACGCAGCGGACGTTCGTTCCCCAGCTCTGTGCCCCCTCCCTGGTTCATGTGTGGGTCAGCAAATACATCATCATCTCATGAGCGGCAGAAGAATACTCGCCCTCCGCTGGTGAGAGGTGGGAATTTGGAGATGTGTATCTGTGACCTCTCTTTCGTCTCGTCCCCAGATTGATCTGTCTGTACTTGGATACTCCCTGGAAGTGAAGATAAAAGTGTTCAGACTGTTCAGATTTAACTCCAGAGACTTTGAAGTCTGCTACCCAGAGGAGTCGCTCAGGGAGTGGCCGGAGGTCTCCCTGCTGACCGAGAATGACTGCCACTATCACATTCCTGTCTTTTAAGTCTGCCTGGACCGGGCACCAGCTCTCGCCGGTGACAGTGGTCACACTTGCAAGTCATGTTTCTAGAAAAGCAAAGCTAGTATTGCTGCCATTGGAGGAATCGGGACCTCCCTCTCCAGGATTACAGGTACACTGGACAGAGACCCACGTGCCTTCCCTTTGTTTCCAGTGATTTCCTCCAGAGCCCTTGCACTAATGCATTTGTGGGTTGGTGGTTTGACCTTGTTTGTAAAGGCTCTGGTCATTTCACACACAACAGAGCACAAGGACATTTAGTTTGGGAAGAACAAGAACAGGAAGAAAGCGAGAAAAAAACAAGTAGGGGAAAAGGACTAAAGGGAAAGAATTGCTTTGTCTATAATCTTGATGTTCTTTGTTAAGAATCTTGTCTTTGACTGATTTGGGATCTTCATAAACATGGCCTTATTTTATAAGCATTACCTTCCCAGGGATCTCTATGGTATATTGATTTTCCAGAACCATTCGATTAACTTTAATATTGTGTGTGTGTGTGTGTGTATTTACACTCACATACACATAAACATGTATAATTTTATATATACATATCTAAACACATACTTACACATAGCCACTACTTTGTAATGTTGTACAATTTGTTTTGTCTCTTTTTTACTATTGCATCTGGCCAGTTTAATATGTTTTAGATAGGTCAAAAAGATAAATTCTGTAGATTAAGGCAACTGAATGACAATTATTATACTGTCACAAAAATATTAAACGGTATATTTAATGTGTATTTACATGTGTATCTAATGTGTGTAGGGAGAATCCATCCCAATCCCCAGAACCTGTAAATATGTTGGGTTAAATGGCAAAGGAGAATAAGGTTGCAGGTGGACTTAAGGGACTAATCCACTGACCCTGAAACAGGGAGAGGAGTCTGGGTTCTGCAGGTGGGCCCAACATAATCACAAGTGTCCTTAAAGTGGAAGAGGGGCTTGGGAGAGGGTCAGTCAGAGGGAAATGTGAGGTACAATCAGAGACAGATGCAACATGGCTGGCGTTGGTTACTTACAGCATATACAGGAAGAAAGTTACTGCAGGTTCGGGAAGGAGCCACAAGCCAAAGAACGTGGGCGGCCTCTGGAAGCTAGAAAAGGCGAGGGAACAGATTCTCCCCTAGAGCCTCCAGAGAGGAACGCGTCCCTGCCGACACTTTGATTTTAGCCCAGTGGAGCCCATGTCAGACCTCTAGCCTACAGACCTGTAAGACGATAGATATGCTGTTTAAGTCGCTAAGTTTCTGGTAATGTGTTACAGCAGCAGTAGACAACTAATATACTCAGGCTAACTAGCTTTTGATCATCTTTATTTTGGAAATACTTTTTGTTTATTTTGGTAATGTTTATTTTGGAGGTACTTTGCTCGTCTGTTTTGAATTTCAACAAATATTGAATACAAAATAACCTTTAAAATCTTGGCTAATGATCTACTACTTCAAAGTTACATATCCCTTCTAAGAACGTCTTAACATGTTTGACGCTAACGTTTTCTCACATTTCTATATTTTACTGTAAATAAAAAAGAGGTATGTTAAATGCTGTGGTGTATGAAAATAGCATTCAGATTCTTCTGTATGTACTACATAAGCCAGTGCTGTGCCTGCTGTCATTTTGTTTTCTGGGTGAAGAGTTGGAGAGCAACGAGCTCAGATCCAGGGGCTGTGCATTACCTTGACAGGCAGGCGAAGCAGTTGTTCTCACTAGATCTCTACAGCCCTTTCCTGCTTGGAGGCATCTGTGGTTGTGCATCACCCCCGTCATTGAATTGACACTGTTGCACGTTATCCCCTTGATGTGTTACTGTGACCAAGAAAAAATGAACTCTCCCTTCTGTGTTCACAAGCAGATATGATGACAGCCTGCAGCAGTTCTGCTGAGACTGATACACGTAGAATTGCTGCTCCGGACTCCTGGCTCCACCTGAGCCTGTCCAGGTATGTACCTGGCACATGTGTGTTCCCACTGGCCTTGGCATCTCCTTATCCGGTGCAATGATTTCCACATCGATCCAGGACTGAAAGGAAGAACTTTTTCACAGGGATGGGCAGCCTATAACTCTGTGACATATCAACCCATGATGCTTATCCTTAACTATGTTGGGCGGATGGGGCAGGGTGGGAAAAGAATTCTTTAAAAAGAGGGGCAAGACCAGATTGTGGAAAACATTTCGAAAGTAAAAAATAAAGACGACTTCTCAGTAGTTGCTGTGTTTTGGGAAAGCATCAAAACAGAAGATTTTAAGGGAAGAGGTACTGGGTGTTTTTATGTTTTTAATTCAGTTGTATAATTGAATGTAACAAACTAATTAAAAGGAACTGCATATAAATTAGCGCCACTTTTAAATGCCAACAATAAATTGGAAGTGAATTTCCTGTGTGATGCCAACATTTAATGTCTCTCTAGCCTTATAGGGTTCAAATGATGAGAGGAATTTTAGCAAAAATGAAAACGTATGCCCTTGTCCTTTTTTGATTTTAGAATAAGTTTCTCTCTTAAATTTTGGCCATGTGTGTCCACACTGAGGGGTTGTATGAATATTAGTACAAGACTGACTTTTTTATTGTGGTAAAATATATATATTTTATATTTTAAAATATAAAATTTTTTATTTTATATATTATATAAAATATATATAAAATTATATATATATTTTATATAAATATATTTTATATTTTAAAATATAAAATTTACCATTTTAACCATTTTTAAATGTTTAGTTCAATGGCATTAAGTACATTCACATTGTGCAACTATTATCACCATCCATCCTTAGAACTTTTATCTTCAAGACTGACTTTTTTGATAAGCAAGTTTAATTCCCCTGCCTGGTACCTGGATTTCTTTTCCTTTTCACTTTATCTTTCTATCGTGCCCTTCTAATCTATTTCCTCTAGCCTTAAAAGACCCTCAGTGTAAAGTCCAATGTGAGGGAGGTTTAGGTGACCAAATGAGTCATGCAAATTGTGTTTTGCTTTGTCTCCAGAGTAAAGAAATAACTACAGATGGCTTCTGGTTTCATCCTAGGAACACTATCATTTGAAAGGTCCCCAAGAAACTGTATTAGTTCAGGGCCACCTTAGTGACTTGAATTTCTTGGATGTGGGCCTTCACAGCCCTGAACCAAAGTCATTTCCACCCACGGGGGAGCCAGGGGAAAGCCCCAGGGCCTTCTCTGGTGTACGGGAGAGCCCAAGACAGAGCTAGCATAGGTTCAGCCCAGCCTCCAGAAGACAAAAGCAGCCCAGATCAGGGGCATTCCTGTTAATTTTCCAGGGACTTTCTGCAAATGGATTTTGGATGGAAATATTTGTTTTTGTTATATATCAGATGATTTTCTCATATTTTAATGAGATCTAAGAAAGACCATTTTAATTCTGTCCAAGCAGGCCTTGGGGAGGAAAAAAAAATCTAATTTATGAGTACTCTGAAAATGTTGGGAATCCACATTAAAGAAGGTATTTTTTTTTTTGCGGTACGTGGGCCTCTCACTGTTGCGGCCTCTCCCATTGCGGAGCACAGGCTCCGGATGCGCAGGCTCAGCGGCCATGGCTCACGGGCCCAGCCGCTCCGCGGCACGTGGGATCCTCCCGGACCGGGGCACGAACCCGTGTCCCCTGCATGGGCAGGCGGACTCTCAACCACTGCGCCACCAGGGAAGCCCTGTATTTTAACTGATAACTGACTTGATATGTGAAAACCTATACAAATAGGAATAAAGGAATGACTAATTCAGAATTAGTTCTCTTAAATAGCAAGTTTCTAAAGCTGTGTGATTCTCTTTATAAGAATGTGTTTCACACTGCTTAAGACTATGTAAATCGTTACTGTGTAAATTTTTAAAATATATATTTTTATAGCTCTAAAACTTTAATGGTCTATTGGGTTGCTTGTCATAAGTTGAATATTGTTTCATTACCTTAGTATTGACTATACTTAGGTTTCTATACTTTTATACTATATAGTATAGTATAAAGTATACTATATAGTATAAAAGTATATAGACTATACTTTTCTCTATAGTCACTCAGTTTCCTTCAAATCCCATTTGTCACAATGTTTGCTTTATAGTCAGACACAAAATTAAGTGGGTCCAAATGGTACAATCACTTCTATATTATTTGCTGAAAACAGTTGAGTCGTCCCTCAATTCACTTTGGTTTTAATCCTGTCATACTCCTCTAGGCTAAGAAAATGAAAGCTTATCTGGACTACATTTATGCCTAATATCAACATGGTTTATAAGTGATAGAAAAACTACTCACATATTCAGTCAGCCCTGGACCAGAAGGCTCTGTAGAACAGCCAGAAGTGCGTGCCATATGTCTGCACTGGAAGACCATAGAATGCGCTTTAGGAAACAAGAGCTCAGCGTGGAATGAGTGTGGTTCAAAGCCAGCGTGGATGAGTGGACCACATGTGGGACATTCAACTTATATTCCTATCTGGTGTCTCTGGAGAAAATACCACTCTCTGTTAAAAAAAAAAAAACAAAAACAGAGTTCTGAATATAATTGATCCATTGGTCCTCATAGTCAACGTCATCAGGTCTCAGATTATTTAAGTCATTTTGCTGCCACCAGTGTCACTTAGTCACTTGGAAAGTTTAGTCAAGACAATTTCCTAAAATTTTTTTAAATGCTCACTTTAAGTATTTTCAACTTAGTCTAGATGGGTTGTAAAACCCATTTCTGTACAAGTAGTTTATTTAAATGAGGAATGTGCCCTAAGAAGCATTCCTGAGGTACAGAAATATTTTTTCCATTGAAATAATATTCTTTGTTTACGAATAGGCTTTCTTATTTCTAACTTATAAAACCTCAGACGGAACATCTGGACAGAACCATATAGAGGATGGTAGTTAAAACTATCAGCATGGCATTTTACTATTCTGTTTTACTCATCCTCGAGTTTGAAAAGGTGGGGTGAAGGTCAAATCGGTAATGCTAGAAGGCTTCATGGACAACGTATAACTTTACTCCATTGCTCCTTACCATACATCAACACCTTTATAAGGACAAACATGAAGGCCTGAGACTTTCCTGGCCCCATGTCTTTTTATCACTGTCATCCCCAAAGACAGAATCTGGGAAGCAACTTGGGATCTACTTCATGTACCTTCAAGTCTCGGCTTTTGTCCTCTGCTCAGTGTGTGCATGGACTTCCTTTGGGTGCTGGCTTCTCTGTTGGACCGAACTTCATGGGAAGGACCCCAGGGCTAGGTGATGAGAAGCAGCTGGTGTAAACTGACGGTGGGGGTGAAGACCTGAAAAGCTGCATGAATGTTCTGGAACTTCCCGTATGTGATTCCAAGTAGACACATTTATGACTCCCTTAAATAAAAAAGGAGCAGAGATGAGGTGATACCTGGTGAAAATGATGTTTATTATAAAATATTTGTATCATTATAGCTAAATAGGAAAGATAAATATATGTTTATATCTCTTATCAGAAGCTACCCTTAGCTATAATTAAGCATGCTGGATAGATTAAAAACTGAGCACTGGTGTATGTTTGATCTACGTTTAAATTCATTAGTCAGAAAGTGGTAAATGAGAAATTAATTTTTCCACTTGGTTTATATTTCACAAGATAAGAGTGGACACTTCAGTCGGCTTGTGAGGCCAGTTGTATTACTGGTTGCATTTTCAGCTGTCCCTCCTGTGTGTCCTTCTAGGTGCTAGCAGACTGGAAGACACTCCATGTACTGTACAGGAAAAGGAAATGTCACATGATTCTTTTTAAAGCAGGAAGTCAAGTGGCTTTTTCCTTTGAAAACTGTGACAGAACAGTGCTTATAAAACTATCCGTGGTGAATCTGTGGTGATGGACCTGTTCTTAAAATTTCCAATTCTTTGCAGACTGGCACTTTTGTAAAATTAAATTAAAATGTTGCACTGAGATCAAATTGCTATAAAAGTTTCTAAACACTTGCTCTCAGTTTCTGTACATTCTTGCAGATGGGCAGAAAGAGTTTGCTATGTGGCACTGGTCTGTAGAGCACCCTTTAGTAGCAGTGAAACATGAGTTTCAGGCAAGGATCAATAGCTTCTGATGTTATTTATCTGGGAGCTTGGGATTTTGCCCAGAACGGGAGGGCAGTTCTTTCGTTTTGTTGTTTTGCTATTGGTCCAACTTTTGTGTAGAGTTGCCCAGTACGTGCCTTGCTCAGGGCACCTGACTGAGGAGGTGCGTAGGGGCTGGGATCTCTCCTCTGAGTCATACCCTCTGCTTGGCGGAGGTCCTTGGATCAGCCATCAGATAGTCCCAGTTACATCTGCTACCTTTTTGAGAAGGCTTCCCTAGGTTTCTACATTCTCTTAGCGGAAATCAGCAAGAACCTCCTTTTGATTTCAGTTCGTTATGGTTAACAAAAATCTTCATCACATTTCTTTCTTTACTGGATTTCAAGCTCCTGTGGGAAGGAGTGTGGGTCTTATATTGTGACTAGAACAGTGCTCATACTAATATCAAATGAATTCCGAATCACAGGTTGGTAGTGAAAGCCACACTCAGCTGTTAACCTTCTTGAAGAAGCAAAGAATCTCATAGTGTGATGACTTTTTTCCTTCTTTTTTTATTGATCCAGGACTTGAAGAGACAAAGTTTTTAGATGTAGTCCTGGGGAGAGAAGCTCCCTGAAGTTAATGATACCCCGACGTATTCATCCAGTCAGAGAGACCTATGGAATGGCCATGATAGACATAAGAGGTCAAACCAAGTATTGTTAACATTTTATCTTTAGTGAGGTTAAAATTAACCAAGGACATTGAGTTCACCGAGAAACAGGTTCTTAAACAAATATAGCTCATGAAAAAACATTGCTTATTGGGGTCACGGACTCCTAACAATGAACAGAAACTTAATGTGTCTGGGGAACACACGTGCCATGTTGCACTGCTGGTGGAAGAGGCCTGACCCCAGCCTGGACTCTGCAGAGCCTCCTGGCAGGTCGCAGGTAGGGGACAGTGGTGTAGGGTGAGGCTGGTGTGGCAAACAGGGAAGCAAGGGCATAGCAGCCTGAGACCACCTCAGGTATTTATCAAAGTCAGAAGCAGGACACACCCCTTGGCATGCACAACTGACATCAGGAAAAATGAAGGCCTGGAAACTTACCACCAACACAGAGGAAATAACTTTTGGTGGCAAATGGGACAGGAGAGAGTTCTTAAACAACGAGTGGCTTGTAATGGTCTCTTCTCCACCAGACACATCCATCACGCCTTGGTTCCTAGGGTCTTCACGCATCTGAAAGGCACACTGTTTGACCCTCACAGGCCTCGTCGATAGTGGCCTGAAGAGGGGGCACGGGCTCAACGTCTGTAATAAGGAAGAGTTTTGAGCAAATCCATGAATTCCAATTCTGTGTGGGATTTTAGTGTGAATGACAAATGTTTATGAGCCTAAGTTGCTGTTTTATGATTAATATGAAATACTGCCTGAGCCTAAAAGCCAGTCTTGCCAGAAACACAAGAAGTATGTGTCTAACATATTTTGGGTTCTGTTCAAGCAGTTAGGTTGTGAAGATAGGAAACCACTTAAGTCAGTTCCATAAGGAGAATCCCACAGACCGACAGGGCAGGAAGTACAGCCAGTCCTCCTGGAAGGCACCTGGGACTTAGAGAGCCAAGAAGTAAAGCTTCCAGCAGCATCTCTCACAATCCACGGAGAGATGGTCTCATCGCTCAAGATTTCCCCGCCTCACTCTGTACATGATCTCTATTTCCTTTCGTCTCTTTGTCTCTCTCCACCTCCATCTCCCACTCTTCATCCTCCGGGCACACAAGGGTGCTCCTGCCACTGAAGGAAGCTGCATCTTAGCTCACCAGTCCAAAATCCTGAGAAGTAGAATCTGATTGGCTCAGCCGACCTACGGTCCTTGAACCACGTGCACAACTCTATCCAATCATCTGTGGCCAAGGCATGGGGCCCAGGCGCCTGCAGCACAGATTCGAAGTTTCTGGGAAGCAGGTGTGTTCAGGGCGTGCCTCAAACCATATCAAATACACGTGGAGTTTTCACAGCTCAGGTGCACACATGAGTGACCTTCAGCGAAGGAAGAAGAATCAGCGTAGTTCAGAGCACCTCGTAGTTAAGGTTGGTAATCATCCAATTAGCATCCTCACCGATAGAAATGTTAACGAGTTCATCAGAGAAGAACAAAGACAAATGCAGGTAACATCAAAGTTTTAGGGTAAGAGTCACACAAGGTTGCCCTCATGAGGCAGTTTTCTTAGCGGTCGGAGGGGAGATAGGAAAAAAAAAGAGTTACAGGTGTCCGGAGTAATTCCCTTCGTGTGCAGGTTTGTTGCTGTTGATCTGCTTAAATAGCCTAAAAGACACACATGTGCTGTTTTTCAAATGCAGACCGAAGTCCTGCGAGCTTTCCTGCAGCTTTTTGATGGAAAAGGGATTTACAGTTCTGTCCTCTAAACTTCAACTACGTGTGTTTTCAGCCCCATTTTTGGCCTGCGGTTGGCTAGCTCTGTAAAGTGCTCTGGGCTCCAGTACTTGAACTTCATGTTGCAAAGGGTAAATTTAGCATTGTCTGCTTCCTCCAAGTTCCATGACGACTTCCTTAATTTGTTGTTCTCTTTGTGCCCTGGGTAGTAAACTCTTATGGACAGTGGAGACTGGCTCCTGCACTCTTAAGCCTAAGTGCCAAGGTTGTCTGGAACCTTATGCACAGAATTCCCAACAGCTCTGTCACAGGTTAGTTTAGTGTTTACTGTAATGAGGTGTTGTTTTCCCTATGCCTTATTCCTTCTACAGGATATTATATTTGTTAAGATACAGCGTGGAGCCAGGGAACAGAGCAGAAAACCCAGACCCTTCGAAGGGTAAACCTGCTGGTTGTTCTCATCCGTCAGATTACATGTGTGGCTTTCTAGACACTAAGTAAATAAAAACAACGGGAAATCTTTGGAGAGCCTCATGGTGGATATCAGAAAAGATAGTTTGGTGTTGTAAATGAATATTCACTAAATCTATTTCTGGGCCAACCTGTGTTGGGGACATTAAAATTACCTACATTTCAAAGGTTAACAATGCAACTAAACTAAGCCAATGTAAGTTTAGGCTTAAACATACAGAGAAGAGGAACTATTTCCCACAAACTAATGGTCGGCAAGACCTAATGGAATGAGTGTGTTGAACAATGCTGTAAAAACCACAATAAAAAAAGCAGTCAGACTTAAAGCTTCATTTTAATAACCTCAGACACCAAGTTGAATATCCATGTGGGAAGAAGCAAACACCTTATAAAATAGATATGGTTGGTGCTAAACCTATACTTACCCCAGCTCAGGGAAAAAGAAGTAAATAGATATGGTGAAATGATTTCAAATTGTTCCAAGCCATCTCCCTTACTTTACTCCTAAACCATCCCCAGATAATGCGATTTTCAAAGTCAGTTATTGTGTTGAACAAAGGACAGTGATGAAAAATAGTAACCAAAGTCATTTTCAAATGAGTGAAACAAGATATGCTTCTTCAAATATGAAGAAATCTCTCAACATAAAACCATTTAACAACTTTTATGAAGTTTAGGAATTAAGCAAAGACGTGGTAAAGGACAACTGCTTCAAAATTGTAGCAATGCCTCTAAGTTCCTATTTGTAGGCTGATGGTCCTGAGGAGATGCATTAGGACCTCGTACATTAATGCAACCTTCAGTGCCATTTAATCCTAACAGGGACCAGAAAGTTCAGCATCATCTATGTAGCAGGCCAAAACGCTGCCAAGTCCTTGTATACAGAGGAATCAAGTATCACACTGAAGTACTGACCTGGTGATTAATGACCCACTATCCGCCAGCCACTTTTCTTCACAGGAGCATTCTGTTTCTCAGCATCCAGCCATACGTTGGGTCCCTCTATGCAACTGCAGGCAACCTCAGTTCCATGTTCCCTCACAGTGACTCTTTGGTCTCAAGCTGTACCATGTGGAGAGAGGATTTTATGAATCTCTTGCCAAGGATCTTTCAGGTCAAGGTCAAGCCATGGATCTTTTCACATTATGCCTTCAAGAGACCAGCATCCAAAGTGACTGTGCAAGAGACCCAGAGGGTCACACCTTAGTAGTAGAGCTAAACTAGCCCAGAATAGAGACTACTCCAGATGTACCCTTAAACACTTAAAAAGAAGCCATGAAAGGATCAAACCAATCTGATCTTCCAGGACTTTAACTAGCTTCCAGAACAAAACCAACATTCTTTAAAGGAGGATAGCTAAGTTCAGATACTCAATGATCTAACGACTCAATGTTCAGGATCCCAAAAAAAAATACTAGACATGCCAAGAATCAGGAACTATGACCCATAACCAGGAGGAGAAAAAGAGTCAATAGAAAAAGACCCACCAATGACAGAGATAGTGAAATTAGTATTCAAAGACAATGAAATAGCTATTACAAACATGCTCAACATGTTTAAGGATCTTTAAATAATATGAATATAATCAGGAGAGACAGTGAAGACATAAAGAACCAATTGGAACTTCTAGAGATGAAAATTAAGATATCTGAAGTGAAAAAATACACTGGGTGGGACTAACTGCAGCTTAGACATGGAAAAAGACCAGGGAACCTGAAGATGTAGCAGTACAAACTATTCAATCTGAAACATTAACTAACTAAATAAATCAGGCCTCAATGACCTGGGGATAATATAGAGTGGTTCATTATATGTTTGACTGGAGTCCCAGAAAAGTGTGTGTTGGCAGGAGGAAAGGAGAGGGAGACAGAAAGATATTTGAAGAAATAATGGCTGAAAAACTTCCAAATTTAATAAAAACTATGAACCCACAGATCTAAGGACCTTAAGGAACCTGAAGTAGCATAAACACACACACACACACACACACACACACACACACACACACACACAGTAACATCAAAGTACATCAAAATCAAATTTCTGAAAGACAGTGATAAAGAGAAAATCTTAAAATCAGCCAGAGGAAAAAGGCACATGGTGTACAGAGGAATAAGGATAAGAATGAGAGCAGATTTCAGAAATGATGCAAGTCAGAAGACCATGGACATCTTTAAATTGTAGAATGAAAGAAAAAATACTGTCAACATAGAGTTCTATATCCAGCAAAAATCTTCTTTAAAAATTTTACCTTAAGGTGAAATAAAGACTTATTAAGACAAACAAAAGCTGAGAGGCTTTGCCAGTTAACATCACTATAAGTATTGTTAGAGGAAGTTCTTTAGATAGAAGAAAAATAAAACCAGATGGAAACTTGGATCTAACAAAGGAATGAGGAGTACAAGAAATGGTAAATATGTGGGTAAATATGAAAGTATTTTTTCACTTTTAAATCTCTTCTATGACTAATTACCTATATAAAGCAAAAATAAACATGTGTTCATAACTTATGCAGAAATAAAATGTATGACAACAATAGCACAAAGGATGGAAGGGGAAAATGGAAGTATATTGTTATAAGGTTATTATACAATATTCAAACATTATTAAAGTAAACTTGGTAAGTTGAGGATATATATTATAAACATTAGCACAACCACTAAAAGCTAAAAGGTAGAGGTATAGCTAAGAAACCAATAACAGGAAATAAGGGTAAAAAATGAACAGAGAACAGATGGGATAAATAGGGAACAAACATCCAGATGGTAGATTTAATCACAACCATTACATGTAAATGGTTACAAACACTCGAAATAAAAAGAATGAATTAGATCCAGCTGACTGGAGGGAATTCCTGGTGCGCTGTGAAGTGGAAAAAGCAACATACAGAGTTGCTGTTAGTATTTGTTTATCTATGGGTAGTAGGAGGGAGAGGTGAGGGAAAAACAAAAGGAGACTGACAAAATGGAAACAGATGCATGATAAAATAACAAGAAGTGTTAAATATAATCTATGACAGTGTTGTTGATAATAAAAATGTGTTCTGAACATAGACCAGGATTAGAAGATGACATGAACAAGTGAAAACATTGAATTGACCTAGGATGTGATTGTGGTTAATTTTATTCTTAGATTCTTGACCTTCCATATAACTTTTATAACAAAATATTGAAATTTAAAAATAAATGTATGAGGTTGGAAGATACAGAAAATCATGACTCAAATTCCTTTTATAGTGAGTGGTTCTTTGACTCTCTAGTTTTGTGGAAGGAAAATGAAGACCTTTTGTGCAATAATTCTCCCAAGATAGTTCCAGCCCTGTAAATGCTTTAGCATCTTATCTGGTATTAGCACAGGGCACTGGCTGTTGTTGTAGGTAGTCATTAAACATGGCAAGAAACTCCACCTGAAGTGAGAGTCGGTCAGAGTTCTTTGGTTGCAGGTAGCAGGAACTGACTTTGGCTGACTTAAAGGAAAGAAAATCATTGGGAAGACCAGAAAATTAGTCTTGGAATTGAGGCAGCTCCAGAAGGAGGAAGCAGGAATTCCAGGGATCGTCCATAGCAGCAGCAGTCTGGTTGGGTTGCTTCCACTGAACTAGTGAATTCCAGTCTTACTTCAAACTTACATCACTGGCTCAAGTGTCAAAGTCCCAGAAAAAAGCACTGGACTCACTCATCATGTGCTCACTCTCTAGATACACTAGGACCTACTAGGAGGTGCTCAGGACCGCTTAGGGTCTTGATAGCAGGAGGGCTGCTTCCTGTAATCACAGTTCTACCAAAATCACATGCACATAGAGAGGGAAGGCTATTTCCCCAAAAGAATTCAGGGTGTTCTAAGGAAGGGCTCATGGACACTGGGTGACCAAAACATACCTTTCTTGGTACTGGAAAAAGGAAGAGGAATCATGGGGAAATTTTCACAGGGTTGAGCGTCATACCAAGAATGTGGAGTCTACCTGCAACGCAAGATCCCACTGCATTCCTGAGTCTGGGGTCCAAATTGAGGAGGGCAAGGTTTGCAAATGCTTTTGTGCTATGAACTGTGGGAATTGAATTTATGGTCCAAAGCCCAATATAATAGACATGATAAGGCTTGCCTTTAGCCTGAAGGAATTTGATATAGTGGTTTGTGTTGGTGGCTTATTTATAAATATTATATGAATTTTTTCAGTATAAATTTGTTTCAGTCTCTCATCTCAAGTGCTCCCATAAATATGTATTAATTATTATGGGTTGTTTTTTTTTTTTTTTTCTGATGGGCCTCTAAAACTGACCAGAAAGAAACCACATTAATACATTTGGGAAAAAGATATTCTAAATATAATAAATGTTGCTGGGTGATATGAAATGACATGGCACGTCTAAATTAAACCTTGAAGAAGAGTATAGGCAGGTGGGCAAGTCAGGAAAATCATTAAGGAAATGAAGCAAACTGTTGAAATTCTGTGCCCCACAAAAGAATAGCCATCTTGCAGATGGGCTTATAGTTGAAGAAAGCAATAAATAATCACTGAAGGAGAAAGTAAGGGTTAAAGAAAGAATAAATGAAATGGAAATGGGAAGTGTTTGCTTTTGAAAACATCTGGACTCAAGATCCACTCCCAGCTTCTCAGAATGATAGGGGCTCCTGTGTGCCTGCTCAGGGTGATGCTCTTTCTTTTCTCCAGGAACAGAAGTACTATTTACGATGTTTGTGTTAAGAAATTCCAGGGCTCCTACGGAAATGTACTCTGACCTCTTACACAACATGTTTACTTAAGCCAGAGCAAAGGAAATAATGGACGTTGAGAGATCAAATGGCTGCCTTCCACCCTGTTCCCTTTAAAAATCAGTAATTTTTATGTACTTCTTTTTCTTCTTAAGGAAGCAGCATCTGGCTTCATGGAATTTGGCAGAGTTAAGCATCCTGTTCTAGTTATGTTGATTTTTAAATACAAATAAGATTGGTAAATGGCAACTAAAGTTGAACCATCTGAGTAAGAATGAGAATAATGAAAGCCAGTGAGACTGAACCATACATTTTTAGTTAGGTCTTTGTAGGTCATCTTTTCCCTCTCCCACCCACAGTCATACAGATGAAAACATGACATCACATGATTTGACACAATTTTTCTGTTCAAACATTTGTGGGAACTTTCTATATAATTTCTTATTTTGAAGTGCTATTTTTTACACAATTCTTTTATAACAGTGTTGTATGAGGTTAGAATTAACATCTACCATACAGATGAAGTCTGTTATGACAGGACTGATCACATGGAAATATGTGTAGGGGACATGTAGCTGCAATTATGTGCTGAAGTTCATCTTTGGACTAAATTTAGAAAGGTGAAGGATTGGATATATAACTTTTAATCCTTTCCTCATCTTTAGAAAATGGGCCCATTTCCAGGCCAGGGCCAGGATTATGTCTTAGAAATTTGAGCCCATGTGAAGCATGCTTAAGAAGATTATTCTTACCATGAAGGCTCTTAACAGAATTAATCTTAAGCCTGAGTATGACCCAGACACTAGTCTGGGCTTCTAGTGTCACAGGATATTACGTGCACCCAGAATAAAATAAATTCCTCAATAATGCAATGGGATGATTTGCTCAACAATTCAGTAATAAAAATAACTTCATGAATACAAGTCATATGACTTATTTCACAAATATTGTCTTAGTTTATCATGCATGTATAATTATTCACAAGGTTTAGATACGAAAATGAAGCTAATAGAGGCAAGTGACTTGTCTAAGAACTCATGCTAACTGAGTGCCTGGCACACAACGATATATTTTGCTAAGTGGATTAATGAAGTGTCGTAGCAGATCCTTTGTCTTCTGGTCAACTGCTTACGAAATGTACAAATGAACACAAGCATAGCTGCCATAATATACAGCAGTGTTGAAAAGAAGAAAAGCATAATAGAAATGTCACTTTTAGAAAACTTTTGCAGGACTTTGGTAGCCTTTTGTAAGCTAATTTTGAAAAGATGGCAGGCAGGGGAGCTGTCCTTGGTGCTGAACCTTCCATGAGGCGAACAGGTTAGAAGATGGCCTCAACCAGTTTTCCTACATATTTTCTTCTGGGCTTCTATTACCAATGACAATACTATCAATAAAAAATTCTACTTCTAACAAATTTTCCTTTCTAAATATTTTAAGGATTTTATAATATTTTTAATTATAGCTTTGTTATTATTTTAAAAGGTAAATTTAATGCTATAATTCACTAGATTTTAGTATAGTCACAAAGTTGTGGAATTATCACCATTATGTAATTTTAGAATATTTTTATTACTGCTGAAAAAACCCAAAGAAACCCCTCTCCTCAGCCTCTGGAACCAGGAATCTACTATCTCTATAGATTTGCCTATTCTGGACTTTTCATATAGATGGAATCATACAATATGTGGCCATTTGTAACTTACTTCTTTCACATAGCATACTGTTTTTGAGGACTATCCATGTTGTGATATGTATCAATACTTCATTAAGTTTACTGACAAACAATAATCCATTGTATGAATATACCACATTCTATTCATCAGTTAATGAACATTTAAATTGCTTCTCCTTTTGGGCTATGCTGCTGTGAACATCTATGTACAAGTTTATTTGTGCGGCTATATGTTTTCAGTTCTCTTGTGTGTATACCCAGGAATGGAACTGCTGGGTTATATGATCTTTTTAATATTTTGAGGATCTGTCAAACACTTTTCCAAAGCACTTGCCACCAGCAATGTATGAGTATTCCAATTTTTCCTCATCCTTTTCAACAACTGTTATTGTCTATTTTTTTAATATTAGTCATCCTAGTGGGTGTGAAATTGTATCTCATTGTGGTTGACTTGCATTTCTGTAATGACTAATGACTTTGAGCATCTTTTCATGTACTTATTGGACACCTGTCATCTTCTTTGGAGAAATGGCCATTCAAATTTTTTGCACATTTTTAAAAATTTGGGTGGTTTTTCTTTTTATTGTTAAGGTGAAAGAGTTTTTTATATATTCTGGATACAAATCCTTTATCAAATATATCATTTAGAAATATTTTCTCTCGTGCTGTGGGTTGTCTTTTCACTTTCTTGATAGTGTAAATGACTGTTTTCAACACAGTGATCCTTCTCTGATGGAATATTACTCAGCCATAAAAAAGAATAATGCCACTTGTAGCAACATAGATGGACCTAGAGATTATCATACTGAAACAAGTCAGACAGAGAAAGACAAATATATGATGTCACTTATATGTGGAATCTAAAAAATAGTGCAAACAAACTTATTTACAAAACAGAAATGGACTCACTGACATAGAAGACAAACCTATGGTTACCAAAGGGGAAGGGGAGAGGGATAAATTGGGAGTATGGGATTTACAGATGCACACTACCACATATAAAATGGGTAAACAACAAGGATTTACTATATACAGGACAGGGACTGTATACAATATCTTGTAATAACCTATAATGGAAGATAATTTTTTTTTAATTTTTTTTGCAGTACGTGGGCCTCTCATTGCCGTGGCCTCTCCCGTGGCGGAGCACAGGCTCCGGACGCGCAGGCTCAGCGGCCATGGCTCACGGGCCCAGCCGCTCCGCAGCACGCGGGATCCTCCTGGACCGGGGCATGAACCCGCGTCCCCTGCATCGGCAGGCGGACTCCCAACCACTGCGCCACCAGGGAAGCCCGGAAGAGAATTCTTAAAGAGGATATACACACACACACACACACACACACACACACACACACACACACGTATAATCAAATCACTTTGAGGTACACCTGAAACTAATACAATATTATAAATCAACTATACTTCAATTTAAAAATTGTAGAAAAAGAACAGAAATACACAAATAAAAAAAGAAAAAAAAAAGAATTCCAGTATCTATGCTCCAAGTAGCTCATTACGAAGGAAGGAACTCATTTACAACATAATTGTTGGCAAATATTATATGAAAGAAAAATTTTAGTGGTTCTCTGGTAAAAGGCTTGCTTATAAAACTGGACGATGCAGAATGTGTGGCATCTGTTCCCTGCAGGAGAAGAGGTATGCCTCACTATAACACTGTACTTTTCTCATTGTGTGGAACCTACTCTCCTATCAATAAAACAAACTCTGCTTGAAAATGATAGCCAAGGAAAAAAGGGATGGAAGCATAGAACTGTTTTATATACTAATAAGTATTAAACCCCTGTTTTCAAATTTTATTCTTTGGCAATAAAATATATTCCTCTCACACAATCAGAGAAAGATTAAACTATTTTTTAATTGGAAAATATTTACATCAGCAAGAGCTTTTCCCCCTTATTGGAAAGCAGAATAAAAAAAAGAGTCTAGTGAGTTAACTGAGATCAATTTTATTCCTTTAAAAAGTTTCAAGGTTGAGAGATCAAGATGGTGTAATAGAAGGATGTAGAGCACACCTCCTCCCACAGACACATCAAAAATACATCTGCATGTGGAACAGTTCTCACAGAGTACCTACTGAATGCTGGCAGAAGATCTCATACAACTAAAACTACAAGAAAGATAACTATTTAACCAGATAGGGTGAAAGGAAAAAAATAAAAGGAATTAGGATGGGACCTGCGCCCCTGGGAGGGAGCTGTGAAAGAAGGCTTTCCTCACCCTGGGAACTCCCTTCACCAGTTGGGAGATCATTTGGGACAAATAGGGAGCTTCAGAGGCTCACAGGAGAGTGCAGCAACTGGCTTATGGCAGGCAGAACAGAGACAGACCAGGACAGACGGTCCTGGACACCTCACTGCACTCCCCAGCCTGAGATGTGCATCTGCTGGTGTGTGCAGGGTCTTGGTGCTGAAACTCAGGCTTCAGTGGAGAGGACTGGGGTTGGCTGCAGGGAGACAGCCCAAAGGAGCTGGAGTGGGGTCCAGGTCGCAACTGGGGGTGTGCTCAGGACAGAGCCCAGATCTGCCGTAGCAGCCCCATTGTTAACATGTGCAGGGAGTGAGGGGCAGGGCCGTGACAGAGCAGCCTCATTCTATGTGTGCCTACAGCAGGCATGCATCTGCCTCTACAAGCTCTGGGAGCATGCAAGTGCCAGTGGGTTGCTGGCACGCAGAGGCAGGGCTGAAGTCTGAACTGATCCCTGGGTCCATGTGACTTTGAAGCAGGGCTAAAATCTGCAGAGCCATATCCCTACAGCTGTATGACATTGGTGATTTACACCACCAGGGCCTTTGTAAACTTCGCACCTATGGGACATCCAGGTGGATTACTGGTGCTCCCATGGCTAGGGTGGGTCTGGTGTTAGCAGCTGCAGGCTTTGCAAGTGTAAGCATGCAGAGGTGCAGCTGCGGTCTGGGCTGATCCCGTAGCACCCAGGGGTAGAACTATGGTGGGTCACGGGGCCTGATCAACATATCTGTGCTGGTGGCTTTGTGAGCATGGAGCCTAAGGGACATCCAGGCTGGGTGCCAGAATTCCCACAGCTGAGGTGGGACCAAGGGCAGTATACTTTCTGAGCATGCATGGGTGACAGGCAACCCCAGAGAGCACACTTCCAGGTGGAAAGCTCTTATGAAGGAATACTCAGTGGCTCCTCTTGCAGTGGAAGTACTCCAGTACCATCAACCTCAAACTGCAACTCAGAAACAGATCTGAGAGCTAATACTTCAACAAATAAGGAGCAGACCCTGCCCCCAATAGGGCTGTGACAACCACAGAGCAAAGAGGAGGCCCCACTCAACATCCAGTGCAGGCTGCGGTCACCACAACACCAATCAAGCCCCCTATGAAGGAGACAACACTCAGCACACACTTAGGAGAGATGTGGAAGGCATCCATACTAAAAACAGTCTTCACCCCAAAAATATAAGACTCATGCAGGTTACACAGGGATGCTCCCACACCCTCAAGAACACAGTGGGTAAATTCATACAGTCAGAGAAATATAAGAAAAATGAAGAAGCAGAGGAACCAGTCTCAATTAAAAGAATAAGAGAAATCCCCAGAAAGAACAAACAATGAAAGAGACCTCTCCAGCCTGCTAGATCACGAGTTCAAAATGGAGGTAATAAAAATACTGAAGGAATTAAGAAAGGCTATCGATAGAAATGCAGATCACTGTAGCAAGGAGCTAGAAACTATAAAGAGGAATCAAGAAAAATTAGAAAATTCATCTGCTGAGACAAAAGCCAAGCTAAAGGCAATAAATAGCAAACTAGATAATATAGAACAATGAATAAGTGATCTGGAAGATAAAATAATGGAAACCACCCAATGAGAACAGCAGACAGAAAGACAAACGAAAAAAAAATGAAAGCATTGTGAGACCTATGGGACAATATAAAGCAAGCCAATCTACACATAATAGGGATCCCAGAAGGAGAAGAAAGAGAAAAGGGGATCAAAAATGTATTTGAAAAAATTATGGCTGAAAACTTCCCAAACCTAAAGAAGGGAACAGATATCTACGTACAGGAAGCACAGAGGGTCCAAAACAAACCTACACCAAGACATATTATAATTAAAATGGAAAAAGTTGAAGATAAAGAGAAGATTCTAAAGGTACCAAGAGAAAAACAAAGAGTTAGTCACAAGGGAATCCCCATAAGGCTATAAGCTGATTTCTGTACAGAATCATTGCAAGAGAGAAGTGGCAAGATATATTCAAAGTCCTGAAAGGGAAAAACCTGCAACCTAGGACACTCTGCCCAGCAAGATTATCATTTAGAATAGAAGGAGAGATAAAGAATTTCTCAGACAAGCAAAACGTAAAAGAAGGGGAACGTAAAAAAAAAATCCCTTTAAAATTCGCATCCAAAAAAATAAAATACTTATGAATAAGCCTGACTGAGGAGGTGAAAACTTATATGCTGAGAACTATAAAACATTAATAAAGGAAACTGAAGATGATTTAAAGAAATGGAAAGATATCCCATGCTCTTGGATTGGAAGAATTAAAATAGTTAAAATGACGATACTACCCAAAGCAATCTACAGATTTAATGCAATCCCTATCAAATTACCCATGACAGTTTTCACAGAACTAGAACAAATAATCCTAAAATTTATATGGAACCATAAAAGACCCAGAATTGCCAAAGCAATCCTGAGGAAAAAGAATGAAGTAGGAGGCATAACCCTCCCAGACTTCAGACAATACTACAAAGCTACAGTAATCAAAACACCATGTTACTGGCCCAAAAACAGACATATGGATCAATGGAACAGAATAGAAAGCCCAGAAATAAACCCACACACCTGTGGTCAATTAATCTTCGATAAAGAAGGCAAGAATATACAGTGGAGAAAAGAGTCTCTTCTGTAAGTGGTGCTGGGAAAGCTGGACAGCCGCATGTAAATCAATGAAGTTAGAACACATCCTCACACTATAACAAAAATAAACTCAAAATGACTTAAAAACTTAAATATAAGACAGGGCATTATAAAACTCCTAGAAGAGAACATAGGCAAAACATTCTCTGACATAAATCATAGCAATGTTTTCTTTGGTCAGTCTCCTAAGGCAATAGAAGTAAAAGCAAAATTAAACAAGTGGAACCTAATCAAACTTATAAGCTTTGCACAGCAAAAGAAACCATAAACAAAATGAAAAGACGGGGCTTCCCTGGTGGCGCAGTGGTTGAGAATCTGCCTGCTAATGCAGGGGACACGGGTTCGAGCCCTGGTCTGGGAGGATCCCACATGCTGCGCAGCAACTAGGCCTGTGAGCCACAACTACTGAGCCTGTGCGTCTGGAGCCTGTGCTACGCAACAAGAGAGGCCGCGATAGTGAGGGGCCCGCACACCGCGATGAAGAGTGGCCCCCACTTGCCACAACTAGAGATAGCCCTCGCACAGAAATGACCCAACACAGCAAAAATTAATTAATAAACTCCTACCCCCAACATCTTAAAAAAAATGAAAAAACGACCTACACACTGGCAGAAAATATATGCAAATGATGCGACTGACAAGGGATTAATTTCCAAACTATACAAACAGATCATACAACTCAACAAAAAAACAAACAATGCAATCAAAAAATGGACAGAAGACCTAAACAGACATTTCTCCAAAGAAGACATATAGATGGCCAACAGCACATGAAAAGCTGCTCAACATCACTAATTATCAGAGAAATGCAAATCAAAATTACAATGAGATCTTACCTCACACCAGTCAGAATGGCCATTATCTTAAAAATCTAAAAATAACAAATGCTGGAGAGGGTGTGGAGAAAAGGGAACCTTCCTACACTTTTGGTGGGAATGTAAATTGGTGCAGCCACTATTATGGAGAACAGTATGGAGGTTCCTTAAAAAACTAAAAATAGAATTACCATATGACCCAGCAATCCCACTACTAGTTATATATCCAGAAAAGATGAAAACACTAATGTGGAAAGATACATTCACCCCAATGATCATAGCGGCACTATTTACAACAGCCAAGAAAGGGAGGAAACCAAAGTGTCCATTGATGGATGAATGGATAAAGAAGATGTGGTATATATATATATATATATATATATATATATATACATATATACATACATACACACACACACACACACACACACAATGGAATATTACTCAGCCATTAAAAGGAATGAAATAATGCCATTTGTAGCAACATGGATGGACCTAGAAATGATCATACTAAGTGAAGTAAGCCCAACAGAGAAATACAAATATCGTATGATATCACTTATATGTGGAATCTAAAATATGATACAAATGAACTTATTTTCAAAACAGAAATGGACTCACTGACATAGAAAACAAACGTATGGTTACAAAGGGGAAAGGGGGTGGAAGAGGGATGAAGTAGGAGTTTGAGATTAGCAGATACAAACTACCATATATAAAATAGATAAACAAGGATTTACTGTATAGCACAGGGAACTATATTCTATATCATGTAATCACCTATAATGGAAAAGAATATGAAAAAGTATATTCATATATATATATACACACATATATATATAACTGAATCACTTTGTTACACACCAGAAACTAACAGAACATTGTAAATCAACTATACATCATTAAAAATAAAATAAATTTAATTTTAAAAACTTTCAAATATAGCATTTATCCAACACCTACACTGAGTTGAAAAATATCTTCTCATATCCCTGAGCTAAAAATGTATTTTCCCTACATGGGCAGTTTTCCATTATTTGTTTCAGTTAAGGGAATGTTCTTCCTCCTGCTAAAAATCAATAATTGCTATCAGTATAACTGAAGAATCATTCAAACATTCAAAGTTTGATTTGTTCATAAGGGTAAATGATATTTATTAATCTTTATTTTTAAATGCTTACTTTGTTGGACAGAAAATGAGAGTTATCTAATAGCTTAATTTACAAACATCTGAAATTCACTATTAATTTATTTATCTTTCAAAGTGTTTTCCCCTAGTATCTTAAAGTCATTACAGGGCCATCTGAAATACTTTTTATATTTTACCCAAATAATTCCTCTGTACATTTACTTTAAAAAATAAATATATAGTGGGAGTCAGAAGACCTGAGTTCTATTTTTGATGTCACTGTGATCTCTAGAAGATAGTAAACTGCAGGTTTAATTTTCCATCTTTTGAGGGTGCTATGAATGATTAAAATTGGCTTTGAACTTTTCTCTGCTGGTGTCACCAGAATTAGAGTAAAGCAAGAATTTTTTTGTTTTATTTTGCTTTGGGTTTTTTTGATTTTGGTTTTTGTCTTTAACCACTGTTCACTACTGGGTTATGGAGAAGACATAGTCTACAACAAAAATCCTCATATAAGAGTCTTCTCAGTCAAGTCACCACTTCAGTCATTACCCTGCCCTACATAATGTCAGAAAGATGAGAGCTTTACAGAAACATGGGCTCTGTCAACCTCCACCCTCTCCTTTGTCAAAAATTTCAGAGCAGGTACAGAACTGACAAAGCTCACCTGGAGTTCACAAAGCTAAATTCTGGGAAGGTCTCACTAGGAATTATTATGATACCTGGGGAACAAAATTTCCTATCACCTGGTGGTCTAGGTAATATCACTCTGCTGGGATGTCTCCAAGGGCAACAGTTATAAAGCTTTGGATAATCAGGTAACAATTAGACACTGTGAAATTTTGCCAGAGCTAGCTTCTACTGGAAGAGGAGGAAAATTTAATTTCAATAGAATTTTTTTTTTGTACTTCAAACGAACCAAGCAAATATTTACTTGTTACTAACTCTGTGCCAGGAACCGGGCCAGGTGTGGGGACAGAAAGAATGATGGTATAGTCTTTACCCAAAGGAGATCACATTATAATTGAGAGACTAATGGAAAACAAATATTGATAAACCTGTTTTATTCCTATCTACATTTGGAACCAATATAGGCGGAGAAATTAATTCTCACAGGCAACTGAAGAGTGTAGATGTTATAGTTTAGAAGGTAGGATGGACCAAATTGTGAAGAAAGTGGAATGTCACATAAATAATAGTCAATAGGGAAGAGAGGGGGAAGATGGCGGAAGAGTAAGACGCAGAGATCACCTTCCTCCCCACAGATACATCAGAAATACTTCTACACGTGGAACAACTCCTACAGAACACCTACCGAACGCTGGCAGAAGACCTCAGACCTCCCAAAAGGCACGAAACTCCCCACGTACCTGGGTAGGGCACAAGAAAAAAGAATAAACAGAGACAAAAGAATAGGGACGGGACCTTCACCAGTGGAAGGGAGCCGTGAAGGAGGAAAGGTTTCCACACACTAGGAAGCCGCTTCGCGGGCGGAGACTGCGGGTGGCGGAGGGGGAAGCTTCGGAGCTGCGGAGAAGAGCACAGCAACAGGGGTGCGAAGGACAAAGCGGGGAGATTCCCGCACAGAGGATTGGTGCTGACCGGCACTCACCAGCCCGAGAGGCTTGTCTGCTCCCCCGCCCGCTGGGAGCTGAGGCTCGGGCTTCAGTCGGAGCGCAGGGAGAGGACTGGGGTTGGCGGCGTGAACACAGCCTGCAGGGGGTTAGTGCGCCACGGCTAGCCGGGAGGGAGTCCGGAAAAAGTCTGGACCTGCCGAAGAGGCAAGAGACTTTTTCTTCCCTCTGTTTCCTGGTGCTCGAGGAGAGGGGATTAAGAGCGCTGCTTAAAGGAGCTCCAGAGACGGGCGCGAGCCACTGCTAAAAGCGCAGACCCCAGAGACGGGCATGAGACGCTAAGGCTGCTGCTGCCGCCACCAAGAAGCCTGTGTGCGAGCACAGGTCACTCTCCACACCCACTTCTGGGGAGCCTGTGCATCCCGCCACTGCCAGGGTCCCGGGATCCAGAGACAACCTCCCCAGAACACAGGGCGAGCCTCAGGCTGGTGCAATGTCACGCCGGCCTCTGCCGCAACATCACGCCGCCTCTGACGCTGCAGGCCCGCCCCGCACTCCGTGCCCCTCCCTCCCTCCCCCCAACCCCGGGCCTGAGTGATCCAGAGTCCCCGAAGCAGCGGCTCCTTTAAGCCCTTCCTGACTGAGGGAAGAACAGACGCCCTCCAGCGACCTACAGGCAGAGGCGGGGCCAAATCCAAAGCTGAGCCCCTGGGAGCTGTAAGAACAAAGAAGAGAAAGGGAAATCTCTCCCAGCAGCCTCAGGAGCAGCGGATTAAAGCTCCACAATCAACTTGATGTACCCTGCAGCTGTGGAATACCTGAATACACAATGAATCATCCCAAATTGAGGAGGGGGACTTTGAGAGCAAGATTCATTATTTTTTTCCCCTTTTCCTCTTTTTGTGTGTATGTGTATGCTTCTGTGTTAGATTTTGTCTGTATAGCTTTCCTTTCACCATTTGTCCTAGGGTTCTATCCATCTGTTTTTTGTTTTTTACTTAAAAAAATTTTTTTTTCTTAATAATTATTTTTTATTTTAATTATTTTATTTTATCTTACTTTATTTTATCCTCTTTCTTTCCTTCTTTCTTCCTTCCTTCCTTCCTCCCTCCCTCTCTCTCCCCCTCTCTCTCTCCCTCTCTCTCTCTCCCTCCCTCTCTCTCTCTCTCTCTCTCTCCCTCCCTCCCTCCCTCTCTCCCCCTCTCTCTCTCTTTCTTTCTTTCTACTTTTTCCCCCTTTTATTCTGAGCCGTGTGGATGAAAGGCTCTTGGTGCTGTAGCCAGGAGTCAGTGCTGTGCCTCTGAGGTGGGAGAGCCAACTTCAGGACACTGGTCTACAAGAGACCTCCCAGCTCCACATAATATCAAATGGCGAAAATCTCCCAGAGATCTCCATCTCAACACCAGCACCCAGCTTCACTCAACGACCAGCAAGCTAGAGTGCTGGACACTCTATGTCAAACAACTAGCAAGACAGAAACACAACCCCACCCATTAGCAGAGAGGCTGCCTAAAATCATAAGTCCACAGATACCCCAAAACACACCACCAGACGTGGACCTGCCCACCAGAAAGATAAGATCCAGCCTCATTCACCAGAACACAGGCACTAGTCCCCTCCAGCAGGCAGCCTACACAACCCACTGAACCAACTTTAGCCACTGGAGACAGACACCAAAACAAAGGGAACTAGGAACCTGCAAAAAGGAGACCCCAAACACAGTAAGATAAGCAAAATGAGAATACAGAAAAACACACAGCAGAGGAAGGAACAAGATAAAAACCTACCAGACCTAATAAATGAAAAGGAAATAGGCAGTCTACCTGAAAAAGAATTCAGAATAATGATAGTAAAGATGATCCAAAATCTTGGAAATAGAATAGAGAAAATGCAAGAAACATTTAACAAGGACCTAGAAGAACTAAAGATGAAACAAGCAATGATGAACAATACAATAAATGAAATTAAAAATACTCTAGAAGGGATAAACAGCAGAATAACTGAGGCAGAAGAACGGATAAGTGACCTGGAAGATAAAATAGTGGAAATAACTACTGCAGAGCAGAATAAAGAAAAAAGAATGAAAAGAACTGAGGACAGTCTCAGAGACCGCTGGGACAACATTAAACGCACCAACATTCAAATTATAGGGGTTCCAGAAGAAGAAGAGAAAAAGAAAGGGACTGAGAAAATATTTGAAGAGATTATAATTGAAAACATCCATAATATGGGAAAGGAAATAGTTAATCAAGGCCAGGAAGCACAGAGAGTCACATACTGGATAAATCCAAGGAGAAACATGCCAAGACACATATTGATCAAACTGTCAAAAATTAAGTACAAAGAAAACATATTAAAAGCAGCAAGGGAAAAAAAACAAATAACATACAAGGGAATCCCCATAAGGTTAACAGCTGATCTTTCAGCAGAAACTCTGCAAGCCAGAAGGGACTGACAGGACATATTTAAAGTGATGAAGGAGAAAAACCTACAACCAAGATTACTCTACACAGCAAGGATCTCATTCAGATTTGATGGAGAAATTAAAACCTTTACAGACAAGCAAAAGCTGAGAGAGTTCAGCACCACCAAACCAGCTTTACAACAAATGCTAAAGGATCCTCTCTAGGCAAGAAACACAAGAGAAGGAAAAGACCTACAATAACAAACCCAAAACAATTAAGAAAATGGGAATAGGAACATACATATCGATAATTACCTTAAATGTAAATGGACTAAATGCTCCCACCAAAAGACACAGACTGGCTGAATGGATACAAAAACAAGACCCATATAGATGCTGTCTACAAGAGACCCACTTCAGGACTAGAGACACATACAGACTGAAAGTGAGGGGATGGAAAAAGATACTCCATGCAAATGGAAACCAAAAGAAAGCTGGAGTAGCAATTCTCATATCAGACACAATAGACTTTAAAATAAAGACTATTGCAAGAGACAAAGAAGGAAACTACATAATGATCAAGGGATCAATCCAAGAAGAAGCTATAACAATTGTAAATATTTATGCACCCAACATAGGAGCATCCCAATACATAAGGCAAATACTAACAGCCATAAAAGAGGAAATCCAGAGTAACACATTCATAGTAGGGGACTTTAACACTCCACTTTCACCAATGGACAGATCATCCAAAATGAAAATAAATAAGGAAACACAAGCTTTAAATGATACATTAAACAAGATGTACTTAATTAATATTTATAGGACATTACATCCAAAAACAACACAATACACATTTTTCTCAAGTGCTCATGGAACATTCTCCAGGATAGATCATGCCTTGGGTCACAAATCAAGCCTTGGTAAATTTAAGAAAATTGAAATTCTATCAAGTATCTTTTCCGACCACAATGCTATGAGACTAGATATCAACTACAAGAAAAGATCTGTAAAAAATAAAAACACATGGAGGCTAAACAATACACTACTTAATAACGAAGTGATCACTGAAGAAATCAAAGAGGAAATCAAAAAATACCTAGAAACAAATGACAATGGAGACACGATGACCCAAAACCTATGGGATGCAGCAAAAGCAGTTCTAAGAGGGGAGTTTATAGCAATACAATCCTAACTTAAGAAACAGGAAACATCTCGAATAAACAACCTAACCTTGCACCTAAAGCAATTAGGGAAAGAAGAACAAAAAAACCCCAAAGTTAACAGAAGGAAAGAAATCATAAAGATCAGATCAGAAATAAATGAAAAAGAAATGAAGGAAACAATAGCAAAGATCAATAAAACTAAAAGCTGGTTCTTTGAGAAGATAAACAAAATTGATATACCATTAGCCAGACTCATCAAGAAAAAAAGGGAGAAGACTCAAATCAATAGAACTAGAAATGAAAAAGGAGAAGTAACAACTGACACTGCAGAAATACAAAAGATCATAAGAGATTACTACAAGCAACTCTATGCCAATAAAATGGACAACCTGGAAGAAATTCTTAGAAATGCACAACCTGCCAAGACTGAATCAGGAAGAAATAGAAAATATGAACAGACCAATCACAAGTAATGAAATTGAGACTGTAATTAAAAATCTTCCAACAAACAAAAGCCCAGGACCAGATGGCTTCACAGGCGAATTCTATCAAACATTTAGAGAAGAGCTAACACCTATCCTTCTCAAACTCCTCCAAAATATAGCAGAGGGAGGAACACTCCCAAACTCATTCTACGAGACCACCATCACACTGATACCAAAACCAGACAAGGATGTCACAAAGAAAGAAAACTACAGGCCAATATCACTGATGAACATAGATGCAAAAATCCTCAACAAAATACTAGCAAACAGAACCCAACAGCACATTAAAAGGATCAAGTGGGATTTATTCCAGGAATGCAAGGATTCTTCAATATATGCAGATCAATCAATGTGATACACCATATTAACAAACTGAAGGAGAAAAACCATACGGTCATCTCAATCGATGCAGAGAAAGTTTTTGACAAAATTCAACACCCATTTATGATAAAAACCCTGCAGAAAGTAGGCATAGAGGGAACTTTCCTCAACATAATAAAGGCCATATATGACAAACCCACAGCCAACATCGTCCTGAATGGTGAAAAACTGAAAGCATTTCCACTAAGATCAGGAACAAGACAAGATTGCCCACTCTCACCACTCTTATTCAACATAGTTTTGGAAGTTTTATCCACAGCAATCAGAGAAGAAAAGGAAATAAAAGGAATCCAAATTGGAAAAGAAGAAGTAAAGCTGTCACTGTTTGCAGATGACATGATACTATACATAGAGAATCCTAAAGATGCTACCAGAAAACTACTAGAGCTAATCAATGAATTTGGTAAAGTAGCAGGATACAAAATTAATGCACAGAAATCTCTGGCATTCCTATACACTCATGATGAAAAATCTGAAAGTGAAATTAAGAAAACACTCCCATTTACCATTGCAACACAAAGAATAAAATATCTAGGAATAAACCTACCTAAGGAGACAAAAGACCTCTAAGTAGGAAATTATAAGACACTGATGAAAGAAATTAAAGATGATACAAATAGATGGAGAGATATACCATGTTCTTGGATTGGAAGAATCAACATTGTGAAAATGACTCTACTACCCAAAGCAATCTATAGATTCAATGCAATCCCTATCAAACTACCACTGGCATTTTTCACACAACTAGAACAAAAAATTTCACAATTTGTATGGAAACACAAAAGACCACGAATAGCCAAGGCAAATTGAGAGTGAAAAACGGAGTTGGAGGAATCAGGCTCCCTGACTTCAGACTACACTACAAAGCTTCAGTAATCAAGACAGTATGGTACTGGCACAAAAACAGAAATATAGATAAATGGAACAGGATAAAAAGCCCAGAGATAAACCCATGCACATATGGTCACTTTATCTTCGATAAAGGAGGCAGGAATGTACAGTGGAGAAAGGACAGCCTCTTCAATAAGTGGTGCTGGGAAAACTGGACAGGTACATGTAAAAGTATGAGATTAGAACACTCCCTAACGCCATACACAAAAATAAGCTCAAAATGGATTAAAGACCTAAATGTAAGGCCAGAAACTATCAAACTCTTAGAGGAAAACATAGGCAGAACACTGTATGACATAAATCACAGCAAGATCTTTGTTGACCCACCTCCTAGAGAAATGGAAATAAAAACAAAAATAAACAAATGGGAACTAATGAAACTTCAAAGCTTTTACACAGCAAAGGAAACCATAAACAAGACCAAAAGACAACCCTCACAATGGGAGAAAATATTTGCAAATGAAGCAACTGACAAAGGATTAATCTCCAAAATTTACAAGCAGCTCATGCAGCTCCATAACAAAAAAACAAACATCCCAATCCAAAAATGGGCAGAAGACCTAAATAGACATTTCTCCAAAGAATATATACAAACTGCCAACAAACACATGAAAGAGTGCTCAACATCATTAATCATTAGAGAAATGCAAATCAAAACTACAATGAGATATCATCTCACACCGGTCAGAATGGCCATCATCAAAAAATCTAGAAACAATAAATGCTGGAGAGGGTGTGGAGAAAAGGGAACACTCTTGCAATGCTGGTGGGAATGTGACTTGGTACAGCCACTATGGAGAACAGGATGGAGGTTCCTTAAAAAACTACAAATAGAACTACCATATGACCCAGCAATCCCACTACTGGGCATATACCCTGAGAAAACCATAATTCAAAAAGAGTCATGTACCAAAATGTTCATTGCAGCTCTATTTACAATAGCCAGGAGATGGAAACAACCTAAGTGTCCATCATCGGATGAATGAATAAAGAAGATGTGGCACATATATACAATGGAATATTACTCAGCCATAAAAGGAAACGAAATTGAGTTATTGGTAGTGAGGTGGATAGACCTAGAGTCTGTCATACAGAGTGAAGTAAGTCAGAAAGAGAAAGACAAATACCATATGCTAACACATATATATGGAATCTAAGAAAAAAAAAGTCATGAAGAACCTAGGGGTAAGACAGGAACAAAGACACAGACCTACTAGAGAATGGACTTGAGGATATGGGGAGGGGGAAGGGTTAAGCTGTGACAAAGCGAGAGAGTGGCATGGACATATATACACTACCAAACGTAAAACAGATAGCTAGTGGGAAGCAGCCGCATAGCACAGGGAGATCAGCTCGGTGCTTTGTGACCACCTAGAGGGGTGGGATAGGGAGGCTGGGAGGGAGGGAGACGCAAGAGGGAAGAGATATGGGAACATATGTGTACGTGTAACTGATTCACTTTGTTATAAAGTAGAAAATGTCACACCATTGTAAAGCAATTATACTCCAATAAAAGAAAATAACAGTCAATAGGAACAGTCATTTGAATTTTAAAAGAATGACTTGGATGGAAGCATGGAAAATGTAGTGAGATGGAGGAGAGACACCAGAGGCAGGGAGATCAATGACAGGGCTTAACGACCAATTGGACACAGGAGGCGAAGAAGAGAGAGGAATTTAATAAACTGGGACTTTTCTGATAACCTATATAGCATAGCATATTTTGTCATTCACTATCCCTTTACTCTGCTTTATTTTTTCCCCATAGAGCTTGACACTAACACACACACACACACAACACCCCTGTGTGTTTTAGCTATTGCCCATTTCACCAGTACAATATAAGATTCATAAGGAAAGGGATTTCGCTGTGTTTACTGTTATATCCCCAGTGCCGACCACCAAAAACTACTTATGAAAGGATGAATTAAATGGCTAACTTAAGAGAATAAGTGACTTGCAATATCATTACCTAGGATAGGAAATATAGAAGGAATGGCAGGGTTGTGAGACTTGTGACAGATTCAGTTTGAGGCATGATGATTTTGAGGTGGAACTTCGAGGTGGAATATATGGTCTGGAACTTGATAGAGAAGATGGGGCTACAGATTGATATTTGGAGGTCATGGGTGCTCAGGTATCAGTAAAAGAACAAATTTCTAACTGAGGAGACGTGATATACTGTGTGTGGATCTCAGAGTTTTGTGTGGCTTCTGGCCTCAGAACTATCATCTTAATTATCTGCCTCTGGTTCACAGAATTTGTAGGTATGCTTTACAGATGTTAAGGCCATTGGGAATGCTGTTCCTGTGGCCACACCTAACACATACCTGCCTGGCTATCCCTGTCTACTCTGTCATTGACTCCAGTTTACTTTGGAGGTGACAACTTATATATACATTTTCAATTCTTTGGACAGTTTTAATATTGTTGGCTGAGCATGTCTGCTTTCTTCCCATAAGCCACTTGAAATAACTGCTCCACTCCCTAAACACAAAACACACACAAACACACACACATGCATGTGATAAACCTAGAAACTAACAATGAATACAACAGGAATAAGTAATTTGAAAACTCATAAAAGAGGTAATGGCAATGAAGATGTTCTACAGTTCAGTATTTAAGACTATTTGGCAGGCAGTCATGACATTCCTTATTATTGAGTGTCAACTACTAGAGGTCACATATTTTTGTTCCTTAAAAGAGCAAGGGCATAATGGCCTGTAATAAGTATAACCCATGTCATCTCCCTTCTCATTTCCCAATGTCACTTTAATTAAAAATTACCTGGATGCGATAAGACAGCTCTCAATTTGACTGCCATTCTGCATGTATCTTGAGTCCTCACACTTTTCACAGCAATTTGATGTTTCACATGTTTCATGAGAAAAATAAACTATAGTATAATTTACTCCATTGGTTTTTAAGCAAATCTGAAGGATACAGTGTAGTAACCAGCATTAACAGTTGGATACAGAGTATATCAAACATAATATTTGTTATAGGCTAAGACTCATCTGTCAAGGTTCAAATTGGATGAATTGTATTATTCAGTTATTAGATACTTTCATTACATTTCATTTAAAATGTAATTATTGTTTCTATGGCCATCAAAATATACTTTCCCAATGACCTTCATTCAGGGTTGTGCTCCTTTCAGGAAATGTTGCGACTTTAGGATAGCCACCTCTGTACTTAGAACCATAGTAGTTCTGAATCAGACACCTCTGACTGTGTTAACTGACTCCTTCCTTCAAAAGACATGGCTTAACTCCTAGACTGTGCCCCCTCCAGCACCACTTTTGCTGCATTTGTCAGACTGGCTGAAGTCTGAGTTAAAGGTCCAGGCTTGGAGTCTCACATGCTGTTTCCCTCCCTAACTTCTGGGTTTGGATGAAATGCTACATCATGCAGAATGGAATCTAGCCTCCTGAGTGGCCACTGAAAGGCTTGATGACACCACACAGTAACGTGGTGAGTTAGCTTTCTGTGGGGGTGAACCTCGACTTACAGGAAATAGGAGATGGGGGTGGGGGGTGGGAAGTCAGGCAGGTAGCATCTTCCTACCATGGAATAGTCTGAGATGGAATTCTTTCTTGCAGCCCTTCTGGAAGAGTCCAATGTGCCAAGCAATGACCAGCCTTTTTTTTTTTTTCTTTTTTTGAAGTTTTGTATTAAGTGGTAGCCAGTCTAGTAACACACTGTATCACTTTTCCTTAGTTATTTTTCCCCTCGCACTCACTGTTTTCAATTTTCACCTCCTGTTATGCACTGAATTGTGTCCCCTGCCCCAGTCCTAAATTCATAGGTTGAAGCCCTATGACCAATGTGACTATATTTAGAGATAGGCCCTTTAGGGAGGTAAGGTTAAATGAAGTTATAAGGGTGGGTCCCTAATCCAGTAGGGTTGGTGGCCTTTTATGATGAGGAAGGACAGAGCAGCCAAGATAGCAAAATAGAAAGACCCTGAGCTTACTTCCTCTCACAAGCACACAAAAATCACAACTATCTGCAGAAAAATCATCAATGCAAAAGCCCATCAGAAAAGATCTTCTACAATTAAAGACATAAAGAAGGAACCATGGGACCTCCCTGGTGGGGCAGTGGTTAAGAATCCACCTGCCAATGCAGGAGACACAGGTCCAAGCCCTGGTCCAGGAAGATCCCACATGCCGTGGAGCAACTAAGCCCATGCAACACAACTACTGAGCCTGTGCTCTAGAGCCCATGAGCCACAACTACTAAAGCCCGCACACCTAGAGCCTGTGCTCCACAACGAGAAGCCACCACAATGAGAAGCCTGCACACTGCAACGAAGAGTAGCCCCTGCTTGCTGTGACTAGAGAAAGCCCGCACACAGCAACGAAGACCCAACACAGCCAAAAATAAATAAAAGAAATTTAAAAAAATAAAAGAAGGAACCACAATGACACAGGTAGGAGGGGTGGACTCACGATATAATTAAATCTCATTCCCTCTGTGTGGGCAACTCACAAACTGGAGAATAATAATATTGCAGAGGTTCTTCAATGGGAGTGAGAGTTCTGAGCCCCATGTCAAGCTCTCCATGTCAGGTCCAGCACCAGGAAGAAGAGCCCCCAGAGCATTTGGCTTTGAAGGCCAGGGGGGCTTAATTGCAGGAGCCCCACAGGACTAGGGGAAATAGAGACTTCACTCTTAAAGGGGGCATGCAAAATCTCATATGCACTGGGACCCAGGGCTAGGTAATTTGATAGAAGCCTGGGCCAGACCTACCTGCTGGTCTTGGACAGTTTTCTAGAGAGGCAGGGAGCAGCTATGGCTCACCCTGGGGACATAGACACTGGTGGAAGACATACTGGGGGACATTCAAACACCTGAACACTGATGTTGGTGGCTAACATCTTGGTTCATTAATGCCAAGACCTGGCCCCACCCAACAGCCTATAGGCACAAGTGCTGGGGACACCTCAGGCCAAATAACTAACTGGGTGGGGACACAGCACTAACCATCAGCAGATAGGCTGCCTAAAGACTTCCTGAGCCCACAGCCATCTCTAGAAATACCCTTAGACATGACCCTGCCCATCAGTGGGCCAAGATCCAACTCCACCCACCAGTGGGCAGGCATCGGCCTTCCTACCAGCAAGTCTGCACTAGCCTCTAGGCCAGCTTCACTCAGAGGGCAGACACCAGAAGCAGAAAACTATGATCCTGCAGACTGAGCCTACCAGCAGCAAGCCAGAGCCTACCCTGGAACCAGCTGAATGCCGGCCCTGCCCATTAGCAGGTCAGTGCAATCTTTGGAACATCCTGGACCCCATACACAGCTGTGTCAGGAACTTTCCCCCTCCCAACAATCTGAAACAAGCTCTGCGATCCCCAGGCCTGCAGCCAGACTCCAGGAGCCAGATCTGCCTGCAAGTAGTTTGGCACTAACTGCAGGATCTGGCTTCATCTGCAAGTGGGTGAGCAACCACCCCAGTCTTTTGGACCCTGACTCTGCCCACCACTGAGCAAACACTAGCCCTGGGACCCCCTAGGGTTCTGCAACCAGCTGCCTTGTAACCAGGCACCACTAAACAGCAGCCAACAGCATCCACAGAAGGCAGGGTCTGGCAACCAACTGGACTAGGGGCCAACCAAACCTACCAGCCCGCCCACAGAGTCAGCCTAACACAACAGAAGGACCCATGCAGCCCTCTTAGGGGGAACCACCAAGCATATAGCTTGGGTAATGAGATGGGAGTGCACTGCTGGGATGCATAGGACATCTCCTATAAAAGGCCACTTCTCCAAGGTTGAGAAACGTGACTAACCTACCACATACATAAAATACAAATAGCAACTTAGAAAAAATGAGGTGACAGAGGAATATGTTTCAGACAAAGGAATAAGATAAAACCTCAGAAGAAGAACCAAGTGAAGTGGAGATAGGCAATCTACCCGAGAAAGAGTTCAGAGTAATGGGCCCACAAAGCCTACATAGGGAGCACTCCTAGAGCATATAGCTCTGGTGACCAGAGAGGAGTGCACTGCTGAAATGCATAGGACATCTCCTAAAAATGTCCACTCATCAAAGACTGGGAAAAGTAACCAACCTACCAGAAATAAAAACAGAGAATTAAGCAAAATGAGGCAACAGAGAAATATGTTCCAAACAAAGGAATAAGATAAAACACCAGAAGAAGAATTAAGAGAAATGGAGCTAGGTAATCAACACAATAAAAAGTTCAAAAGTACTGATCATAAAGATGTTCGAGGGACTTCCCTGGTGGTCCAGTGGTTAAAACTCCACACTTCCACTGCAGAGTGCACAGGTTCGATCCCTAGTCGGGGAACTAAGATCCCACATGCCACATGAGATAGGCAAAAAAAAAAAGAAAAAAAGAAAGATGCTCGAAGAACTTGGGAGAAGAATAAACAAATACAGTGAGAAGTTTAACAAAAAGGAAAAATAAAGAAAGATGAAATGGAGCTTAAGAATACAATAAGTGAGGGCTTCCCTGGTGGCGCAGTGGTTGAGAGTCCGCCTGCCGATGCAGGGGACACGGGTTCATGCCCCGGGCTGGGATGATCCCACATTCCGTGGAGTGGCTGGGCCCGTGAGCCATGGCCGCTGAGCCTGCGCGTCCGGAGCCTGTGCTCCGCAACGGGAGAGGCCACAACAGTGAGAGGCCCGTGTACTGCACACACACACACACTCACAAAAAAAAAAGAATATAATAAGTGAAATAAAAAATACACTAGAAAGAATAAAAGTAGATTAGATGATACAGAGGAATGGATCAAACTAAAAAAGAGAGTAGTTGAAATCACTTGAACTGAACAGAAAAAAAGACAAATGAGTAAAAAGAGATGAGGACAGCTTAAGAGACCTCTGGTACAACATCAGGCATACTAACATTCACATTATAGGGGTCCCAGAAGGAGGAGAGAGAAAGGGGCAGATAACATATTTGAAGACATAACAGCTGAAAACTTCCCTAACCTGGGAAAGGAAACAGACGTTTGGGTCCAGAAATCACAGAGTCCCAAACAGGATCAACTGAAAGAGGACCATACTAAGATACACTGTAATTAAAATGGCAGAAATTAAAGAGAGAATATTACAAATAGCAAGAGAAAAACAACAAATTACATACAAGGGAACTCCCCTAAGAGTATCAAGTGACTTTTCAGCAGAAACTCTGCAGGCCAGAAGGGAGTGATATGATATATTTAAAGTGATGAAACAAAAAACCTATGACCAAGAATACTCTACCCCTCAAGGCTATCATTCAGATTTGAAAGAGAGATCAAAAGTTTTACAGACAAGCAAAAGCTAAAAGCGTTCATCACCTTGAAACAGCCTTACAAAAAATGTTAAAGGGACTTCTCTAAGCAGGAAAGAAAAGGCCACAACTAGAAACATGAAAATTATGAAAGGAAAAATCTCATTGGTAATGGCAAATATACAGTAGTGGTAGTAAATCAATTACTTATGAAGCTAGTAGGAACGTTAAAAGACAAAGTAGTAAAATCGTCTATATCCACAATAAGTAGTTAAGGAATACACAAAACAAAAGGATGTAAAACATGATGTCAAAAACAGTAAACATGAGGACTGGGAGTAAAAATCCCAGGTTTTAAAAATGTGTTTGAACTTGAGAGACTGGCAACTTAAAACAATCAGGTAGATATATAGATTGCTATCTATAAACCTCATGGTAACCACAAATCAAAAATCTATAATAATACACACACCAAAAAAAGGGAAAGAAATCCAAACATAACTCTAAAGATAGTCATCAAATCACAAGGAAAGAGAGCAAAAGAAGAAGAAAGGAACAAAAAAGAATTACAAAAATAACCCCCATACAATTAACAAAATTGCAATAAGTACATACCTATCAATAATCACTTTACATGTAAATGGACTAAATGCTCCAGTCAAAAGACAGAGTGGCTGAACAGATACAAAACAAGACGCAAATATATGTTCTCTACAAGAGATCTAAAGACACACACGAACTGAAAGTGAGGGAATGAAGAAAGCTATTTCATGCAAATGGAAACAAAAAGGAAGCCAGGGTGTAGCAATACTTATAACAGACAAAATAGATCGTAAAAAGAGACAAAGAAGGGCATTACAGAATGATAAAAGGATCAATCCAAAAAGAAAATATGATAATTTAAAATATATATGCACCCAACATAAGAGTACCTAAATACATAAACCAAATATGACCACCTAAATACATAAACCAAATATTAACAGATATAAAAAGAGAAATTGACAAATAACACAGTAATAGTGGGGGAATTTAAAACCCTGCTTACATCAATGGACAGATCATCTAGATAGAAAATCAAAAAGGAAACACTGACCTAAAACAGCACATTAGACCAAGTGAACTTAACAAGTATACATAGAACATTCCATCCAAAAGCAGCAGAATACACATTCTTTTCAAGTGTCCATGTAATGTTCTCCAGGATAGGTCATATTGTAGGGCACAAAACAAGTCTAAGTTTAAAAAGATTGACATCCTATCAAGCAACTTTTCTGACCACACCACTGTGAGACTAGAAATCAACTACAAGAAAAAAGACTGCAAAAGACATAAACATGTGGAGGCTAAATAATACACTACTAAACAACCAACTTGTCACTGAAGAAACTGAAGATGACACAACCTGATGGAAAGATATATCATGCTCATGGACTGGGAGAATTAATATTGTTAAAAATGACCATACTACCCAAGGAAATCTACAGATTCAATGCAATCGCTATCAAAATACTAATGGCATTTTTCACAGAACTAGAACAAATAATTTTAAAATTTGTCTGGAAACACAAAAGACTCCAAATAGCCAAAACAATATTGAGAAAGAAGAACAAAGCTGGAGAGATCACAATCCCTGATTTCAAACTATACTACAAAGCTACAGTAATCCAAACAGCATGATACTGGCACAAAAACAGACATATAGATTAGTGGAAAAGAAAAGACAGCCCAGAAATAAACCCACAGTTATATGGGCAATTAACCTAAAACAAAGGAGGAAAGAATATACAATGGGGAAAAGACAGTCTCTTCAATAAATGGTGTTGGGAAAACTGGTCAGTTACATGCAAAAGAAGCAAACTGGACAACTCACACCACGCACAAAAGTAAACTCAAATGCATTAAAGATATAAATGTAAGACCTGTAACCATACAACTTCTAAAAGAAAACATAAGAAGTATACTCTTTGACATTGGTCTTAGTAATATTTTTTTTTGAATATGTCTCCACAGGCAAGGGAAACAAAAGCAAAAATAAACAAATGGGACTACATCAAATTAAAAAATCTGCACATAGGAAACTATCAACTAAATGAAAAAGCTGCCTACTAAATGGGAGAAGATATTTGCAAATGACATACAGTAAGTCCCCTACATACAAACCTTCACGTTTTGAACTTTCAAAGGTGTGAATGTGCGTTCCATCAACGTCAGGCATGAGTGAAATTGCAGCTTGCCCTCAGTCTTCTATTGCTGAAGATCTTTCAGCTCTACCCTCTCCCACCTCCTCTCCCTCCCCCAGTCAGTAACTCTTCTTGCCTGTTCCCTCAATGCCAGCTGTTGTACTGTACTACTGTACTTTTCAAGGAACCATACTGTAAGATTAAAAATGTTTTATTTTTTGTGTTTGTTTTTTATGTATTATTTGTGTGAAAGGTACTATAAACCTATTATAGTACAATACTATATAGCCGATTGTGGTAGTTGGGTACCTAGGCTAATATTGCTGGACTTACGAACAAACTGGGCTTATGAATGCACTCTCAGAAAGGAGCTTGTCTGTAAGTAGGGGACTTACTGTAGCTGATAAGGGGTTGATAGCTAAAGAATTCATACAACTCAACATCAAACAAAAAACCAATTAAAAAATGGACAGAGGATCTGAGTAGACATTTTTCCAAAGAAAATATGCAGATGGCCAACAGACACATGAAAAGATGCTCAACAGCACTAATCATCGGGGAAATGCAAACCAAAATCGCAATGAAATATCCCCTTTATATCTGTCAGAATGACTATTATCAAAAGACAAGTAACACGTATTGGCAAGGATTGGAAAAAAGAACCCTTGTGCACTGTTGGTAGGAATGTAAATTGGTGTAGCCACTATGGAAAACATTACGGAAATTGCTCAAAAACTTAAAAATAGAACTACCATATGATCCAGTAATTCCACTTCTGGATATTTATCCAAAGAAAATAAAAACAGTAATTAGAAAAGATATATGCAACCCTATGTTCATAGCAGCATCATTTACAATAGCTAAGATATGGGAGCAACCTAAGTTTCCATCCACAGATGAATGGATACACACACACACACACACACACACACACACACACACAGTGGAATATTACTCAGCCATAAAAAGAATGAAACCTTGCCATTTGTGACAACATGGATGGCCTAGAGGGTATTATGCTAAGTGAAATAAGTCAGAGAAAGACAAATTATGATATCACTCACATGTGGAATCTAAAAAACAAAAGAAATGAACAAATATAACAGAGACATAGACACAGAGAACAAACATGTCGTTGCCAAGGGGAGGAGTTGAGGGGGAGATAAGACATAGGTGAGGGAGACTGAGGCACACATTTCTAGTTACAGAATAAGTGAGTCATGGGTATGAAATGTACAGTGTGGGGAAAATAGTAAACAATTAATTATGTAATATCTTTGTATGGGGACAGATGGTAACTAGACTTATCGTGGTGATCAATTTGAAATGTTTAGAAATATTGATTCACTATGTTATACATCAGGAATTAACATAGTTTTGTAGGTCAATTATACTTCAAAAGCAAACAGACTCATGGAAAAAGAGATCAGATTTGTGGTTACTAGAGACACGGGTGTGGGTGGGACATTGGGTGAAGGCAGTCAAAAGGTACAAAACTTCCAGTCATATGATAAATAAGTACTAGAGATGTAATGTACAACATGATAAAGATAATTAACACTGCTGTACTATACATATGAAAGTTGTTAAGAGAGTAATCCTAAGAGTTCTCATCATAAGGAAAAAGTTTTTTCCCCTATTTCTTTAATTTTGTGTTGATATGAGATGATGGATGCTCACTAAACATGATAATCATTTCATGATGTACATAAGTCAAATCACTATGCTAGACACCTAAACTTATACAGTACTGTATGTCATTTATATCTCAATACAACTGGAAAAAAATTAAATTCTAAAAAACTTGCTTGTATTAGTCAATATTGTGTAGGTTAGCATTCTCCAAGTGTGGTCTGGGGACATTTTCCCTGGGTCTATGAGGTCAATTTCAAAATCAATGACTAAATGTTATTTGCTTTTTTCATTCTCAATCTCTCATGAGTGTATTGTGGAGTTTTCCAGAATGTGATACTGCAGCTCTTTGAATGCAGAAGCAGACCCCAAAACCCAGCTTTACTCTGCTTAGCCAGACATTAAAGAGATTTGCAAAATTGAAACAGTGCTACTCTTCTCACAGTTATTTGTTTTAGAAAAAATATTTTTCATTAAGATATTACTATGCTAATGTATAATGGATTCATTTACATATTTTTAAAATTTCTCAGTTTTAATATCTAAAACAGTAAATATCAATATATAGAACCCACATAAACAAAAGTCCATTGAGGTCCTGTTTTAAAATGTAGGCTCTGTTATTACTCGGGTATGGTTAGGTCAATAGATCAGGAGATGACTGTCACTGAAAGGGAAGTCTGTTCCCGAGAGTAGGAGGCCTGCCATGTCACACAGGGCCACACAGGGCCACCGGGGAGTCAGTCAGAAGGCTGAAGGAGCGAGGGGAAAGCATGGGTGAGAGCCTTACTGTGGTTTTCGCAGAAAAAACAGGCAAGGCAGGGTAAGCAGGTTTGAATAATTTCAGCAGGCTCTTAGGTGTAGGGGTTGTCCTAGGGTTTCCTGGATCTGGCCCTGAGGTGACTAGGACAGGTGAGTACAGGCATACCTCGGAGATACTGCTGGTTTGGTTCCAGACTATTGCATTAAAGCAAATGGGGCAATAAGGCAAGCCACACGAATTTTTTGGTTTCCAGTACATATAAACATTATGTTCACACTATGCTGCAGCCTATTAAGTGTGCAATAGCATTATGTCTAAGAAAACAATGCACATACCTTAATTAAAAACTAATGCTGCTGGAAAAACGGCACCAATAGACTTGCTCAACGCAGGTTTGTCACAAGCCTTCAATTTGTAAACAATGCAGTATCTGTGAAGTGCAGTAAAACAACATATCGCTGTATTGGCCCAGAGTATAAGAGCCCTGTGAGAGCTGGAAAAAGGGGGTGCTTATGGGGGCAGAGGGGGTATGGTTTTGGATTGGTTAGCTTGCACATGAGAGGTATATTCACAAGGGAGGAGCTTGTTATCTCTAGGAATTAGCTAGTCCTCAAAGGAGCAGTCTCCCCTGTGCTAGCAAGGTCCCAGGTGCCAGAGCTTTAAGAAGACAGAAAGTAAGGAAACATAGTCAATACAGGTCCTTAATAGTTTTCAAGAGTGTAGAGATGTTCAGAGATGTTCAGAGACCAAAGAGTTTGAGGGCTTCTTGGCTCGGTAATGCACAGTAAAAAAAAAAAAAAAGGTGCCCCAAATCTCAACGTCTTACAGCAAAGAGGGTTGTTCGTTGCTCAGGTGAAGTCTTCACACTTCTGATAGGTGGCATACAGTCATCTCTGGGGATCCTTGGGGGATCTGTTCCAGGACCCCCAAAGGATATCAAACTCTACGGGTGCTCAAGTCCCTTGTATTAAATGGTGTGGTACAGTCGGCCTTCTGTAACCAAGGATATGGAACCCACAGATACAGAGGGCCTCCTATACAAAGAATATCAGAACATTAAAAAAAAAAGTCATAATTTCAGAACAAAAGAAAATCATTTAAATTGAATTACTTTAGCTTAATGAGAAACTCACTATATTATCCTTATTTGCTCAAGTTTTTATCATGAATTAGTGAGATTTCATCACTACTTAGGAAGAGTTCAGGGACTGGTGCTTGGAAATTTCTGAAATCTAGGACAATTGTAGATGGAAGTGACATGAAGGTGAGGAAAGACCTTACCTTGTTTATACGCTGAAAGGACCCAGCAGAGAGGGCGAAGATTGAACATACTGGAAAAAGAGACACCTGAGAGAACTCCTGGAGGAGGTGAACGAGCAAAGGAGGGAGTGGTCTGAAATACGATAGAGAGAGAAACCTCTCTTCCGAAAATTGGTTGGATAGGAGGAGAGGGTGCTCCTGAAGATAAGTTGAGGGAAGGAGAGAAGCTGAGAGAGTCCACCCCTAATGGCACTGATTTTCTCTATGAATCACAGGCAAGTTTACTGCTGAAGGTGAGAAGGGCAGGGGATGTTGAAGGTTTAGGCCTATTGCAGGGATTGGTGAAGGGAGCCCACGGAGCACAAACAACAGGAAATGCAGCAGAACCGAAGGCCCAGCTGAGTTCAGACCTTAAATAGTAAGAGCATGAAACACATGGTAGCCTGCCTTTCCTAACTCAGCTTCTTAGCCCCGGCATTGAACCGAGATGGGGTTGGGGTGAGTGCAGGGAACTGATGTTTACTGAAAGGCTGTGTAGGGTGATGGTTAAGAGCACGGCCTTTGAAGTCAGCTGGCCTGAGTTAAAATCCTGTCACTTTCCTATTCAGTAAAATGGAGCCAATAATAGTCTTGTGGTGCTGTTTTATGTGGGTAACTGGTTTTGTGGAGTTGTTTTGAGGGCTAAATACATGCTGTGGATTTTCTTTCCACATCCTTGCTTCTGGGGCTTAAGGGACCCACCTAGGTTTCAGGGTTTCACGATTACGTGAATATAGGACTCTTGAAAAGGGACTGTTGTGCTGCACCCCACAGGCCTGTGAGCCCAGTATTTGCCCAGCTTGAAGACCGTAGAAGGACCCCAGAATCAGTGACAGAGACGTCAGTGCTGTTAACGGATAGGAGGGTCTTACCTGTGTGAAGCGAGGTCCGGGCGTCACCCCCCGCCACCCGGTGGAGCGGACAGCGGCGTCTTCACTACCTCGGCGAGAGGGAGATTACCAGCTGCAAGGGGAAGTGACGTCAGGTTGGCTCATCGGTTACCAGGGAAACCAGCAGAGGAGCATGCCCCTCCCCACCCCTTTGATGAGCTAGCAAGGTGCGGATGTTCTGATCTAATGAGCAATCACTAGTCAGGGCCCGGGGCGAGTACATAGCCATTTTTTGAGGAGGGAAGGTCGGTCAGGTGAGTAGGATGCAGGTGAGGCAGGGACTGGTCAGTCAGGGGATGCACAGAGAGCAAGGGAACAGCCATCGCGGGGGGCCTGACCATACAGGGACAATGCAGCCCCTCTGCCCCCCCTGCCTGTTTCCTCTGAGGTTCCTCCTCCGCGGTCTTCATGATCCTTTCTGGTTGTGGTGGGAAACAGAAGGCAGGTATACCTGGGTCTCCCCTGTTTTGTTTCCAAAGGGCCTTATCTCTAGGCCCTACTTTCTTCAGGCCTTTAGTTTTATATCTCAGTTACCTGTTTTAGAAGTAAACTACACCCTGCCTCTTATTTGCGTTTCACTCTCATAATCCTAGTCCACCTATTCATCCACTTGCCCTCCACAGAAGTACCTCTGGATCGCAGGGAGAGGTCACATATGTGGAAGAGGCAAAAGATAAAAGCATAAAAATATGTTTTAGAAAATCTCTTCTTACCTACTAACTCTCTTACTTCTCCTGTGGGTAGATGTTTTCATCCCCCTAAAATACCCCGCGCTGGTGCTCAGAGGGACCCGTAGTGTACGTGGGCAGGGTAACTTACACAGCTCGTCACTGTGTAAAAGCTGGTAATAAACAATTCTACGCCTGTGCTCTTCCACCTGGCGCTCTGCGCTGCCTCAAACAGAGGGCTGCACTGGTCCCGTGGGGGCCTGAGGGCTGGAGCATCGGAGGACTGGGGAGAGGGAGTCGCAGGTGCTGGTGAGAGAGTACAGAGCTTAGGCAAGAAGAGAAGGAGGGGCTCTGTGCTCAGAGAAGCGGGGGCTGGCGAACAGGGAGAGAAGGAAGCCGTGGAGGAGCTGGAATCGGCAATGAGGGGATGAGCAAGTTGGGAGGGGAGAGGAGGGACGACTTCTGCAACAATGGGACGTGAAGCTGATGATTTTAAGGGGTTCACTTCCAGATGATGACGAGTAGCCACAGGAATACTGAAGAGAAGCTGAGCACCACTGGGGTGGGGGACACTAAGAAGCATGAGTTTCAGCCGTTTGAGTGAAAGTGGAAAAATAGATCTGTTGTGAGAGTCCTTTACAGATGCTTGAGGAGTGAGCTTGTGGTTGAAAACAGAGTAGGCAGGGGCCAGGGTAGCAGAGGCCCGGAGCTGGTGCAAAGGCAGGAGCCTCCCAGGAAGAGGGGCTGCAGAGGTAGAAAGAACCTTGTTTTTTAATTGTAGCATGTGGGGCTTCCCTGGTGGCGCAGTGGTTGAGAGCCCGCCTGCCGATGCAGGGTACACGGGTTTGTGCCCCGGTCCGGGAAGATCCCACATGCCGCGGAGCGGCTGCGCCCGTGAGCCATGGCCGCTGAGCCTGCGCGTCCGGAGCCTGCGCGTCCGGAGCCTGTGCTCCGCAACGGGAGAGGCCACAACAGTGAGAGGCCCGCGTACCAAAAAAAAAAAAAAAAAAAAAAAAAAATTGTAGCACGTGGCAGTTCTCATACACGACTCTGTATGGTCCTCCCAGCAATTCTGTGAGATGCATACAGGGCAGGAAACAGACTTTCTCCGCAAAAACCTGCTAAGCATCAGCACTGGGACTCAGACCAAGCCTCCTGACTTGACCCACGCTGTCTGTAGTTTCCCACGAGAGTCTTCATCCTCTGCGTACTATTCACAGTAGGAGAGCAACCTCTTAGAGAGAAAACTTATAGACTCTACACAGAAATGAAAGAACTTTTCTTCACCCTAGAGTCTGTGTTAAAAATCTTCAGGCTGTAAATTGTGAGAGAGCTGTTGGACTGTCAGGAATTGGTGCAGGTGAGGTTCTTATGGTGCCATCTAGTGTCCGTGATTGGACTTACAAAACTTTGGCTATAAGTATTCTGAAAACTAATTTATTTAAGGAAATAGCAAGTAACTGATTAATTTTGCAAAAGAATAGACATTAAAACACCTAATATTTTCCTCTCCCTGCCGGGAAGATTTATTAACCTGGCCTCTTGATCACCCTGAGAGCTAGACCAATGCAGTGAATTACTTCATTGCATAACACAGAAATTATGACCTAATGAAGTCCAAGGTTACCTTATTTTCTTTTCACAATACCAGTTGATCCAAGACCTTAAAGATCATGAAGCTTGGTGCTACAAGTGTCTGAGGCATTCAGGTCTTCATTCAGTAGAATGATGTATACAGCAGTGCTTCATAAACTGTAAAATGTTAAGCAAAAGTATTATATAGAGCTATTATTTCACACATACGATTCCATACCCTTGACACACCTCCCTTCTAAGCTTCATATTTATAAGAGTTGCCATCTAGACTTTACATCTGAAGAAGCTGAGGCTCAGATATGTTATATGACTTGCCCAAGGTCATAGAGCTAGTTTTCTCTTTGCTATACTACATTGCCACTATGACACTGATATAAGGAATTAATATGAGTTTATTCAGCAGAAATTTATTAATGCTCACTAGTGCCATCCGTTGGGTTAGGAACAAGGTATATAAAGATTTATGAGTGTTGGGAACTGAATGTTTGTGTCCAACTAAAATTCATAAGTTGAAGCCCTAGCCCCTAATGTGACATATTTGGAGGTAGGGTCTTTGTGGAAGTAAAGTTAAATGAGGTCATAAGGGTAGGGTCCTGATCCAATAGGGTTATGTCCTTAAGGATAGGAAGAGAGACCAGATCCAGATCTTGCTTTCTCTTGGCAGGCATATGTAGCAAGAAGGCAGCTGTCTGCAAGCCAGGAACAGAACCCGACCATGCTGGCACACTGATCTCACTTTCAGCTCCAGAACTGGGAGAAAATTAATTTCTGTTGTTTAAACCACCCAGTGTATGGTATTTTGTTATGGCAGCCCAGCCCAAGCCAACTAAAACAATGAAGATCTACTCCCCCTAAGCTGCTTCCAGCTTTGTTAGGGAAGTCAGCTGTCAGATAAATCACAACCCAACTTGCTGAGATAGATGTATGGACACCTCATATTTCTAAATGATTGCCTTAGAAGGAATCCTGATGAGACTAGTGGTGACAGGCTACCACAGATGTCAGACAGCTCTAAACTCAAATACATTTAAGAGATGACCTTTTACTTAGAGGCACCTTGTCATTAATAAACATGGACTTTCTCTCAGAACCCCGTGTGCCCTCTTTGCGTAGGAGATGGAATGGAGTTGCAGAGCGAGTGACTGAATGTGGCTTTGGCTTCTGGTTCAAGAACAGAACTTGTGGTCCTCAGCTGCTACATCTATAAAATGAGACAGTTTTAACTAGCTGCCATCTGAGGCAGTCATCTGAATATTTTTGCTCACTTTGTCCCTAAAAGAGTTTTGAAAAACTGTGAAACTGTTTCAAAATATTATAAAATTTGAAAGTTGACATCTAAAATTTTCCGTTAGAAATGTAGTTTTAAAGAGTGTAATTTCCATTATACTATAAATATTGACATTTTAAAATAAAATCATCACGACTCTTATGTTTCCAGTACCATCAAAATAACATATTTATTAGAAAGTCACTATCATTCATAAAAAAGACTGCATTTCACATCATTCCTTTTTCTCAATGAAATATTATTTTCATTCCATTCTCCATTCCCAGAATTTTATGTAATGCGGTATATTTTTATGTTTGAAAGTCTTTTAAAATTAAAAATTAAAATTACCTGAAAGTTTTATTATAATTATCAGTAGTTAAAATTTGAAACAATATATTATAAATTTTGATAATAATTACACATAATTAGTAAAATTTTATTGGATACATCTCTCAAAATCTATTGATGAATGTTATTTATTGTTAGAGATAGAATTTAATCTAGTTTCAATTTCTATTTTGGGGTTTTATAGATATAAGCACTCAGAGACACTGTTCTCATAAATAGATGAGAATAGTTTTATTATAGTAAAGTCCTTCAATTATTTCAACTTCTGAATTGCATGCCAAAAGTATCATAGTAATCTCTCATTAAATGTTATTTTAAATCATCAACTTTAGGTTCTCCATCAAATTTGTTGAAAGCAAAGAATTAGAAACCCCCTGAATTACAAAAGGATTGATTATCCAGTCTTTACAGTCAATCTGGGACTACTATAGGACAATCATCTCACTTATAAATACTAATTTTAAGGAAGAGTGCTAAGTAAGGCAGAGAGCAATGAGCAATGAGCATGTCACCTGGATGACCTAAGATGCTACCAATGTTTCTTACCTATACTCTGCTTGGTTCTCTCAACTCTCTCACTCAGGAGCAATGCTTTCTTTGAGTAAAATTATCAACACTCTTATAACCACACTCTACATTATATCTGAATGAACATATTGGGCAAACTGTTCCACTGAATACCAAAATACCCACTCTTAAAGAGAAGAAAAGGAAAGACACAAAGCCTGAATGCAAATTTTTGATGCCTTATATGGGAGACTTCTCCGAAAGCAGAAGTGCTATCCAATAGAAATATAATGTGAGCTATATATGTAATTTAAAATTTGTTTAAAAAGCAAAAAGAATCAGGTGAAATTAAAGTTATATGTAATGCAATATTTCCAAATATAATCATTTCAACATTCAGTCAATATAAAAAGTTAAAAATGAGGTAGTTGTACATTTTTTTTTTTTGGTACTATTCCTTGTAGTATTTTATACAAGCAGCAAATCTTAATTCATACCAGCTACATTTCAGGTGCCCAGTATCCACATGTGACTAGTGACTATTGTATTGGACAACACAGCCCTTGAGATACACACCGTAGTAAGATTTGGGATGGATAAGAGAGCAATCTTTTGTTTTTGTAAAGTAAGAATATGGTGAACGTAAGAGAAGTGGTCAGAAAGGAAAATAGTCCTATCCATGCCCTCGTACAGCTGTGAAAGGTATCTTTCACCCCAGGGCCTACGCTGCACAGCTGTATGAAGTGGCCCTGGTGTACCTCAAGAGATAGAGGTACCCCACTTTGAAGATCATTATTTTAAGATGAATTCTAGCTGCCAGGGTCTTTGGAAAATAATGCAATGATAATGAAATTATGCAGCCTTATCTTCTGGAGAAGACCTAGTCAACTATCCTCTAAAATTCTGGAGCAAGTAAAAAATCATGAGACAATGATTAGCAAAAGATCCAGAAAGCCCTTGTTACTTTGTCAGCAATATCTTGGTATGACTTTTTTAAGGTATGGTTGACAACCTACCTTATTGCAAGCAGAGAGTTTTTGGTAATAGTAGGGTGATGTTTTCCCCTCTGACTTTGATGGAGATAAGATGAGGTTATAGGAAAATCATCAACCTAACATCAGATTACTCTAGGAGGTGAAGATTTCCTATGTTAGGGCACAGAAATGACTAAGAATCTCTTCCTTACCTTTATTTTCTTAGGAAACTTCTACAGTTTGTCCCCCTAGCTCTTTCTAAATTCCAGTGTACAGTATGAATGTTGGGCTTCCTTTCCAAAGGAACCCAGATGCTTGTCCTGAAAGGTAAGTATAAAGAAGTACTCTATGATACTGTCTTAGTTGGCTTGGGCTGCCATGACAAAATACCATAGACTGGGTGGCTTAAACAACAGAAATTTATTTTCTCACAGTTCCAGAGGTTGGGAAGTATAAGATCAAGGTGCTAGCTGATTTGGTTTCTGGTGAGAGCTTTCTTCCTGGCTTTCAGATGGCTGCCTTCTGTGTCCTCCATGGTAGAGAGAGAAGTCTGGTGTCTCTTCTTTTTCTTATAAGGACACCAACCCTGTCAGATTAGGGCCCCACCCATATGACCTCATTTCACCTTCATCACCTCCTCACAGGTCCTATCTCTAAATGTCTTAGTGAATTCAAGCTGCTGTAACAAACTACCATACACTGGATGGCTTAAACAACAGAAATTTATTTCTTACAGTTCTGGAGACTGGAAGTTCAAGAGCAGGGTGCCAGTATGGTTGAGTTCTGGTAAGGAAAGTTTTCTGATTTGTAGACTGCTAACTTCTCCTTATATCTGCACCTGGCAGAGAGCAGAGAGGAAGAGCAAACTTTCTTGTGACTCTTTTTAAAAAAATTAATAAATGTATTTTTGGTATTTATAATTTTTTACTGAAATATAATCAAATTACAATGTTTCAGGTGTACAGCAGTGATTCAGTTATATATATATATATATATATATATATATATATACACACATATATATTCTTTTCCATTATAGGTTACTATAAGATATTGCACATAGTTCCCTGTGCTATACAGTAGGTCCTTGTTGTTTATGTATTCTATATATAGTAGCGTGTATCTTTTTATCCCAAATTCCTAATTTATCCATCCCTCCTGCTTTCCCCTTTGGTAAGTGTAAGTCTGTTCTCTGTGTCTGTGAATCCATATCTGTTTTGTAAATAAGTTCATTTGTATCATTTTTTAGATTCCATATATAAATGATATCATATGATATTTGTCTTTCTCTCTCTGACTTACTTCACCTAGTATGATAATCTCTAGGTCCATCTGTGTTGCTACAAATGGCATTATTTCATTCTTTTTTATGGCTGAGTAGTATTCCACTGTATAAATATACTATCTCTTCTTCATCCATTCATCTGTCATTGGGCATTTAGGTTGCTTCCATGTCTTGGCTATTGTAAATAGTGCTGCTACGAACATTGGGGTGAATGTATTTTTTTGAGTTAGAGTTTTCATCTTTTCCAGATATATGCCCAGGAGTGGGATTGCTGGATCACATGGTAACTCTATTTTTAGTTTTTAAGGAACTTTCATACTGTTCTCCACAGTGGCTGCAGCAATTTACATTCCTACCAACAGTGCACAAGGGTTCCCTTTTGTCCACACCCTCTCCAGCATTTATTATTTGTAGACTTTTTGATGATGGCCATTCTGACTGGTATGAGGTAATACCTCACTGCAGTTTTGATTTGCATTTCTCTAATTATTAGTGATGCTGAGCATCTTTTCACGTGCCTATAAATGTATGCCTTCTTTGGAGAAATGGCCAGCTGTATGTGTTCTTTGGAGAAATGTCTGTTTAGGTCTTCTTCCCATTTTTTAAAATAGATTTATTTATTTTTATTTATTTAGTTTTGGCTGTGTTGGGTCTTCATTGCTGTGTGTGGGCTTTCTCTAGTTGAGGTGAGTGGGGGCTACTCTTCATTGCGGTGCATGTGCTTCTCATTGTGGTGGCTTCTCTTGTTGCAGAGCACGGGCTCTAGGTGTGCAGGCTTCAGTATTTGTGGCACTCAGGCTCAGTAGTTGTGGCTCGCAGGCTCTAGAGTGCAGGTTCAGTAGTTGTGGTACACGGGCTTAGTTGCTCCACAGCATGTGGGATCTTCCTGGACCAGGGCTTGAACCCATGTCCCCTGCACTGGCAGGCTGATTTTTAACCACTGAGTCACCAGGGAAGTCCCTTCTGCCCATTTTTTGATTGGGTTGTTTGTTTTTTGATATTGAGCTGTATGAGCTGTTTGTATATTTTGGAGATCAATTGCTTGTTGGTTGCATTGTTTGCAAATATTTTCTCCCAGTCTGTAGGTTGTCTTTTCATTTTGTTTATGATTTCCTTTGCTGTGAAAAAGCTTTTAAGTTTAATTAGGTCCCATTTGTTTATTTTTGGTTTTGTTTCCATTACTCTAGGAGATAGACCCAAAAAAATATTGCTACGATTTATGTCAAAGAGTGTTATGTGTATATTTTCCTCTAGCAGTTACTGTACTCCAAAAACTATATGATGAAGATGACACAAACAGATGGAAAGATATACCGTGTTCTTGGATTGGAAGAATCAATATTGTTGAAATGACCATACTACCCAAAGTAATCTATAGATTCCATGCAGACCCTATCAAATTACCAATGGTGTGTTTTTGTTTTTCTGTTTTTTGTTTTTTGTTTGTGGTATGCGGGCCCCTCACTGCTGTGGCCTCTCCCATTGCAGAGCACAGGCTCCGGACACGCAGGCTCAGCAGCCATGGCTCACAGGCCCAGCCGCTCTGCGGCATGTGGGATCTTCCTGGACTGGGGCACGAACCCGTGTCCCCTGCATCGGCAGGCAGACTCCCAACCACTGCGCCACCAGGGAAGCCCACCAATGGCGTTTTTCACAGAACTGGAACAAAAAATTTTTAATTGTGTGTGGAAACAGAGAAGAAACTAAATAGCCAAAACGATCTTGAGAAAGAAGAACAGAGCTGGAGGAATCATGTGCCCTGACTTCAGACTATACTACAAAGCTACAGTAATCAAAACAGTATGGTACAAAAAAACAGACACATAAATCAATGGAACAGGATAGAAAGCCCAGAAATAAACCCATGCACTTATGGTCAATTAATCTATGACAACAGAGGCAAGAATATACAATGGAGGAAAAACAGTCTCTTCAATAAGTGGTGCTGGGAAAACTGGACAGCTACATGTAAAAGAATGAAATCAGAACATTTTCTAACACCATATATAAAAATAACTCAAAATGGATTAAAGGCCTAAATGCAAGACCAGATACTCTTGTGACTCTTATAAGGCACTAATCTCATTCATGAGGACTTTACCCTCTTGACCTCATTTGATCCTAATTACCTCCCAATGGTCCCACCTCCTAATACCATCCCATTTGCGTATAGGGTTTTAACACATGAATTTTGGGAAGACACAAATATTCAGCTCATATCACCAAATATAGTTACATTAGGGTTAGGGTTTCAACATATGAATTTGGAGGGGCCATGATTCACTCCATAGCAGATATTAAGGTACTAAGGGGTATGGAATTCCATTTTAGAAGCTCTTCAAATAATTTAAGATAATCAGCTGCCTGAATTATTTGTTTAGGATGAAATTGTTTAGCTGGAGGCAAAAGACTCATTTAATATTTTCCAGAATTCCAAGTCTTTTTATAACATCATCCTCTGTCATCTCCTTATGTATGAAATGGTTTGAATTTCATGATAAAATTTCATTATTACACACTTCTCCCAAGAAAAACTCTTGTGGACAATTTTGGGGGTTTTCAGGTAAACTATTACTAGTGCAAGATATTTTTAAATTATTTCTCCTAATTTTTTCCCTGTAGAGTTATTTCTTCTAGTCTCAGAACTGCAAAAAAATAGTAGTTCCCACCCCCAAAGTCCTATTTAAAAATAATGAGCATTCTACAATCAAGAGACATGCTGAAAAGGGGGGGGGGTCTTTCAAATAAATACACAGGTATTCCTAGAGTAGTTAATTTTTAAGTGAAACTAGTGATACTTCCTGCCAAGCTTGAGTATAGTACATGAACCTGTGAAACTAGAATAAACTAAAAAGTACCTGTGACTACTTTAGAAACTGATGTACGGAATACACTTGTAGTCTATTTTTTATAGCTGTGACAATGGGAAATTCCATAGAGTAAAAATATAGGGTGTTTTAACTTTGCTGTAAAATATGAGTTTTTGGTATTGAAGAGGGAGATATGCATCCAACTTGTACTAAGTTCCTTATAGAGAACTTAAAAAAATCAATCATTCCAACAAACAAATAAAAAGTGTAATGGCTCAGTAGTATTCTTCATGAACAGTAAATAAGGGCTGAAGTATTCAAAGAAAAGGAGCTCAGAATCTTTCATGCATTAACTATTCCAGGGAAGGCCACTGAAGAAGTAATATCAGTTTGAGATGGTTCAAAATCTGTTATCAAGTCTAAGGACTTACACATTATTATGTCACCATTTTACTTTTAGTTATCTAATTTACAAATGTTTGATTTTAAGAGGAAGCTGGAAACTAACTGGAATTGTCTCTAGCAATGTTATTATATAGGCTTGTACTTAGGCTTATAGATTTTTCTGCTATTTTTTATTCATCTTGACATAACAACAGGCTAATTGTAATTATATCACAGTTCATGGGCTTACGTTTCACAACTTCCTCTTAGAAACTCTGATTTAGTTTTTGACTTATTTAGTTTACACCCTTGCTCTCTAATAATTTAGTTCTGTAATGCTGGTTAAAAAATTTTTGGACATTCCCAATATGCACATATACATTAAAAATACACGTGTACCTTTGTGTGTATGTATTATGTATACTATAAAACACATACACAATATCAATTTTAAAGGATTAAAGATGAAATAATTAAATTTTAAATTTAAATCTTTCTATTGAAGTACAAAGTAAGAACATGATTTGACATTCTTCCTTATTTTGGAAAGTCTTGGTTTATCATTTTGTGACATGGTGATTTGAGTTTGAGTTTTTTCTAATATAATAGACTTTGGGGGGGGAATAGTTTTATATTTATAGAAAAATGGATATGATAGTACAGAGCTCCTATATACCCTGTACCCAATTTCTCCTATTACTAACATCTTACATTAGTATGGTATATTTATTACTTAATGAGCCAATTTTGATCCATTATTAACTAAAGTCCATAGTTTATTCATACTTCTTTTGTTTAACCTAATGTCTTCTTCTGTTCCAGGACCCCATCCAGAATACCACATTACATTTAGTTGTCATGTCTCCTTAGGCTCCTCTTGAGTGATAGTTTCTCAGACTTTTCTTCTTTTTGGTGGCCTTGACAGTTTTGAAGAGAACTGGTGAAGTAATTTTTAGGATGCCCCTCTAATGGAGTTTGTAATTTGTCTAGTGTTCCTCTCACTAGACTGGGGTTATGGGTTTGGAATATCAAAGAGGTGTGGTGCCCTTTGCATCCGATCATATCAAGGTTACATACCATCAATATGATTTATCACTGAGCTCAGGTCGCATTGTAACTTGGCCCATGGGTAAGTATTCATTTCTGCTAAGGTCCATCAGCAAGCCAAAACTTGTTTCTCACAAGGAGAATAGTTATTTCACAGGATGGCAGGGCTTTGCTACAAAATCCTAAAGGTTTGCATTGTGATTCAGTTATACGTACTTGCCAAAGACTCCAAATATCATCTCTATCTGCCGCTTCAAGCATCACTGGATCAACTGAATCATATGACCCAAGTGGCAAAGTAAGTTGCACAGCAGCTTGGACTGTTGCAGAGACTTCTCTTCTCTCACTTGGTTTTATGCCTCTTTTTATTTAACAGTAGGAAGGGCCAGATGTAACAACTTATCCTTCACTTAGAAGTGATATCTTGATATACTCAACTCCACTGGACCCCTAGAAATTTCACTGAGGTAGAAGGCCTCTGAATTGGGGTGGATTTATTTTCCATCCTCTGACATGCAAATATCTTACCAATATGTGTACAGTAATTGGTACTTCCTGTCTACCAGGACTAATCAGCATATCATCATCAACGTAATAGACCAGTGTGATGTTCTGTGGAAGGGGAAGGGGATTTAGTCCCTGCAGACTAAATCATGACATAGGGCTGAAGGGTTGATATAACCTGTGGTGGGACAGTGAAGGTGTGCTGCTGACCTTGCCAGTTGATTCCTTCCGGTGGTCTTTTTCAACACATATAAAGGAAAAAGCATTTGCCAGATCAATAGCTGCACACCAGGTACTGGGAAATGTGTTGATTTGCTCAACAATGAAACCACATCTGGAATAGCAGTGCAACAGGGATCATCACATAATCGGATTTACAAAAATCCAGTCATGCTCCAAGATCCATTTGTCTTCTGCACATGCCAAATAGGTGAGTTGAAAAGGGATGTGATGCGTATCACAACCTTTGCAACTTTCAAGTTCTTGATAGTGGTACTAATCTTTGCAATCCCTCCAAAAATGTGGTATTGTTTTCGTTTACATTTTTATAGGTAGCAACAGTTCTAGTGGCTTCCATTTGTCCTTTCCTACAGTAACAGCATTCACTCTACAGGTCAGGGGACCATTGTGGGGATCCTGCCAGCTGCTGAGCATGTCCATTTTTTATGCATTCCGGAACTGGGGAAATAACCACAGGTCGTGTTCAGAGACCCACTGGGCCTAATGCAAGATGAACCTGAGCTAAAATTCCACTGATAATTTGACCTTCACAAGCCCCTACTCTGATAGGTAGATACTACAGTGATATTTTGGGTTTCCATGAACTAGGTCAAAGCCACTGTCTACTAAGCCCCAAAAGTCTGGTTATTTCCTTTCCTCCAATGAACAGTCACTCTTGTTGATGGCTATAGGACCCTGTGGGGAAGGCTGGGGAAAAAATTAACACTATACATTTTTGGCACTGAAGTAGGGTCCTTCCTCAAGAAGATCTGGCCTGCCCTTCAGAGTTCTGGGTATGTAAGTTGGCTCAAGCCTGGGAACTGATTGAGGGGCTGTGACTTTCTGTTTCAGTAACACAAGTTAGGGTTTCTGTTCATAGACCCAGAACTCTTCTGCTAATCTATTTTTTGGCTGCGCTGTGCAGCTTGTGGGATTTTAGCTCCCTAAGGATTAAACCAGGGCCCTCGGCAGTAAGAGCACTGAGTCCTAACCACTGTACCACCAGGGAGTTCCCAGAACTCTTCTGCTTATAAAGACCAAGTAAGAATTTAGTAATTATCCATCTATTTCTTTTCTAGGGACACCATGATCAACTAGCCAATACCACAGGTCTCTGCGAGTCAGACAATTCTGATTACTGCTTTGGCTCAGCTGTCCATTATAGCAACCACACTGGTACCTACCTGCCACCCTGAGATCCCATCATCACCACTGCATTTAAGAATCTCAGTTTGATAACAGGTTCCATTGTAAGATACATCTGAATACAGAGAGGAGCAATTGCAGATCTCTTCAAGGGTGCTGGAACTCACTTCACAAATTACTTCTCATAGTCATGTTGATGGGTAATGTCCTCTGGACCCTCCTGAGGTGGGTGAGAAAGTCTTACATGATAAATCAACTCTAAGATTCCCATCTTCCCAAGACTTTGGAGATCTTCCTCTACAGTAACCTAGGCAGTTCTGGCACTTCAACTTCATTTAGTGTAGGCACTTTTGGGTGGAAGGAAGTCAAGTGATCAATGGTGTTTTCGCTCAGTTTCTTCTCACAGTGGGTCCATTGGGCTCTGAAAGCCATCTTGTGGTTATTTTCTTAGTTCCATGGGTACAATTGGAAGAGACATACTCCGCAAACAATCAAACAAACTTAATCTTTTTCTAACCCTTTGATGTAAAATGTATCTGCTTTGTAGGCTCTTATCAATAAATTCAGCCTAATAGTATTTTACAAGCCTTCATCTTTATCCCTGTATTAGTTTCCTAGGGCTGTTACTGCAAAGTACCACAAACTGAGAGGCTTAAAACAACAGCAATTTATTCTCACAGTTCTTGAGAGTAGATATCTGAACTCAAGTTGTCAGCAGGGCCACGCTTCTCCTGCAGGCTCTTTGGAATAACCTTTGTCTTTTCCTAGCTACCAGCAGCTCCTGTCATTTCTTGGCTTCCAACTACATCACCCCAATCTCTGTCTCCATCTTCACATGTCCTAATTCCTTCTGTGTCTATATATGTCTGCACCCTCTCTTCTTATATAAGGATACCACACATTAGATTTAGGACCCACTCTAATCCAGCAGGACCTCATTTTACCTGATTACATCTTCAAAGAACCTATTTCCAAATAAGGTCACATTGCATTTCCAGTTGGAGAATGAATTTTAGGGGACACTAGCCATCCCACTATAATCCCACACCCTTAACATCCATACAAAATTTGACTGTATATTCTCTTGTGTGCTCTGAATTTTTTTAGCATGTGTATTTTACTTTTTCAAATAAAATTAAAGCAGAAAACTCGCCACACTTCTTTACCATAAAATGCAAGTATTCTTTTCAGCCATTTTCTCCCTTTGATGCCCATTACTACATAGTCTCCCTATATTGGTTTCCTTGTCTTGCCCTTCTCCAACCTTTTCTCTAACTGCAGACAAAATAATCTCCTTCCGATCTTTCAAGGAGGATCAAACACAAAGTTCCTCGTCAGCTGAAGGAGGATTTTCAAGATCTGGTCTCCAGTACCCTTCTTCCAGGTTCATCTTTCAATAAAACCCCATTATGAACCCATTTTACCCCAGAACCCCTTGTAGGTTTCCGAACTGCCCAAGCCATTCCCTTCCTCCATACTTTGGCCCTGCACTCTTTGCCCCTTGCACCTATGACTGCTGCTCATCTTTAGCAGCTACTCTGCTATTCCCTCCCTGGACAGGAAGCATTTTTGTCTTCTCATCTTTGAAGTCTGTTAATATTTTCCCTTTGCTCTTGCTCCTCCTAAATCAAATTTCCTATTGGTTTTTTAAAAAATAGATTTATTTTATTTATTTATTTATTTATTTTTGGCTGCGTTGGGTCTTTGTTGCTGCAGGCTTTCCCTAGTTGTAGTGAGTGGGGGCCACTCTTTGTTGTGGTTTATGGACTTCTCACTGCAGCAGCCTCTGTTATTGTGGAGCATGGTCTCCGGGCTTCGGTAGTTATGGCACGAGGGTTCAGTAGTTGTGGCTTGCAGGCTCTAGAGCGCAGCCTCAGCAGTTGTGGCACGCGGGCTCAGTAGTTGTGGCTTGTGTGCTGTAGAGCGCAGCCTCTGCAGTTGTGGCATGCAGCTCAGTAGTTGTGGCTCGTGGGCTAGCACAGGCTCAGCAGTCGTGGCTCAGCAGTTGTGGCACGTGGGCTCAGTAGTTGTGGCTTGCAGGCTCTAGAGCGCAGGCTCAGTAGTTGTGGCACGTGGGCTCAGTAGTTGTGGCTTGCAGTCTCTTGAGTGTGGGCTCAGTAGTTGTGGCTCGCAGGCTCTAGAGCACAGGCTCAATAGTTGTGGTTTGTGGGCTCTAGAGTGCAGGCTCAGCAGTTGTGGCACATGGCTCAGTAGTTGTGGCACACGGGCTTAGCTGCTCAACGGCATGTGGGATCTTCCCAGACCAGGGCTCTAACCCGTGTCCCCTGCATTGGCAGGTGGATTCCTAACCACTGCGCCACCAGGGAAGCCCCCCAAATTTCCTATTTGAAAGAATGTAGTCCAACAACACACACACACACACACACACACACACACACACACACACACGGTGCTGCGCTGGCTCACCAGTTGGGTAGGACCGTGTCCCCCTTCTCACGGAGGGGATGGCTGTTAACTCAGCTCTGGAGCGACAAGCCCGGCACCACGCCGAAGGCCAGAGCCCGCCGGGCTCCAGGCTCGGGGCTGGGTGGTGACGGCATCGCCCATGGGAGGCCGGGGAAGCAGCACATCACCCACTTGGACCACATTCCTCGCTCTACAGCCGAGGAACCTCTGGCGGAGGGCGAGGCTCCGAAGCCCAGAGCGACACTGTAAGGCGCCCAAACACATTCGTACCCTTCACGCCCCAGGCCGGCCCTCTTCCTCCTCACCGAGGCCGAGTCCCGCCGCCCGTCCAGCGCTTCCTCTCCCTCACGCCCGGGGACTCGACGACAAGGAGCTGCCGCGACTCTTAGGTCAATGACCGCGCGCTGGGAACTCTGGGGCTGGCCGGCGGCGCGCGGGGGTGGAGCAAGCGCAGTAGTGTTTCGCGTGGGCGGTCCTCTCGGGCGGCTCGGCCCGCGCAGGCGCATGCGCAAGCTCCGCGTCGCGGGACTCCCGGCCGTCGCGGGCCGCTCCCCCTCGCCGCGGGTCAGAGGTCGCGGGGCGGGCGGTGGTGACGTGTGCGGAAGCGTTCTGTGAACCGTCGGTAACCGGCGGGCAGCAGAGCTGCAGCGGCGGCCACGGCCTGGCGCCCCGACGGGAGGGGCTCCGGATCGCTGGGAGGCGGCCAAACCCCTGCGGCGCCGCCGCCGCCGGCGGAGGCCCCATGAGTCGGGGGACGATGCTTCAGCCCGGAGCGTGGCCGGGGGAGAGCTGTGCCGAGAAGCCGGCGCGGGAGGCGGGGGCCGCGGCGCTTGAGGGCGAGAAAGCGGTGGCCGGGGGCCAGCCGCGAGTCGCGGTGCGGTGCCCGGCCGAGCAGTGAGTTCGGGGCGCGGGGCGGGGACGGCGGGAGCGGCGTGGGGCCCCGGGCTCGGCACCCACGGGCGGGCGTGGAGTGGGGTGAGGTGGCCGGGGGAGGAGCCGGCGGAGGGCCCTTCGCCCCCTTGTTTTTAAAGTAAGGTCGTCGGTGAAGACACTTTTGTATCCAGTGTGTCCGATGACAAAAGTTTTTCCGGAAGGCGCGTTTTAAAATTCTGGTTATCCAGTACCCTCCCCCGCCTTTTTGACATTTCCATATCTCCAAAGCTAAAGAAAGCTCCAGCAACTTGGGAAACAGACTCCAGAAGCGTATTATCTTATAACCCACTCCATTAGCGCTTCCCCCCAACCTGTCGCGGCAAGGGGCTGAGGTTGTCGCTGTCACAACCCCAGGAAAGCTGAGCCACGCGACCTGCTTGTTCTTGGAAGGCAAGTCTGCGCTTGATGAGCGTCCCACCTGTTGGACAGACTTTGGACGGAGTCTGCCCCAATTCTTTTGCCCGTTAGCTGCTTAACTAGATGTCCCCAACCGCCTTGATTTTTAAATACGAAAGGCAGTGCTGCTTAGATCAATTCCTTATTGAACGGTAAAGGCGGCTGCGTACATCGGAAGAGTTTATAGTTTCTGCAAGGATTTGGGGGCAGGGGTGGAAGCAGAATATAAACTTGAAGGCTGAAACTTTTCTGCACTTTCAAGTTCTAGTCACATATAAATGCTTTTGGAATTCCAAAATTGACGAAAGCACTCAGGTAACCAGTTTGACAGAGATCTTAATTGGCTGGGAAGTGTGCTTTTCCCCCCCATTTCCTAAAAAGGGGTCCTGGGGGAACTGTTATTGCAGATAATGTATTACAATAATTCTCGCTTGCATGGCTCTTTATCGTGGGCTTTGACCTTCTCCTTGAGCACCCAAGCCCCTTGGGATGGTATTATCCACACTTAATGGGTTAAGATTTAGAGCAGGAGGTCTCAAACTCCTGCCCCCAGGAGCTAGGCAGGTGTCACATGGGTTCCTGGAGAGCTGAGTCCTATGGGGACAGGGTCCACTAAGTTCCAGCCTATAGAAGATTCCAGATATTCTGACTTTTGTTTGAAATGTCCTGATTTTTATTTTATTTTTAAATTACATCCAGGTGTTTCACTTTTATTTTTTAAAATTTTTTGTCTGTGCCACACGGCTTGCAGGATCTTAGTTCCCCCGCCAGAGATTGTCACCACTGGACTTCAAGGGAATTCCCCTGATTTTTAAATAGTAGCCTTTTATTTTTTAATTGAAACCACTGTGCAGGCCCATGTGAGCAGATGTGGCTGCAGTTTTGCTCCCTGGGTTTGAGCCCTACCTAAGACTCTGCAGCGGGTGAAGTTCGGGTGCGCATGGGGGTGGTCTTTGCCTCTGCCCCTTCCCAGCCCGTGCTGGTTCCTGCCTGCGGCTTCCAGGCTGACTGCTGCTGCCGCACTTAGGCCCCGGTGGTCTCAGCTGTGCTCCCCACCTAGCGGCCCTGGCCCTCAGATGCTGTTTCTCAGCCTCAGCTGTGTCGTGCCCTCCTGGGAGATGCAGAAACTTTGAAGTCCGAACCACAGTCCCCCAAATACACAGAGTTATTTGGCAAGCTTTTCTGCTGGATGTGGTTCCCAGAGTCTGAGCACCTGGGGAAATGGGTCATGGTGCAAAAGGAACACTCTTCCCTGACGAAAAGGTTTTGTGGCACAGGTGCCTCTTCTCTCTACTGTCAGTAGAATTATGGGCGTGGAGCTGAAGGGAATGTCAACAACCCAGCCTAGGTTTGTCATTTTATCGGTTAGGAAACTGAGTTGCAGATTTGATAGGTGCAGCTTGGCCAGGAAGGCGCAGGGAGTAGGTTTCAGGGCCAGGTTCCCTGATGCCTGGGTGGGGACCTCCCCCCATGTCTTTCTGGCTTTCTCAGCAAAACTAGGTAGAGGGCCATGACATATAATCATGCAGACTTCACTTTTTTTTTTCTGGAATAAATATTCCAATTTGCCGTTTATTTACTAGCTTAATTTCTTTTTCTTCCTATTTTTGTTGTCTTTGATGATCTCATTCTCTTTTAACTCTCATAAGAGAGCAAGGGGGAGCCAGGGAAAGGAGGTGAAGATAACTTCAAATATCAGCTTCTGAACGTCGTATCTTACGTTCTGGGCTTCCTTGTTTATTATACGGGCAGTGGGGCTACTTCTCATTGCACTCTGATATTTTCTTAAGGGCTAGAGAAACTGTACTGCAGCATATAAACATTGCCATTACATAGTTTGCAGTATAATGTGTGCACATCAGTTCTTACATGATGATATATGCAGCCTAATAGTTGAGTGTAGATATAAATAAATTGTGTAATAATGCCTGAACTAGGTCCTAAAATAGTTTTTGAATCTTGTGCTGTTCTGTCATTGGAGCCAAATCCCTTCTTTCCACCCAGAAAGTTAGGTTTGACCTGCACAGGAATTGAGTAAAATATTTGCATCTGGAAATATGAAACACCATAAAATGCAGATGTTTTGAGATACCCTGCAGAGTCATTTTAATTCATTCAGTGGATAGAAATTATGAATACAGATCACAGCCCAACTTTTGTAGCCATTATATTGTACATCCGGGCTGTGACTCTGAGAGGTGCAGTGAAGGGTAGGGGAAGGGATGGCTCATTTCCTACAGGCTGTACTGTAGGACACAAATTCCTTGTGACCAAGCTCACTGTGTTTTGCAAGGGAGAGAAATAGTGGGGAAGAAAGATATAAAAATCATATGGATAAGCTACTTCCTAAATCTCTTTACTTCCTTTCCTTTCTTTCCTTTTTCTTAGTTCGCTTGAGAGCTGTGGTTGGCTGACATCCCTTGGACAGGCCCTAGGGATGGCTCACAAGATGATTCAGTGTCCCTTTTGAGGAAGTATTAGGTCAGACCAGGTTCAGTTGACTTGTTTGGACATTACCTCCCTCCTATCAGCAGGTCTCCTATACTCCATCCCCTGCTCACCTGACCCATACAGTTGAAACTTATGCTATGTCACTTCTTCCTCTTAGCTAAGCTAGTACTACAGTCCTTGAGGACCAGGATGGTCCTGGGACATGGTTGGTGGCCAGGCTAGACATGCTTAGGGAATTGAGAAGTGAGACTACTCTGTGGTCCTTCTCTGTCTGCCTGACGGTGGGACAGGGTTTGAATCTGGGGTCCACAGGCTGGCTGTGTGTAGGGGGGAACATGATGTGTCTGTGTACCCCTCTGAAGTGGAAGGCAAAATCATGAGTGTATTTATGTTTTTCTGGACTGAGGTTCTGAGGAAAGCTGTGGATTCTCAGAAGGGCTGTGAACAACAGACTGTGAAGCCATTGTCCTCGGGTGTTGCTAAATGTGCTATTGTGCGAATGTGTTTTCCCACCCACCTTAGCAGCCCGGGGGAGTGGGGTGGCTGTCTTTGATGGGGTAACAGCGACTCCCTCCTGCCCCTTCCCCCTCCTGGATGTAGAACCTGCTTCAGAGCTGGGATGCATCTGAGAAACCTGCTTGTTGAGGGTGTCTTGGTTGTCCCCAGACTCCTCTGGAAGTCACGTGGAATAGCCCGAGCCAGTCATGGAAAGTCCACTTGCAGATCGGAGGTGGAATTTCAGCCTGGGTGCCGGGACTTTCCCACATTTGATGTGTTGTTCACTCATCTCTACAACCGCTAAGAGGTGGAGAAAGGCTGGGTTGAGTGGTCTTTGCTTTTCCTGTGCCTGTGTGGGATGGTGCGTGGTGTCACAGTGGTTGACACTTTCAGCAACACTGCCTGGGCCATTAGTCTTCTAGGACAGGCCAAGTTAAGCATGAACTGCTGCGTTCAAGTCCAGAGAGCTGAACAGAGTCATACTCAGTTTAGCTTTTTTAGATAACTAAGGGAAGCTTAGTGCAAATGTTCATAACGGTGAGTGATTAAAGTGCTGTCTTGTTAGCTTTGCATATATGTTAGAATTCACTTTTTCATATCATGTGTTTACTTGTATCAGAAATTGAAAAACTGGCTTCACAGAAATGTCTTCTGCTTCACTGAGCCCTGTGTTTTTCGCTTATAGCTTTTGTTTTGGGGAGTAGTGTAATTTTGTCTACATGTAGTAAGCACTTTAAAATTAAGTTTTCAAACATTTATTGTTATCCAGGTCTTTGAAAAGAGCAAGAGGAATAATAATAATTTAGTAGACAATGTCATGTAACCTACTCAATGGTGTATATTGCCTTAATATTGAGAGTAAAATAATTCATCTCTGAGAGAAAATGGGAGCTCGAAAATACTTTAAAGTAACATTATGGTACTAAACTAATAATTTTCTAAGTAGAAATTATTAGCATTTTGGTTTTAAAATTTAACTTGACTGTGTACTTGAGTATGACTCACATGCCAGGGTCCGCAAGAAATCAAGTCAGATTTAAGACTTTTACTTTTCTTTTTTTTCTTTCTTTTTTTTTTTTTTTGCGGTACGCAGGCCTCTCACTGTTGCGGCCTCTCCCGTTGTGGAGCACAGGCTCCGGACGCGCAGGCTCAGCGGCCATGGCTCACGGGCCCAGCCGCTCCGCGGCATGTGGGATCTTCCTGGACCGGGGCACGAACCCGTGTCCCCTGCATCGGCAGGCGGACTTTCAACTACTGCGCCACCAGGGAAGCCCAAGACTCCTACTTTTCTTTACTACTTTTCTAGTGATGGGTATGTTTTCTAGAAGGAAACTTTTTGCTGTGGTGATCATTTGAGCCTGTGGACTTCAGTGGCCTCTTTGTGCTAAATGGTGGACACGCCTCATCCCTACCCCAACTTGACACACACAAAAGATTGCCCAATTTCTGAAACTGGTCAGCATCAAGGATTTTATCTTATCATATATCCCCTTTCCTTGCATTGTTTCACTGTCTTCCCTTCCCATGACAAAAATTTAAACTTCTAGCTATTTCAGATTCCCAACTTTAAATATAATTTCTTTTTGTTGTTATTTTCAGCTTTAATATTTTGATACTTAAAAAAGTTAAAGCAGAAGTTTATTGAGTGAAGTATTTTCTTAAATAAAATTATTTTAATTTTTCTTGCTTTCATATATCTCTCTCACTTTCCAGTTGATGGTCCTTATGTTGGATGAATATTTCATTTTGGCTGTTAAATGTCTTATTTTCTGATCATATTGATTGAGCTTTATTGCTTGAACTTCTAACTTATCTTCTCTCCAAGGAGATAACAGTGGCTTTTAAAAGCCATATTATCGTTTCCCTGGTGGCCTTGGCAAGTTAGCAAATGTCCTTGGCCACATGTCCTTGGTGGCCATGGAAGCTGGCAAACGTTTGTGCAGGGAATCTGAATGAAATCTAGTGTGGCTACAGTAATTTGAATATACCCCAGGCCTCCCATTCCTCAATTTCTGCCTTACTTCTTTTGTATCTCTTGAGTCACTGCATTTCTATTACCAGTAATCTCCCTTTCTGCTCTGTCTTCCTTTTGCATTTAGTCTCCTTTGCGTCCCTTTCCTGTTGGTCTTTGGAGGAATTTGTATTTGTGGCTGTGCAGAGAGATGCTTGTTTAGAGAACCTCCTCTGGGCACTGGTGTTGCCATTGCACTTTGTTTATTTTGTAGATTAGAAAGGAAGGAGACGAGTGCATGTGAATATGCCTGCCCGTAGCCACAGAATTGGCTTGACGTGCGAATAGATTCATAGTCTGTTAGAACTAAGAACTGGAAGAGGAACCATGTAGATCATTTAGGTCTTGTCTGGTCTTCTTGTTTTGAAGATGAGAAAACTGAGGCCAAGATTAGGGAAGTGGCTTCCCCAAAGACATGCTTCTGATAATGATACTGTGAAAATGATTCACTTACATGCCTGTTTTATAGGATCAGAATTTCTCTCCTATTTGATAACGCTAGGAAGGAGGCCAAAGGATAACATTAAACTATTGAAAAAAGACCTTAACACATTTAGTCACTTTTTATTTTAAGCATTTGATGTATAGTCCCTGCGAGTCTGGTTTCTGTTTGCTTTTAACCCTGGCACGGGCTCCATGGGTGACATCACACCTGTTACTTGAAATCTCACTGGGGTTAGAGCACATGGAAAGTACCTTTTCCCTAGTATGTCCCCTCAACCTCACAACGTTAAAAAAGACAGGCACACACGCCCCATCACCTTTACGTGGAGAGAAGAAAAGGAAGAAAGGAATAAGAAATGATCTTACTACTACTCTACACGAATGGATGTAGCATGAAAATTAATAAGGCTAGCTAACGTTTTTGAGTGCTGAGTATTTATGCGTCTGTTTTCACAGCAGTCTCTTGAGGTGAGCGCTCTTACTGTCCTTTTTTTTTTTTTTTTTTTTTTTTTGCGGTACGTGGGCCTCTCACCGTTGTGGCCTCTCCCGTTGCGGAGCACAGGCTCCGGACGTGCAGGCTCAGCGGCCATGGCTCACGGGCCCAGCTGCTCCGCGGCATGTGGGATCCTCCCGGACCGGGGCACGAACCCGTGTCCCCTGTATCGGCAGGCGGACTCTCAACCACTGCGCCACCAGGGGAGCCCTTACTGTCCTTTTTACAGGTGGATACATTTAGGTGGTGAGAAGTGTGGTCACTTGAGTTGCATGGTTATACGTATGGCTAGTGAGGAGTGGTTGAACCCTGGGTGACTCCAGCCATGGCACCCCCAGCGAGGCCACCCACACGGCATGTGCCCTGAGGTGGTAGGTGGTAAGCCATTCGTGCCGGGCCATGGATGGAGCCGATCACAGGTATGAAAGCACAGGCTAGAGTCGGTCAGGTGTTTGGACAGAAGTGTGGGTGTGTGTAGGGCAATCACAGAATACAAGCTAGAGTGGTGGGACGGGTCCAGATTTAGACTTCCTTGCTTATATGGGAGCCATTGAAGGGTTTCAGAGGGGTGGAGGGTATGTTAGTGCCCAGCTCAGTCTCTGTCTCAGCGGCCCTTCTTCTGTCTCTTGTTCCCTCTCACTTGGTCCCCTTTCCTCCGGCTGGGCTGATGCACGCGGAGCTGGGGGGCTGAGGGAATCCAGGGTGTGAGTACGTCTCTCGAGTCGCTCACCCGGTTCCTTAGTAACTCCTCTGTCCTGTGTCCAATGTCCAGGGTGCCTGGAGCCTCCTGTCTTGTGTGAGGAGTGGGGGTGTGCTGTCATGGGGAGGGAGTACTGGGAATTGGGGGTCTGATCTCTCCTGATGTGTACACCAGCCAGTTTCCTTGTGTTCAGCCCTGGGTGTCTCCTATACCATCTGAAGCACTTGGCACCTCCAGTTCCTGAGCCTTACTGGGGCCCTGCAGGGTGTACTGGTCTTCCCTTCCAGCAGGTGCCCCTCCACTAGCCTCGAGGCTTACCCCGTCCTCCGTCCCTTCCTACCCCTTCTTCCACTTTTGGACGGTTTGGGCTTTCACATGTCTTGTGGTTTCAGCAAAGATAGAGTTGGCACTTCTCTTTCCCATCATTGTCACGTTGTGGTGTATCTTGAGGGGAAAACGAGGCATCTTAAAACTCAGAAGTCCCGTTTTTCATCCTTGTCTGGCACCCAGTGGGGTCTTCTCCCTTTCTAGGACGTAGTAGGTTCTTGTTAGCTCACTGAAGGAGCCTAGAGACTCTTTTGGGAGCTGTTGTGCTAAGTCCCAGTGAAAGTATGCGGGGTGCCAGGGATGTGCTCGGCAGAAGGAGGGTGGCTGCTTGCGTGTGGGCCTCAGGGACCAGGAGGGGCCTGAGGGAGGTTTTGTAGCTCTGGAGACTTGTAAATCTCCTATCCTTGTTTTTAGAGTAGCTCTTGTAAAATTTGCTTGTGACATACTAAAGTTGGCACTTGGCCTGCACTCCTGTATACTTTTATTAGCACCATCTCCAGCATGGCATGGCTTCACTGATAAGATGCACGCTAAGATGCTCACATACGTGAGGCATTAAAGACGTTACATTTAAAATGGCCTCAGAGCCATGCAGCCAGTGGAGTGGTGTAGAATGTCTCATTTAAAGTAAAAAACTGAATTGGAATGCTAGAAACATAAGTCTAAGATAAAAGACCCATATTTTATCAGACTGTCATCATGTAATGTGAAAAAGTTAAACTTTGCGTGTCATAAATTTTTTCAGCAGTTGCATGTTGTGATAAGAGGGAACTTGTCAGTGCAACAAATTTTTGAAATGTCTAACTTGGTATGATTTCAGCGAGGAGGACATGTATCGTGCGGCGGATGAAATAGAAAAGGAGAAAGAATTACTTATACATGAAAGAGGGTCATCAGGTATGTTTGGAATTGTTTTCTTTATAGAGTTCCTACTGTTTATAGTAGAAAATGCAGTTACATCGGTATATCCATTTCCATGAAATATTGAGATGTACTTCCTAGGAAACATGCGTGTGCGTGTGGTCTTATCTGTATTGGATTATTCATTTTGCTGAGGTATGTTTGGGGAATACTGTTTCCTGAGGTTTTACAGTTTTAATGCAAATACTTCCCCTGTGTTCTTTACATTCATATGGTTTTTGCACCCCTGAGGCTTTGTTTAATCTCTTGACACCACTCTCTCTCAGTTCTTGACTTGCTGATATTCTTAGAGGGAGAGTTTGGGTTTGAAGGGCATTTTTCATTTCAAGTGGAAGGACTTACTGAGAAGCCTGCTCTCCGGGTCTTTGCGTGCAGAAGGCCACATGAATTTGATTAACTGATAAGGAAGAACGGTCATGGAACTGAGAGCACTAATTCTCCTGTCATTTCATGATCTTGTGTCCATGCTTCTGCTCAGTCGTGCCTGCTCTGCTCGCCCCACCAGGGCCCGTGGACCCACGGCTGCAAGGCTGAGCCTCTGCTGGGGGCACGGCCGGCGGGGCTGTGTGTGGAGAAGTGCCCCCTTCCTTCCCTGCTAGCCTCGTGCGGGAGCCCAGTGGAGATGCTCCGAGTTGGGGGTATGCCACAGATGGTTCACAGGGGGCACTTTCTTGTGCACCACTTGTGTGATGTGTGTGTTCTGGTTGAAGAACTAGCTCCTGTTTGTCGTATGGTTAGCAAAGCATTATACGTGTAATTAGGAACAAAAGATACAAAGTGGGGTCTTCGATGATAATTTTTGAGTCTTCCTCACAAGGAGTTGGTGGAACTCTTCACTGTGGTAGCCAAGGGAGATGTTATGGTCCCCCATAACCTTCAGAGGATGCTCGAATCTTCTGCTGCAGTTGCACACAGTTCACCTCGGATTCAGTCCTTAGCAGTCATATTCCTGAGGAGAAAGTGCTTCTTCAGCCATGGTTTATTCCTGCTGTGTGTGCAGGGGCCCCTTGCTTTCTCGCTCACTCTGCAGGCTCTCTGTTGGAATTCTCCTCTGCCCCCCAGGGAAGGCCTGTGCAGGTGCTCTGGCTTTTCAGGGGACCTTGTCTGAGGCCTTGTCCAGCTTTAGTCTGAGGTCAGAATGGATCCCTTTATACCCTGAATCTCAGTCCTCCTGGGTTCATGGCCCTTCCCGCAGTAACATCCTGTAGAAGTGCCTCTGGTGGGAAGCTCTGTCCGTATAAAAATTTCTTTATTTTACTTTTCTTGAATAACCCCAGATGAATTTTTGTTTTTTCTTATTTTCTTGATGATTTTATTGCATTGTCTTCTGGTTTCTCTTGTAGTTGAAAGTACTGCAGTCAGTCCGATCCTTGGAAATCTGTCTTTCTCTGTCTTCTCTTTGTCTTCAGTGTCCTACAGTTTCTCCTTGAGGTTTCTTAAGTATGGATTTTTTTTTTTCTTTTAAACATTTTGCTTGGGATTTTTTTTTTTTACTTTTTGAATCTGAGGATGGCTAGTTTTCATCAGTTCAGGAGAATTCTCAGCCACTATCTTTCTGAATATTGCCTTTTTCCTATTCTCTCTACTTATTCCTTTCATAGCTCTAATGAGGTGTTTGCTAGCTTTCATTCAGTCATCCAGGTCCCTCTGTCACACACCCTTTCAAATGTTTTCTGACTTTCAGCCTCTGTTGCATTCAGGACAGTTCCTTCGGGAATATTTTCTTTTTCTTTCTTTTTTGGAAAAGTTCTATTTCCCCTCTGAATTTGCTTGGTCTTTTTTTTGATAGTGTATTGCTCTTTGCTCATGTTTTTATTCCTTCCTTTAAGCATTTTGAGCGTACACTTTCAGGCCTGATAATCCCATTATCTGAAAATCCTGGCAGGCCTAATTATGCCAGTTGCTATTTTTCCTTATTTCTTGTTTCTTCAGGGTTTGAATTCTAAGCTCAGCTTTCGTGTGTCTGTGTAGAGTATATGCAGCCTGTCTTGAGTGTGAGAGGATTTGGCCTTGTTTCTGCCAGGCACCCAGGGAGTCACCTGCCTTGGGCCACGTTAGGTTAATTTCTGGGTTTGAGCTTCCAGGGTCTTGCAGCTAGTGTGAAGTCACACCCTGGCCCTGTGTGAGAGCCGGCCCGTGGTTATGAATTCTCAGCGGAGGCTTCCTCTCTCTCCGAGTCAGAGCCCAGGCCAAGGCAGAGAGTTTTTTTATGCTCTCTCTTTGTTAGTGAAAAGCTTTTTTTCACCTTGTCCAGGCAGGGGTCAGCAAACTATAGCTCCCTGGCCAAATTTGACATGGCCCCTGGTTTTGTAAATAAAGTTTTATTGGAACTTCTTGGTTTACACATCACCCATGGTGATTTTCATGCATAGTAAAGTTGAGTAGTTGTGAGAGAAAACTTGACACCCTCAAAGCCTACGTTACTTACTCTCTGGCCCACCAGAGAAGAAGTTTGCGATTCTTGCCCTAGCCTCTCAGTTGAGAGCCCCAGCGTTCTGGAGGGGTTCAGTTTTAACTTCCCATCCTCTGAGAGTCTGAATCCTTGTCTTTGTCACCATATGGTGGTTAAGGAACAAACCTCTTGGTTAATTTGGCTTCTGGTTGCCACTCTGATTTTCAGCTTCCCCCTTTGTGTTTTTTTTGTGCGTTTGTCTTTGTGGGGTTTTTTTGCCACTAGAAATGTTCTTTCCTGGGAACAGTAATCAGTCTGTGTTGGATGCAGTTAAACAACGCAAGGAACTGTTGTGTACTTAAACCGCTCGAGGTCAGGCACTGCCTGTCCTGTGTCTCCGGCTTCTAGCCTGGAGGATGGCATGCGGTGGCTGTTGGAGTCCTCCTCCCAAAGAATGGTGGCAGGATGGGACTGAAAGTATAATTTTGATGCTAGTGCTTTGTGAGTATCCATTTTCCACCCTCAGCTGTGTCCCGCGGACCTCTGATTCAGCACAGGGCTGTGGCTTGCGGCTTGGCCTCTGAGCCCACTGAGCCTTCTGCCTTCTCCCCTCAGTCCTGGGGTGTGGCCTGCCTCCCTGACCAGGGGCCGAGTCCTGTCTCGGTGCACACAGGAAGAGGACTGCAAGTGAGGAGAGTGGCAAGGCTGGACCTTCTTCCCGGGAGGCCCTTCCTGAGCTGGAAGCATGCTCTGCCTCGTGGCAGAACGTGCCCCGCTAAGTGTCCTCAGCTCTGGACATTTGTAGTTCCTCAAGGTTTGTGGGGAGGTGAGTAGGAAGGCGATAAAAGGGAAATCTTCCCTCCACTAGATAAGACACTCAAACAGTGTTTATTGACTTCAGACAATGACTGGTTTGTATTTGAGGGTTGGCTCTGCAGCGGTGGTATTTGTGGTCTCCGTGTATTATGCTCTGGGGTCTGTTTCACCTTTAAGCCAGTCCTGACTTATGCCACAGATAAATGTATCTGTTATCTGTATATGTGTTATTTTCCCTTTTGTATAAAAGGTTTGTTTTCCTTGTGAAAGGATTTACCATGAGATTTTTAAAACAGGCGGTTCTTACATTTTTTGTTTTTCAAAAAAATTGGTTTACCTGAACTGCAAACAGGGATTAGGGGCTCCTCCTGGGCCCCTGCATCAGTCATCCCTCATCTGTCACACCCTGTGTGGTGAGTACCTGTGGTCCTTTCTTCTTCAGTAGTCTCTAAACACATTCAGGACAGAATCTGGGGCTTTAACGTCTTCTTACCCCCCGTTCCTAGCTCAAAGCTTGGCACATACTAGACACGCAGCAAGTGTTTATTGAATTGAGCTGAATATAACATCTTTATTTTGTGTTCAGCTTCCTCCTGAGTAGATATGTTGTAAGGTACTTCTGTGTTTATATCCCGATTTCTTTGCTAACATTTACTTCTTCAGTATTTTAAAAAGGAAGTCAAGAGATGCCTGGGAATTTACCTCTTTCTTCCTAGAACAGACATACGCGTGTGTGTGCATACGCACGTGCCACAAAATCAAATCTCAAACCTCACAGGTTAAACAAGGAAGTTTAAAGGCCATTTTTTTACTATATCGTTTGATCATAAGTTGTATTTTTTAATTTGGGGGGATGTGTTATTAGAGTCAGACGAGGTCTGTGGTTCAGCTGATGTTGAGAGCTCCATTAACTTCTGGCTGATTATCAACAGTTTATAGCCTTTTGGGATCAAGGCGGGATATAACTAAATGGAGACAATTAAATATACTTTTGTAATAGAGGTCTTATCTCTTTGTATAATAGATGTAAAAAACAAATTACAAATCATTAGATGTATCTTCTCAGAGCTTAGACTGCTGCGTATTTAATGTGAACATTATTCATGGGCACCTGGGTCCGTGTGGTTACAGGTGCTGAGGGCACAGCTGAGAAACAAAACAAAGCCCCTGCCCTCAGGGAGCTCATGTTTTGTCGTGTGTGTGTGTGTGTGTGTGTGTGTGTGTGGTGTGTGTGTGGTGTGTGTAGGGGTGGGGAAGGCAGGGTGCAGAAAAAGAAATATGTCAGGTGTTGATCAGTGCTAATAAGAAAAACAAAACCGTGTAAGGGGAATAGAGTGAAGGTGTGTGTGTGTGGCATTTTGATATCGGGCATCAGCGTCAAGAGGTGAGCAGAGACCTTCAGGGAGCGAGGAGCGGGTGCCCCGCAGGTAGGGCAGGAACCGTCAGCGTGGGCAGTGGTGGGAGCTGAGGCCGGAAAGGCAGCGGGCGGCCCGGGCACGAGGCCCTTGTAGGTAGTGAGGGAGTAGAGTCGAGTGTGATGGGAGGCCTTGGAGCCCAGCGGTGGTGGGTAGCATCTGACTTACGTTTTAAATGCACCCCTCTGGCTGCCGTGTGGAGAATGGTTGGTAGGGTGTGGTGACAGGGAGGCCCACTGGGAGCCCTCAGTGGTCACCTAGGAGCGAGGTGCTGGAGGTCTGGACCAGGTGGTAGGCAGCAGTGGAATTCTGGATTTTGGGGGACCGCAGTGAGCGAGAAAGGAAATCTCAGGTAAAGCAGTACCATTATTCTGATGATGCTTTGTTTCATTGTTTCCCCCTCCCCACCCCCCCACCCCCCCTTTTTTTTATTCTTTAACAGAGCCCAGATTAAGTGTAGCTCCTGAAATGGATATCATGGACTATTGCAAAAAAGAATGGAGGGGAAATACGCAAAAAGCAACATGTATGAAAAAGGTATGATGCCTGGATGCACGCATTTTGAGTCTTTCCAATAGTCTATCATAAGTAATTATTTAATATGTCCTTTTGTATTTTTAGATGCTAGTTATGACAACTGCCACTAGACTATGTAATTATTGGTGTTCTAACGTTAGAGATGAGGAAACAGGCTCCAAAGATAAGGGACTTGTTTGGAGTCACAGTATTAACATAGAATCATAATCAGTTATTCAGTAACTTGATTTCTTTGGAAAACACATAAATGGCTCTGTGCTGTTCAGGGTTGGGCCAGCCATTGGTTGTCCTCTTGGGGTCATTTGGGAACACTGCCCTTCTGGCCTGGTGAGGTAAAAGGCGCAGACGTCATGCATCTGCTGTCCCCACTCAGCTTTCTTTCCATGTCCTCCAGTTCTAGGGGCCTGGACTCTCCTGTACCTTCTAAGCAGAGGGATCTGGAACTACTTCTTTTATTTAGGGCAGCAGTCCCCAACCTTTCTGGCACCAGGCACAGGTTTCGTGTAAGACGATTTTTCCACGGTCTCGGGAGGGGGATGGTTTCGGGATGATTCAAGCGCGTTACATCTATTGTGCACTTTATTTCTATGATTATTACATTGTAATACATAATGACATAATTATACAACTCACCGTAATGCTGACAGGAGGCGGAGCTCAGGTGGTAATGCGAGTGGTGGGGAGTGGCTGTAAATACAGATGAAGCTTCAATCGCTCGTCTGGCGCTCACCTCCTGCTGTGCGGCCCGGTTCCTAACAGGCCACAGACCGGTACCGATCCATGGCCCAGGGGTTGGGGACTACTGATTTAGGGCATCCCAGGAGCTGTCCCCCTTTCAGTCCCATTGCATAGATTGGTGACCCTGAGGTAGTCCTTCCAAGGCTGTGGGACATCAGGGATTCCCATGACACGGTCCCACTGTGGCTATGACTGGGTTGGGTCATTACTTGAGTCAGGCCCCTTGACCCACTCCCACTGCACAGCAGGTCGAGTGGCACATCCTACTGGTTCCCCCTCAAATGTATCCTGAATCCAGTGTTCCTTCGTAGATTGAAGTTGCTACTCCAGTTGACACTTGAAAAACACAGGTTTGAGCTGTTTGGGCCCACTTCTATGCAGATTTTTCCAATAAATATGGACTACAGCACTACATGCTGCATGGATGCAGAGGGCCGCCTGTAAAGTTACATGCGGGATTTTGACAGAGTTGGGGGCCAGCGGTCCAACTGCGCCCCACACGCGTACCCCGGCACCCCAGGCTGTTCAAGGCGTGGCCTTATCTGACTTCCTCCGAGCTACGGAAATGGCAGTTTCACCCTAATGCTTCTACCACCTCTTGTAACTTATGGATTATACCCTTTACTTATTTTTCTCTTGGGATTATTTATGTTACAAGTTTGAACGCACTTCTGGCACGTTAGAGATATTGACCTGTCATGTTTGATAGAAATATCTTTAAAATTTTTGTTTGTTTGTTTAGAACTGTACTGTTCAGGATTTAAGATTGTTAAGTATTTGAATATATTTGTTCTTGTCCTCAGAGCTTCATTTTGTAGAAAATGTTGTGCCCCTTTCATCAGGCACCTCAGCTGCCCATGCCTGCCCTGAAATGGGCTGACCATACTCGAATGCCACTGCCACTTTTGAAGCTCTGAGAGCCAGTGTCAGCCCTGTTTCCCACAAGTCTGGACTGTAGACTACTTGTGTCTCAGGCACTCGTTAGAGAGCTTCAGACAATGACACGACGTACCTGGGACTCTCAGTTCCTGCCAGAGCTTAAGAACGTTTAGATTTGTGTGGCCATCTGCTGAATATGCATATTGGCTACTTGTAGATTTTGTAAAAACCTCCAGCTCTGTATCAAAGTAGATAACCAGAGGCCAGGTATCTAAACTGTATTTTCTCATCTTCCCCAGAAATGCTTACACTGACATGCAACCTTATTTTTGGATCTCAGTCTCTTTAAAGGATCTCTTCTAACAGTTGGCACCTTCAAGCCTGTAATTGAAGATGTTTACTAAGTTATCCAAGTGTTCCATATTTTGGAACTCATGCTGAAGTCATTCCTCTTTGATTTCAGTTTGAGGTAAAGATATGACCCTATAGTTGGACCCTTCGGTGACCAAATAATCAAAGGCACATTAGTTAGAAAAGCATCCCATCGGGACCCGTGGCCGTCAGAGCATTTCTGGGCCTGATAACAGCTTGGATCTCTGTTATCTTTTAGTCCTTATTTGTCTGATTGTTTTGTTTTGGGTATTCATTTACACACTTGGAAAGATACAGTTGCTGTTGAACTAGCCATCGTGAGTATTTGGGGTAACTAGAGGTTCGCCATAGGGAAGAGGTGCATATTAGCAGGCATGAGTCTGCTTGACGGGCCCTTACATTGCAGTGGTTGGGCCACTGAATAAAAATGCAACTCTCAAAATTTTATTATTGGAAAGACGTACTTTCATATCCACTTAGAACATCATCCTGTGACTTGAACCTTGAAAACAACTAATAACAGGGTCCAGTGCCTGGACACAGGATGACTGTCTACATGGTGCCCACCCCATGAGGGCGACACTTCTTCTTTTGTGTAAATGTGGGTAGGAAGCAGGGTTTCGAGTGATTGTTGCGGAAGAGCAGGACTAGCGAAAGGTCTGCCAGGTCGGGGGCGAAGCCGTGCGGTGGGGAAGCTGTGAAGCCGACGCCGACGCCTGAGCAGCGTCCAGCGGGGAATCAGTCATCTGGGCCCCTGGACCAGGTCGCTGGGATTTTATGCTGTCCTTTTTGGGGGGCATGCTCCAAATGGTCCGTTTGGATGGCTGTATTTGAGTTGACTGAGCATGTCACTGAGCATTTTCATTTCCTTGTTTCACTTGCAGGCTAAACAAGAATGACACTTAAATCCACTTTTTGAAAAAGTCTAACAGAATTTATCCAGGCACCTCCTAGCATGTAGTTTTTTTATGTATTTCACGGAAATTTGGGATTTGGGGGTATTATTTTTAATGTGGAGATACGAGCTGGGTACATCTCTCTTTTCTTTTCTGTCTCTTCATTAAAGAGTTTAGGGTCAATCTAAACACAGATTAAAGCCTTCAGAATGTTGGTTATTAATAAGTGAATGTTACAACGGTTGCTAAGGGGCATATAACTTCAACTTTGGGGGTGACTAGTGTTTTAATAATACTTGGTGTATTATTTTATATGTTCTAGTATGTTGCGTCTGCTACCTATGCTGATACTATGTACAGTACTAACATTTGTTAATTTCCTTTGATTAATTAAAAAAAGAATTCAAATATCTTACATGAAAGACTCAGCCAGTCTTGTTTCCGTTCTTCTAGTGATTGGGGGCACACTTTTTCCACAGGAATAAAATTCTCCCCACTCTCTGAAGTCAGTAATGACCATTTTGAATTCTCTGATGCTTTTGTCCAGGGCTACGAGGAGGTGTCTCAGAAATTCACCTCCATCAGGCGAGTCCGTGGAGATAATTACTGTGCGCTGAGGGCCACGCTCTTCCAGGCCATGAGCCAGCCAGCCGCGCTGCCCTCCTGGCTGCAGGACCCGGAGCTCACGCTGGTACGCTGCTGCTGCAGGTTTGAGTCTGCAATGTTTCCAGTTGCTTTTGTGAGAAAGACTTCCCCTTCTCTGCCCTGTGCTACGTGCTTGTACTGTCTGCGGTGTGACGTCAGTGTGTGGGTTTATTCAGTTTTGTGTGGCTGAGATGATTTTGCATAGCAAAGTGACTAAAAATGATTGATATTTCCCCAGAAGAGGAAGGTGATAAAATTTCTTCAGTGCTTCAGCTTAACTAGAGAGCAGGTGTTTAGGGTTTGTTCAAAGCACTTAGGGCAGTTTGACTTCAGTGTTGGAGTCTCTACCAAGTGGGCTGTATATTGTACTATCTGAGAACCTGCTGGGGTTTTAGGAGGCAGATTTCTGTGATTCTAGCTCCAATTCAAGGAATCAGCACCCTCTGCAGAGTGATAGGAAAGCTGGCATGGCAGGCGGCAGAGCAGCAACCCTAGAAGAGAGACGGTTGCTGTCAGCCTGGGGGAGGCTCCCTGGGGAGGTGAGGGTCAGGGGCTGTGTCCCAGGCCTGGCCCTCTTCAAGGTTTTAAATCTGCAGCCTGGTCGTGACACCCCAAGAAGTCACATCATCAGTGTGTCGTGGATACACGACACACATCAGCTTGAGGTCATGATAGGTTGGATGATAGAATACCCCAAAAGAGTTTGGTGGGCAGGCACGATTGAGCAGAAGTCAGAATATGACATTACTTGGAAGAAAATAGGAAACCTTGCACCTGTATTAAAAGAGAACCCCAAACCGAAACTCAGAGTGCTAGCTGTGGGAGATCTGCCTTACCAGCAACTTATGAGGGGGGAAGGAAGAGTCAGGATTTTAATGGATTGCAGGCCCAGTACGAGCCCACTGATGTGTGATGCCTGCAGTGATAAGGAAGCCCTGTCTTAAAAGGAGCGCTTCTAAAACACAGGCAGTGACAGCCCTGTCTTGAACAGGGCTGGTCACATCCCATCTTGAGGACCCAGTTCAGCTCTGTGCCTGTACCCTCAGTACAGGTGGGAGTGTGCCCAACAGGGCTCATCTGCTTTGGGGAACAGTTGAAGGAGCTGGGGTATTTGCCTAGAATAAAGACTTTTAGAGGATACTGGTTGGCAGTTAAGCTAATTAGAGGTCTGTTGGGTGAACGGGGTATCACATACCCTCAAAGAGCAAAACCAGGATCAGTGGGTGGAGGATACCACCTGTCTCTCAGGTGATTATCTACTTTATAAACGGGTGTAAGATCACGTGTGTATAAGCTATTTAAATGATATCTGTGAAAGATACTTCTAATCAAAGATACATTATCTTTTTTTAATATAAATTTATTTTGTTTATTTTTGGCGGCATTGGGTCTTCGTTGCTACGCGTGGGCTTTCTCTAGTTGTGGCGAGCGGGGGCTACTCTTCGCTGTGGTGCGTGGGCTTCTCATTGTGGTGGCTTCTCTTGAAGAAGCACGGGCTAGAGCACGGGCTCTAGGCGCATGGGCTTCAGGAGTTGTGGCTCACGGGCTCAGTAGGTGTGGCGCACAGGCTTAGGTGCTCTGCGGCACGTGGGATCTTCCCAGACCAGGGCTTGAACCCGTGTCCCCTTCATTGGCAGGCAGATTCTTAACCACTGCGCCACCAGGGAAGTCCCAAAGATATGTCATCTTAAGCAGATTTCTCAGTATTAGCTTTTTTTTTTTTTTGAGAAATGAGCAAAAGAAATTGATGCACTAGGCTATTTTTAGCTTTGCAAATTAGACATATCAGTACTGAAATATTTCAGAATTGTTGGTCAGTCAAAAGCATGCCTGTGGACATGAGACACTGCTTGGGAAGCAGACATGGGTGATGTCACTGTATTTTGCTTTAACTTTTGTTTGACAGCCATAGCTTTATTTATTGATTGTGACAAAATCCTCCTCGATTTTAGGCTGCTTTCCTTTGAGCCTTTTACTTTAAGGGGCTGCTTAGATTTATGGACTTAATTGATGTAATGAATTTGAAGTTTTAACTTTCCAAGGAACTCTGGTGCAAGCAGTGCTCTACATAATTAAACATACAAAATACGCTCCATGAAAGTAAAGCATAATTTTTATTTTACTAACAGGATACATTTGGGTAAGGTTATCTGCCAAATTAAAAATAGTCTAGGTAGGTTGTGCTTGGTTTCTGATCGGTATGAGAGCACGTTGCGCGTATGAGCAATGGGGGCTTTAAGGTGGTTTTCCTGACTTCATTTGAGTCATGCGGAAATTCTCAAGTACTCTTTCTAATTTCTTCCCTTTTCTGTATGTATCAGTCAACAAGTAGAGTTTTTCTCTTGGGAGCATAATTAGTTGGTCACAGTGGTATTATTTTTGTCATCTAACCTTTCTCGAATGCCAAGAGGCCCACGTCAGAGAGAAAAAGCACATCATACCTGTCCGTGAGTTTAGTATGAAGGTTTATTAAACTTTTCTTGCTCTCATCCAACTAGAAGACTTGCCCCTGTGTTGACTCCTCAGCCGCCAGCAGATTCCCTCGCTTTGAGCACTTTCCTGACAGGGTCTGTTTTGCTGTGTGTCTTGGGCGGGTGACAGATGCACCACACGCTTCTCATTTGAAGCGTCAGTGCAGGAAGGGGTACGCAGACTTGGTTGTCGTACTTGACCAGACTAGTTTTTAACCACCTCCCAGGTGTCTCAGGCAGCCTCCTGTGGATGGCATTCCACCCCTGTTCTCATGCTGGCCCTTCCGCCTCGTCTCCTGTCGGAAGGTCCACACTGACAGGGGTCTCGTTGGGTGAGCGAGAGGGCGGTGCAGCGTGACTGGAAGAAGTCGGGGTGGAACCAAGTACGAATACCGCCAGGTGGTGAGGCCTGCAGAAGCCGGCGGTGCACCGTGGTGGTGGGGTACCCGGACCGCCTCGCCCCGCAAGTGGGGCCTCTCCGTTACCAGAGACTACTTGTGTAACTGTAATAGGGAGGCGTCTTAATATTTGTTAACGCTCGTGATTAAGACAAGCAGATCAGGTGATACTTAACTCAATTCTACAGAACAAGAAGGTCTTACAGGAGTTTTGGTATGAAAGTCTCTGTGCCCATTTCCTACCCATCTTCCTACTAAATCAGAATAACTTGTATCCTGTCATGTTAATTAGGCCATGCTTGCTGTTACAGCTTGGTATAAATTATGGGGTTTAAAATGGGGTAGGCTCGCTGTTATAAACACAATAACTATCTGACAAATAAGTCTGTCTCAGTTTACCCTGATCCTTGATCTTTCTGAATCGCCAAGGGCCTCTTCTGACCACTACCCTGCATCCAGTGACAGTCATATGTCCTGGTGTCCACGGGGCTTTTAGAAGTCCTTGGAGCACTGACCACTTCTGGGGACATAAAAAGGCTGCTCTCAGCAGGCAGGTTGGAGGGAACCAGTTTCAGCATTGTTAGGGTCTCCTGAACTGCCCAGGCTCTGTAGTAGCCCACCTCTTCACACTGGGCATCGGGCAGGTCCTGGGACACCTGAGTTTGTATGTGAGTCTGTAGACTCAGAACCAGTCCTGGCCCAGCCTGCAGGCTGCATGCTGTGCTAAACATCCCTTGACCTCAGCTTGCACTTCGTCAAGAATCCGGTGAGCCCAGAGAAGCTACACACCCTGTAGCTGGCTGTATCTGCTTCCATTTACATTTGGAGAGATGTTCTTTGTAGCATTTTGCCATTTTCCCTCTCTCCTAGAACATGCATGGTTTCAGGAGATTCAAGGGAAGTAGGAGCGCTAGACCGAGACCCTCCCCTTAATGTGAGCTCAGTGGAGGCGAGCGAGCCCAGGCTGCTCGTCCCGTGCTGCTCGGCTCCTCTGGCCTTGCTCGTTCGTGGCCTGTCTGACAGTTCGGCTGCCTCTCATCTCCTGTCATCATGTCTTGGCTCCCTGTCTGTCGTTCTCGCTTCTGTCCAGATCCTAGTCTCTGTGTTTGACTGCAGTCGGATGATCTGACCGTGACCCTGACCTTGGACGTGGCTTGGTCTGGCTGTTCTTAAACTTGGGCAGCAGCTGGGTCCCCAAGAGGTGGTATCCTTCGGGTCAGGGGTCCTTTGGTTCCATAGTTTTAGAATGTCTCTGAGTGGGTGGGACCTGTGACAGTGTTTGCTTGCTTAGGGTGGGATAGACTGTATATCAGAACTCATGAGACAGTTTGGGGGTGACACATTCTTGTTACTTGCTATCCCTTTAACCATGGTGCTGATTTCGAGAATTGTGGACATTTGCTAGAGAAAACAGGCTGTTTTTATATTTCAGTCACAAATGAAATTATACCTAAGCTAATTAGGCAGTTTAATACTTTATTAAGTATTTCCCGTCATTGTTTCTTGTTTTTCATTGTTTCTTCTTTACGTCTCCCTTACCCTAACAGAAGTCCAGTCTCCGTGTGTGTAGTGTAAAAGAATGGCTGTGTGTGTGTGTTGTATGTGTCATGACCCCCTGAAAGCATTTAAAGCTATCCTCATTTTTTTCATCTGAGTAAAGAATTTCAGCTCCATTATTCTTTCCTCATAGTTTCTTTTCACACCTCAGTTTGGGGCTTTCTCCAGGCTCCCCACAGCTCCCAGCATATACAGCCCTTGATAATTATTCCAGCAATACTTTGGCCCATGCGTGGAAGGAATGAGGAAACGGACTTTTTTTTGGGTTTTGCTCGGTGTAGTTAGATCGTTGGGGTCTCTTGAGTAATTGAGCATCGTGCCTGCTTTTTAGGTACATACACAACATCACGTGATGCTTATGTTTTCTGGGCTTCCTTCCACGCCGTTTCCCAGCTCACATCTGTGTAGCCAGTATTTTCTGCTCACTGCACTTCTCTGTGCCCAGTTGTGATTTCAGCTTATTGCCACTTGAGGGCATTTTAGAGTCTGGTGATAAACCAGAGAACCTGAGAGAAAGTTGGCAGCAGAACTGCCCACATGTTGCTGAAATGTAGGACAGTGTGGGCACAGAGCTGGGCTGCTCTTGGGTGGGTGGTCATTTGTCATCGTAAGAAGATGAGAACACAGCCCCTCCCCCATTAATGCCATCATTGTGATAACCACCTGAAGAGGAATTTACGTCCCTGTTGTGGTTTTGTTTTTTTGTAGAGATGAAACCACTGTAGTTTCACATGACTGCTGTAAAGGGAAGGTAAAACTGGAGTTCCCGTTCATGCAAGGGTCTTCAGAGCCTTAGATTCCAGGAGAACTGAACACATGGCCTCATTTAAAACTGTATTACAACTGTTAAACAAACTCAGGTTCTAGGGAGGAATTAATTATTCTCTAATGATCTTTTGACTTGGAGGTGAACTCTTTTTTCCTTTCTGCATTTTATAGCACTGAAGGGACATGCCTGTGCCCGGCCTAATTATATGGATTTCTCCAAGACTGTTGGGAAAGTCTGAGTTCCCATGCTGACGTCGATCCGGTTATGTCCCAGCTTGCTTTTCAGACTCCAAATTCTATTGATGATGAGGGGAAAACAAAATAGCAAACGCTCCAGGAAAAAAAAGGAAACAGGCAAAATAATAGTTGAGCTGTCAGTTCTCTAATGAGCTAGCCCATCACAACTCCCTTAACCCCTGCATCTTGTTCTCAGTTGTATTTTCTATCTTACTACACTGATTAGTTAAACTAGATACCATAGTGTTTCTTTCTAATATTAAAACTTTGATGGTAGTGTAAGTATCAGAAGTTAGGTTTTATTTTCCTAGTCAGGAAAGGAACAGGTTTTTACCCTATCCTGGACCATCTCACAGGCCCAAAGCACCTTCCTGAGTCAGGCATTAGGGAGTGGTAGGGAGGCACCAGTGAGCCCCGCAGCTGCTTGGGTGGTTTATGCGAAGACCTGGTGTGAACACTGCCTTCATGTACCCTTACAAAGTGCTGTGGAATGTTCCTGCCCGCGGCTGGAACCCAGCCAGGTACATTGTGCCTTTGGGTTTCAACCAAAACTGCCATTTCACTGTAGAAGCCCTCCTCAGGGTGGGTCTTTCCGAGATCCTGACTTCCAGATTTAGGTCCGCCGTCCTAAACCCAGACAGATGTGCAGGAATTAATTCTGGAAACGAAGGTAGGTCTTGTAGGCTTCATTGTTTCTCATAGCTTGGATCGTGTGATGGCCTTTCTGGAATGTTAACATTTTCTCTCTCTGTTTCTTGATACTCTAGTTACCAGAAAAACTCATAAGCAAATACAGCTGGATCAAGCAGTGGAAGCTTGGACTGAAGTTTGAGGGGAAGAGCGAGGCCCTGGTTGATAAAATTAAGGAGTCCCTCACTTTACTGAGGAAGAAGGTTTGGAACATGTAGTTTCCTTTCTGTGATAAGTGCAAAGCTCTCACTCCCGGGTGCCCCAGCACACCACTTCTTGGTCTTCACTTAGTGGATTACCACACGCTCTTGGCTGGTTTTTAGGCAAAATAATTCTAAACGAACACAAACACTTCCTATGAAGTGTTCGGTAAAATGAAGAAATATCAACATCGTGTATTCTCGGAGGAGATGATGTGTTTAATGAAACGTTTAACTTTGTTTAAAGGAAACCGTACAAATGTAGTCTTTTCTTCAGTTCTGACAAGTTTCAGGGATATCATTTAGTCCATATCTCTTACAGGATTATCAGTGATAATGAATTCACATTTATTAAATTCTTCCCAATTATGTTCATGTTTTAAGATTCTGTCCATATTTATTAGACTTGTTTTCTTTCACGATGATTTTCCAGTGGAGCAGATTTAGTAACTTGTCCTTTGACAACTGTCCTGAGGGTTTTTCTGAAGCAGAATTGTGAGGAGGAACTTGGTCTGCTGATTCCCAGTGATTTGGTTATTAAATGCTCCCTCTTCTGTGGCTTTCCGCTGCCTTATGTGGGTCGATATCCTGCTTGCACACTGGCCCCACACAGAACTCTAGGTTGCTGGCCTTTGAGCAGCCTAACAGCTCTCCTCACCAGGGACCCGGGATTGAGGGCCTGTTAGTTGCTCCAGGCTTTGTAGATGGAGGAGGGAGGCCGGTAAGGAGGTGTCAGGCATCGGCTTTCGGGATTCCCCCAGCACATACCCTGGTTGTTGATCTGTTCACTTGACTGTGGTCTGCCCCCATGAGACTTTCAGCTTCACCAGAGACTGTCCTGTCGATTCCTTTACAGCCAGTGCCGGGTGCTGAGCCTGGCACATAATAGGCATTTGGTCAATATTTTGTTGAATGAGTGGAGGGCCCTGAGTTCCTGGAGCCTAGTTTTTATTTACAAACATGAGAAATGTGTACTGGAAACTATACTGTCGAAGGAAGACCAGTGATGAAGAAATGGGAGCAAGAGAAGGGGAGAGGGGGTCTGTTCTTGCTGCCTGTTGGAGCAGAGCACAGGATTCAAGGGGGCTGGGGGACCTGCGCCTGCCCAGGCCCTGGGTTAGCAGGGGGTTGAGCATAAGGCTCTGGCCCTGTGGGAGTGAACAGGAAGGCTCTTCAGCTCAGCCACTGGTGACAGCTTCCTTTTTAACTCTTTTAAGTTCTTGTGAGGTTGCTTTATTAGCTGTGCCTACTGTAACTAGATCCTCATTTGGGGGAATGTTTAAGTGATTCCAGTTTGTAATAACATTAAAATTATACATTAACACTCTGAGCCAAAAAAAAAATAAAAATAAAAAGCCTCTGAGCCGGCATCGTTAGCACTTTGTATGTGCCAGGCTGCACACTAAAAGTTTGATACATTGTTTAATCCTCACGACTACCCGGGTATCGTTGCTGTGGTATCCTCACTTTGCAGATGAGGAGACGGAGGCCCTGCAGAAGCCACCAGCTGCTCGGTGGCAAGGCCTGTATTCCACCCTGACTCTCTGACCCCAGAGCTGCGTTCTTGCCTGCCAGCTTGGTCCCCTTCTGGAAAATATGAGGTGTTCCAGCTTGCAACCCAAATATTGGAGCGAGTCCGGTGGCACAGTCATTACTATTAACACTTACTCTTGTATTTAAAATGTTAATGGTTTTGGGGAGGAGCAGTAGTTACTGGTTATTCATAAGGATTAGTTTTATGTTGGCACCTCCTATCCTCGTTCACTTTAACTTAAAAGCACATATGTTTATAGGGTTTTCTTTTTCACTTAAAGAGTTTGCTTATGTTAGCTGAATACTTGATCCTCTGCTTTACTCTGAATCAGAAGTCGGTAAGAATTTCCGGAGTGGATTTATTCATTTGAAACTCAAGTGTATATTTAAGAGGTTAGAAGAATAAGTTTAGTAAACAGATACTCAGGATACCCCGCAGTCTTCCTGGTGCATCTCCATGTTTGAGGGTTGGCTTGGTGTTGGTGGGTGGTAACGGCTGCCGTAAACCCCTTAAGGGGAGGAGTAGTTTCAGCTTCGCTTCACAGCGTCTCACACGGGCCTCACACACGCATGTTAGCTCTCCTGTAAGTATTTCTGATTGACCGGTTTGATCTCTGCCTGGGAAGGTAGGGGAGTTGAAATTTCCATTCCATGGCCCTAGAGTTCTCCGTAGTACATTATACTTTTGTTTCAAGTTAGTGGGGGAAGAAGTGAGTAAGGAATTTGTGAGGTCTGAAGAGTGCCATTGTTCGAGCTGGAAGCTTGAGCACTGAGCCTTGGTACGTGACCCATGGTTGCCTGCCTATCTTGAAAATAATTTTGTGCTCATCGTGTGGAATTTTACCAGGGACTTTTAGAGCAACAATTTAATTATTATGTAACTTTCTTATTACAGTGGACAGACTTGGCTGAACTGAGAACTGCCGAAGCGAGGCAGGTAGCTTGTGATGAACTGTTCACGAATGAAGAAGAGGAGTACAGCCTCTATGAAGCTGTGAAATTTCTCATGCTAAACAGAGCCATCGAACTATATGATGATAAAGAGAAGGGAAGGGAAGTGCCGTTCTTCTCTGTGCTTCTGTTTGCTCGGGACACGTCAGGTGACCCCGGACAGCTGCTGAGGAACCATCTGAACCAGGTGGGGCACGCCGGTGGCCTTGAACAGGTGAGCTGTACCTTTGGGAGTATATTGGCCCAAACAGCAGCTTCAGCCGCCAAACCTCATCCCAGTTTTTGTGAGCCAGGAGTCGAGGGTCTCGGGAGGCTGCAGTTGGATCTTGTTCAGGGCTGCAGTCATCTGAGGGCGTGATTGGGGCTGGAGGGGCCACTTCCAGTATGGCATGCTCACCTGGCTGTTGGCAGGAGGCCTCAGTCCCTTCGCTGGGAGGTGGTGGGAGGGTTCTGTTCCTCACCATGTGGGGCTTTCCATAGGGCTGCTTGGGTGTCCTTGTGACATGGCGGCTGGCTTCCCTCAGAAAGGGATCCAAGAAGAGAGCAAGGAGGAAGCTCCAGTGCCTTCTATGATCTAGTCTTGCGAGTCACGCACGGTCAATTACACTCTATTCTGTTTGTTAGAAGCAAGTCACTTAATCCTTCCCACATTCAAGTGAGGAGTGCCAAAGAATTGTGAACGTATTTTATAACCGCCGTGGTTATCTCAGCCTGGGCTTGCTTCTGTAGTGTGGTGGATGGGATCAGTACCCTTGGCTCCAGTAAACAAATAGACCAAGCTCTTGGAAGAGTCCTCTGAAGGGTCTTGTTGTTTTTTTTTTTTTTTTTAATTGAGGTGAAGTTCATATAACACAAAATTAACCATTTTAAAGTGTACAACTCAGTCACTTTCGGTACATCTGCGGTGTTGTGTGACCATCACCTGTGTCAAGTTCCAAAACTTTCCTTCCCCTGAGAGAAAACCTGGTGCCCGTTAAGCAGTCACCCCCAGTGATTATCTGTTTGATTGTAGCCATTCGAGTGGGTGGGAAGTGGTTTCTCATTGTGGGTTCGGTTTGCATTTCCCTGATGACTTTTCATGTACTTACTGGTATTTGCATATCTTCTTTGGAGAAATACCTGTTCAAGTCTTTTGCCCAATTTTTAAACTGGTTATTTGCTTTTTTACTGTCGAGTTGTAAGGTGTTCTTTGCATATTCTCTACACGAGTCCCTGATCAGACATAGGATCTCTTCTTGATGATGTGCTTGTTTATAACGACCCATATATACAAAAGGACTGGGGCTGGGCCCACGGGGAGGAAGAATGGTTGTGGCTGAGCCATGCCATGCACCTCGGGGACACCAGGAGTGGGTGGAGTGGGTGGAGAGCCCTATCCTTCACCGTGGCTTCCCGCCACATCCTTCAGTGTTTGCTCTTCCCCCAGGTTGAAATGTTCCTTCTCGCCTACGCTGTGCGCCACACCATTCAGGTGTACCGGCTCTCCAAGTACAGCACTGAAGAGTTCATCACCGTCTATCCCACCGACCCCCCCAGGGACTGGCCGGTGGTGACGCTGATCGCCGAAGATGACCGGCACTACAACATCCCCGTCAGAGTGTGTGAGGAGACGAGTCTGTGAGACACTCCTGGACAGCCTGGTGACGCGGCTCGGTCCTTGGGACTGCAGGTCCCTTGGAGTGACCTCTGAGGACTCTTGGGCCTTGTGAGCCAAGCTGGACTGGAATGTTCTGAAGACTAGCTTTTGATAATCAGAATTAATCAAGTTTTTTCCCTCACCTATGATGCACTATGTTTCACTGGGGGCCTTCAGAGCACACCTGTTGAAAGGTGCAGACTACATCTCCATAAAACAAACACATTTGTATCAGAGGAGACTTATTTTGGAGAGGAATATGTTCAGAGCTCTCTCTAATAGTAAACTGGCTTTCCGTTTTTTTTTAAAGATGGTAGTTTTTTTGTTTTGGTGGTGATGGGTCTCTGCAGTGCCCTTCCTGTGCACCTACGCGGTCTGCTTATATGGTAGAGTTCTGGGACAAAGCTTGTCAGCGGCCCAGCCGTAACATCCTCTGATAGTCTCATCGAGCAGTGGTTTGGATTTACATGTTAATTAAAGCTGTTCTAAGCAGATTGTCTAATGGAAGGTTAAGAACTGGGTCCCCAATAGTTATTTAAAGGCTGGAGAGGGAGCTGCAGGAAGAGGCAGTGGCAGCAGGACGTCCTGACTCTGAAGAACGTGACAAACGCCTGCGGTTGGGAACACACCAGGTCTGGTGCTGGGTGCAGGCGCTGGGTGCAGGCGCTGGGTAGTTGGCGGGTGAGCGCAGCTCGTTGCTCTCTAGGATTGGGGCTGCTCCTTAGTCTCCACTTCCATGGATCCACCATTTTATAGTCAGAACAAGGCTTAGATCCACCTGCTTTTTTAGAGGAGACCAAGGCCAAGTGATTATTTTTTTGGAGAATGCTTCCGTTGCCAAATCCGTGTGGCTCCTCTGTTGGATGAATAACAGCAAAGCGTCTCAGGCTTTTTCTGGGTAAGTTTAAACAGAGCGTGTGCTGAAAACTGACTGCAGCCGCATGGCCGAGCTGCATCTGCCCTTGATTTGGCTATGCCCTGGGGAGGCGGTGTTCTGGCCACGAGTGATTGCATGTCACAGGCTAGGGTGGTGCCTGGGGGCTGGACAGGGCAGCCCAGCTGAGCGTGGTCTGCATTAGGGCCCGAACCATCCACGTGGGGCGTGTACTGTGGCCACGGCGCAAGGGACGGGACGTGTCACTCTTTAGGACTGTCAGTGGCATCTGAATTGGCTCAGTATTTGTGGACGTGGTGTTACCCTGAAGCACTGAGCTTTATTTTATAGTAAGTAAGATCTTTATTTGGTCCAATTTAAGCTTATAGTTTATAAGCTATCTAATCCATTGTTGTTTTTTTCTCAGAGGGGCAAACCTTTTGTGATAGTGTTAGTTTTGCTTTCACTTAAAAATTAAAATTCTTGGTTGAGAAAACTCAGAGGACACATAAAACTATGCAGACGGTTACATCAATATTGATATTTTCCCCATTACCTCATCAATAGTATTCACCACGTTTCGGTAGCTACTTATTCATTGGAGCGTTTGAATTAAATTCTGCTCTAAATGGTGTGAATGTGTTGAGAGGCTTTGCTTTTCACTGTGAAATGCAGTGGTGCCTCAAATAAGGAGGCACCTAGAAGCCAAGTGAAAGTAAAACTGACGAATTCTTGTTGGCTTTGATGCTTCATTTTATGGAACTCATTTTTCATGTAACTTACAACAGGAAATGCTTACCGTTCATTCCTGAACATTTTTAAAAGCACAACTTCAAACACTTAGGTTGTATAAGGCAGTAGGAGTCTGTGTCCATCTAACCGTTGGTGCATAGCCGCTGCTGGATTTAATAATACTCATGATCACCTGTCTTTGCGTTTTGAGAATGTTCTAATCTTAGTGAACTTGAGTTGAGCTGGGCTTCTGGGCAGCTTGTTTATGTTTCATACTTTTTTCTTGTTCCTGTGTGTGATATTGTTAGAGTGTGTGCAGAAATTGTGGTCTTAACCACCCCACTGATAAAAATTCACAAGGGTGCGTTTAAGTTGCTCTCTGTCCCAAGGCCTTATTACACTCTGCTCTCAGACTGCCATCCAGGCTTAGAGGGATCACAGCATAAGAGAAGTAAAACTTTCAAAGAAACAGTACTTCAGGAAATATAGATGATTGGCCAACTTAAAATATGTTTCTTTTTGTTGCAACATGCAACTACGGTCGCCCCAAGTTTTAATTCCATTTTTCATTCCTGGTCTTGGCCTGGTCGGGTGACATCAGCAGAATTGAAATTGAACTGAGACCAAAATGGATTCAGGAGGATGATCTACTCAGAGGGAATTTCTAAAATGATAGTGTTCCAGAAAAAGGAAGGTAGTAGGAATGACACTGTGCTTACTTTCTGTCCCAGAGTTTATTGCAGGAGTTCAGTGGTTTGGACCCTATGGTCTTGGCAGAAGGATAATGTCTACCTTAAACAGGCGTGACTTAAACCTTTGAGCTCATTTAAGGTGCATTAAACCTAAAAGAATTTCCCTGTAACAAGTTCCATGGAATTAACTCTCCTCACTGAGAACTTTTCCCACTTCCCCTCCTCACCTGCTAAGCTCCTACATTTACAGCATCCATTGATTTCACTCATAACACATGGAACAGTGAGGGTGGCAGCTGAGAACAAGCTGCCAATGTGCGCTCTTTCACTTATGATCTCAGCGTCGGGGGGAGGGGCGGGGATTTGATCTGAAATGTCAGTTCCTCTTCCTTAGAATCTAGCATATCCAAAAATGCTTTAAAGGCACAGAACAGGATTGACCCTGCTGTCTAGATAGAGCCATTTACACTTTTGTTATTCTGTACACATTCGGTTAATATCTGATAAATACTGGTGTTTTTCTCTGATTGTGGAAAACAGACATTGCCTTTGTTTTCTTTCATTATTCTTTTTTTCCTCCAATTCTAGAGCTTATCAAGTAAAATCTCAGGCCACCTGAATCTCACACCTCTGTCAGGAAGAAACACCTTTGTTGGTTTTTATGTGCTTGTGTTTTCCTTTGTTTTTTAAGAGGCTGTGTTATTCCTCCTGCCCTCTTCACCCCAAGGTGCTCTTTCACTTGAGAGTTTGTAGTCTGCTTTTTGAAGAGCTTCCAGATGGTGACGGTTAGGTGCTCTCTCCCCTTTAATGATCTAGGATTCTTACCTCACAGCACAGAAGTAGGACTCAGATAGACTTCCTGGCTTTTTCTCCTTTTTGGTGTTAAAGTTTGATTGTTTTCCTCTCTCTCTCTCTTTCTAAAGCAAGACTTGGCAGGTACTCCCCCTTTGAAAGCCAGAAAGTGTTTTCAGAAGTGTAAACCTCCGGGGAATGTTATTTGTAGGCATACACAAAAATACATAGGTGCCTTTTTAAAAAGATCTGTATCTACTTAAAAGCAATAAAAAGGAAGCCCTGAATGTGTGTGGAGTGAATCTGAATCTGAAATGTGTGTGAAAGGTATAGAACCCCCAAATAGTTGAGCACAGGCAGGGCACAGTGTCAAGGAATTTAGAAATGGCCCAAGGAACTGTACGAAGGGAACTGAAGAGGGAGGAACTGATTTTAGATTAAAAGTGCCTTTTAAAAACAAAACAACAGACGCCTGACAGACCTCCATGGCTTACGTCATACAAGGATAAAAATCTGAACCAGTGGAAGACTTCTGTGCGTGGATTCCGCAAACTCCTTTTTCTAAAGTTTAAGTCCCCTGCTTAACAGAAGGAGACTATGTAATGCTTAACTCTTTCGGAAAAACTTCTTGGTGATGTCTTCTGAGGGACTGGAGAGATCAGGGAGCCACTGCTGGGTTATGCAGTGAATTAAGACATGGGCAGCTGATGATTGATACCTGTGTGATCCAGTTAATAACTTGGAGCTGTGAGAAGCACAACACTAAACTGGTTTGGCTCCTCCCACCCTTGGTAGCAGTAGCAGTAGAAGCAAGGCAGGCTCGGCCGTGACCGGAAGGGACGTGTGCGCGTGTATGAATGTGCCTGCTTGCTGGCCTGCAGTCGCATTGGGACGTTCTCACGTACGCGAGGTCCCACAGCCTGAGACCCAGCCACATTTGGGAGGGTGAAGGTGAGCTGTCCCGTTTGCATTTTTTTCTTTTCATGGTAAATTGATATTTGTTACCGGGAATGGTGGAATGGGTTAGTAGGCATAATTGAACTATACAGAGTGGTGGAGATAATTGTAGTGGAAAGTCATATCAACAAGCCATTTATTGCGTATATCTCTGTTCCCAGGCCTTTATGGCCATCTGTATATTTCCATATTTTGAATACTCATTAATAGGGAGAACACTGACCAGAGCTTTATCGCATTCTTGTTGATTTCTTGGGTGTAGTTGTGGGTCAGGGGTGAGATGGCCGAAACATGGGTAATCCAAGGAAAGGATACGGGGCTGGAGATAACCACGGTCTCGGCAATCTTTTGGGGGTGGTTGAGCTTAATTCTGAACTTTAAAATAATTTTTTGTACTCAAGACCTTTTGTATAGTGAAAAATGCCTTGATCTGTCTTCTCATAAATGGTGCTACAATATGGTACTCCTACAGGAACCAGAGCAATCCACAGTAATGTTGGTCACGTCGAGTACTTCGTTGTGGGAAGAAAGCCGAAGTGAATGTATTTAATGAGCCCCCTTCTCGTTTCCATTGTCTTTATAAAAACGTTGTGGTATTGTTACTCTCCTTTTAGCCGCTTCCGACTCTCTGTGTTGTGAATTCTGAGAGGGTAACGACCCACCTTCTGTCTCTGGTGGTGGTTTTCCTTCCTTGTCAGCCGGGCTGCGGGCTGCAGAGGGAGGGCAGCCGGGAACGTGGTGTGAACCTGGCCCGCTCGCCTTGGCTTGTTTAGCAGAGTGTCCTGTTTACACTGTATAGTGTCAGCACCTGTCAGAAACCGCGCCTGCTCAGAAAACTGTGCCCCCAAGGCGCCCGTCAGCTTGGGGCCTTGGTCCTACCTGCATCCGCGGCAGGAGTGTCCCCCGTGACGTGCTGAGTCTTCGTCTTCACCGTCAGAGGCAGAGCCTCCTCGGGTTTTGCTGCCGATCCCCTGTAGCAACCTGGCCACTGAGGATTGTAAAAATAAATAGCAAAAAACAAACTTAGAAAATAAAAACTCAGAAGCCTGGCTGTGTTGCTCTGGTTAAATGCCTGACTTTGAGGACCTGGGAGATTTGGGTTCAGTGCTTTAAACTTTCCGGCACCTCCAAGACGGGCCTGTGATGCCTGATGACTTTACAGTGCTGAACCTGTAGGAAGTGATCCGCCCAAATTAGATGCACACTTCTGGGCCTCTTGGGTCTGGATTCAAGACCAGTCTCATCACCCACTACTCGGGGGAGCTGGGCCCAGTTACCCCGCCTCTGTAGCCTCAGTCCTCACCTCCACCATGGTCTGTCTCCCCTGCGGGTGGGGGGAAGCAAGGTGCAAGCACCCAACAGAGTGCTTCCAGGAAGATCCCCTAGGCCTGCAAAGCAGGGCTGCAGTCACAGTCCAGACCCAGCCTGGCCGTGTGTTTGCCTGGGAGAGGCCCTCAGCGTGTGCAGCGTTCTTAGGTGTTCAAGAACCAACCAGACCGATGGGAGCGCGCCCAGAAGTGTGACAGCAAGACCTTGCATGCGCTGCGTATGAATCGGACTGCCACTGAGAGAGGTTAACCATCTGAAGAAGGGGGAAGACAGCAGGCTTTCACAGGTATTCTTGGGGTTAGAGGATGAAGTTTCGGCCACCGGTGCCCTACCTTCCTGTGAGTCAAAGAACTGAGTCTTTGCAAAATGGTGCTGGGCTTCTGAAGAACCCACTGCTTAGGGGTTGGGCATCCAGAGAGCAGCAGTGGCAGGTTGGTGGTGGCCGCAAAAAGACCTCCCATGCCAAACAGCAACAGCAAGCTCTCCTTCCTTCACCGCCCCGTTCAGTTGTGTTAATAAACTAAATGCTGCAAATACACTCTCCCCTTTCCCCCTCCTCTTGTCTGAGTTGTGGTGCTGTCCTCGATTCCGAGGGCAGTGTTTCTGGCATTTCTCCTCCATCGCCTCCCCCCACGGTAGGAAGTGTGGAGAGAAACGGGGATCTGGGCTGTGGATCCTAGGGAGGCCCTTAGGAATTATAACCATCAAATGATCAAGAAAATACCGACTGTCATATGTGTGTAAAACGAGAGTATTTATGTGTATATACAGTACATTCCCACTTACCATGTCTCCCTTGCTCGAAATCTCGGCATTCTTTCTGCAGATTCTCTAAATTGTCTCCCCTTCCCACTCCGGCCCCTGCCTCTTGTCTGGGCTCCGTGTGAGTGGCCTGGTAATGACCTTCTGACTTGCTGGGTCTGGAGGGTTCATTCCAGACTTCCAGCCCCCAGCACAGCTCCAGAGGCAAAACCGATTTGGCCCTGGGGCGGAAAAGCCCAGGGTGACACTCTCCCAATCAGCTCCCTAGGGCTGAGTGCGGATTCTTCCCCTCCCCTGTCCACGACCCTGCAGCCCAGCCCTGCACCCTTGCAAGACCCTAGCAAGATGGCTGAGAGGTCTGGTGATGGTGGTTTTTCGTTCTCTGTTACAATTTGGAATATTCATTTAAGCTAAGGACACTGTCCTCCAAATACCTGCCTAGTGCCGTCTCCCGAAATCAGGAACTGGGATGCAGTTTATGGCAGATAAAAACACTGCCATGCTGTGCCATTCCTGAGGAGACCGCACTCCTCAGAATGTTGGGGAGGATGCTAAGAACATAAAGAGCAAACAGTGGAAGTTGTCTTTTATGTTCTTGGAGATCACATCCTGATTGTGCTAGATGGTGAGGAACTGTGATACACTAAGGTTTAAAAAAAAATCTTTAGAACAATTTTATAATTAACATCATTGGCTATTTCCAGTGTTCTCAATTATAAGTAGTGCTATAATGAGCCTTCTCATTCATCGATCTTTTTATGCATCCTTAAATTGACCCTGTTTAAGGCTCTTGGAACGTATTTCCAACCTTCCCTTAAAAGAGTTGCAGGGGGCTTCCCTGGTGGCGCAGTGGTTGAGAGTCCGCCTGCCGATACAGGGGACACGGGTTCGTGACCCGGTCCGGGGGGATCCCACATGCCACGGAGCGGCTGGGCCCATGAGCCATGGCCGCTGAGCCTGCGCGGCCTGTACTCCGCAACGGGAGAGGCCACAACAGCGAGAGGCCCGCGTACCGCAAAAAAAAAAAAAA